>NC_072013.1:40155243-40455243 GCF_027791375.1 Indicator indicator
GAATCATGGAGTCATGGAATTGTGGAATTATGGAATCATGGAATCATGGAATCATGAATCATAGAATCATAGAATCATGGAATGGTCTGGGTTAGAATAGTCATCTAGTCCAACCCTCCCTGCAGTCAGCAGGGACATCCTCCACTAGCTCAGAGCCCTGTTGAGCTTCACCTTGAACAAAAGTGTAAGTATATAATCATTGAATGGTTTGGGTTGGAATGGACCTCTAAAGGTCCTCTTGTCCAACCCCCTCTTCAGTAAGCTGGAGCATCCTCAACTAGATCAAGGTGTGCTGAGCCCTGTCAAGCCTGACTTTGAATATCTTCAGGGATGGGGTCTCAACTACCTCCCTGGGCAACCTGTTCCAGTGTTCCACCACCCTCGTGGTGCAGAACTTGTTCCTGACATCCAATCTAAATCTCCTTTTCTCTCATTTCAAGCCATTGTCCCTTGTCCTATCACTGCAGGCCTTTGCAAACAGTCCCTCTGCAGCTTTTCTGTAGGCCCCCTTCAGGTGCTGGAAAGCTGCTCTTAGGTCTCCCCAGAGCCCACACAGATGTGCACATTAGCTACATATTTCTATCAAACTTGCCTGTCCACAAAAGCATCTTACACGTGAAAAACACAGACCCCAGCTTTTAACATCAGGATTCTTTTTTCCCCACTGGGTAAACATCTTTTGTATGGTTTAAGAGAGATGATGAAGAATATCACACCCAATTAAAATGACAAAGGAATGTGATCAGAGAATGCATAACTGTGGATGAGGATAAACTTTGTTGATGGCAGCCTGGCTTTTACCAAATGCTCACTGGGATCCCAGATGAACAAAAGATGTCAGAATCTAGCTCAAAACTCCTGCCTATGTGCTACTATTTCACCATTAGTATCCAAGATTACAGTGAAGTCCTTTAAGTAACTGGATGAGAAAATCCTACAGGAGACTGAGAGAAGAAGAAAGCTAAATGGTCATATTGTTTATGCTTAACATTGGAGCTGTACCTTAGGGGGGTGCATGGTTTCACTTCTGTCAGGACTTGCTTCATTTTGTCTAACAGATGAACTGAAATTTTATATAGCACAGAATCATAGGGTGGCTCAGGTTGGAAGGAACCTTAGAGGTCATCCACTCCAACCTTCCCACCACAGGCAGGGACATCTCTCAACTAGACTCAGCTGCTCAAGCCCTCAACCAGCCTGGCTTGAACACCCCTCAGGAAGGAGGTGTCCACAGGCAGCCTATTCCAGAGTCTCACCACCTGAGGTCTTCCTATGATCACAGAATCATGGAATTGTCAGGGTTAGAAGGGACCTCAAGGATCATGTAGTTCCAACCCCCCTGCCATGGGCAGGGACACTTTCCACTAGATCAGGTTGCCCAGAGCCACATCCAGCCTGGCCTTGAAAGATCCAGTCTTAAACCTACTCTCCCTCAGCCTTAAACCATTTTTCCGTGTTCTGTTGCTAGACACATTTAGGAAAAGTCTCTCTGCAGCCTTCCTGTAGGATCCCTTCAGGTATTGGAAGGCAGCTCTAAGGTGCCCCTGGAGTCTTCTCTTCCCCAGGCTGAACAACCCCAACTCCCTCTGCCTCTCCTCAGAGCAGCACACAGCTGTACAGTTTTTTACATGCTCAGGCAGCCAACTAAGAGGATGAATTCCAAGTTAACCAAGACATCCTAAGTCAAATTCTCCCTTCACGCACATCAGTGCAGACACAGTCACTCCATTGCTGAAGATGATGTGGAAATGGCTTTCATGAGCAGCATAGTTAATTAAAGAGAGTGGCCTCAGTGCTGCTAATGGAGAGGTGATTTACACCTGTAGATTTGAATTAGCACCCCCTCCTAAAAAAGCAGAACCTGCTTTCTGAGAACAGCAGGTTGGCAGTGACAGGTAAAAATCCAGAATCCATGAAGTCAGTAGGTGTTATTTGGATAAAAAAATCCTCCCCCCCCTCCCCACCATCAACTGCAGAGCTGGACCAGGTAGAAATGTAAGCCCTTAGCATATTGCCAAAAATAGCTTTAAAGTGTTACCCTGTTAAACCTGTACCCCATTGGTAGAAAGGACACTTTTTTTTCACTCCTGTTTCTCTGATATATTCCAACTGGAAGAGGAAAAATAGATTTCAGCAAATGTTCCCACTGTTCCAATCACTTGCAGAGCTGTAGGGATTATTTTAATGGACATTATTTAAAGCAGACCTTTACCAAGCATGGCCTTCTATTTAAAACTGAAAGAAAAAAAAAAGAAAAAAAATGAAGTAATTCTGATATTAAAATAAAAAAAAAATTAAAAGCACAGAGTTCAGAGATTTAAACTTAATTGTTTACTGCAATATTTTATCAAGCAATTAAACACAGTTCGCTCCAAGTGGAAAAAGAAGAAAACCCACAATCATTAAATCAGCAATTTCTGAACACAGCAGTGGGCTAAATGTTTGGAATTGAATCCTTTGATATTCACTAACAGCTTCTTTTACTTGATGGGAGTTAAAGATATGGTGCATTTGATCACTGGCTGGAGCAGGGTCCTGCATCTGGGTCGAGGCAATCCTAAGCACCAATATGGGCTGGGCAGGGACTGGCTGGAGAGCAGCCCAGAAGAAAAGGACTTGGGGGTGCTGCTGGATGAGAAGTTCAACATCAGCCAGCAGTGTGCTCTTACAGCACAGAAAGCAAATCACATCCTGGGCTGCATCAAGAGAAGCACAGCCAGCAGGTCAAGGGAGGTGATTCTCCCCCTCTGCTCCACTCTGGTGAGACCCCAGCTGGAGGGCTGCATCCAGTTCTGGAGCCTCTATTACAAGAATCACAGAATCACAGAATCACAGAATCAACAAGGTTGGAAAAGACCTCAGAGATCATCAAGTCCAACCTATCACCCAGCACCTCATGACTAAAAGGATCTGGAGATGCTGGCACATGTCCAGAGAAGGGCACTGGCATTAGACAAAGTCAGAAGACCAAAATGTCAAGCTCACTACTACTTTCAGCCTAGGAGGCAGCATCAGACCACAAGCTGCAGAAACTACCTGTGAAACATAGAATCACACCATCCTAGAATGGCTCAGGTTGGAAGGGACCTCAGAGATCATCCACTCCAACCTCCCAGCCAAGGGCAGGGACACCTCTCAACTAGACTTGGCTGCTCAAGGACTCATCCAGCCTGGCCTTGAACACACTCATGCAGGAGGCAGCAACAACCTCCCTGGGCAGCCTATTCCAGAGTCTCACCACCTTTGTACTGAAGAACTTCTTCCTAAGATCCAGTCCAAATCTACTCTCCCTCAGCTTCAGACCATCCCCACTTGTGCTGTTGATCGACACCCTTATGAAAAGTCTCTCTCCAGCCTTCCTGTAGGATCCCTTCAGCTATTGGAAGGCAGTTCTGAGGTCCCCCTGGAGTCTTCTCTTCTCCAGGCTGAACAACTCCAGCTCCCTCTGCCTGTCCTCATAGCAGAGGTGTTCCACATCTTATTCAAAGCAAAGTCCTAGAGCTGGAGCACAGAAGACAGGCTGAGAGAGTTGGAGTTATTCAGCATGGAGAAGGCTCCAGGAAGAGCTTATAGCAGCCCTCCAGTACCTGAAGGGGACCTACAAGAAAGCTGGGGAGGGACTGTTTACAAGGAGTTGTAGCACCAGTACAAGGGGCAGTGGTTTGAACCTAGAGAAGGGTAGCTTTAGTTTGGACATTAGGAAGAAGTTCTCTGTTATGAGGGTGGTGGAACACTGGAACAGTTTACCCAGGGAGGTGGTGGAGGGCCCAGCCCTGGAGACATTCAAGGTCAGACTTGAAGGGGCTCTCAGCAACCTATATCCAGTTGGGAATGTCCCTGCTTCCTATTTGGGGGTTGGACTAGATGACCTTGAAAACTCCCTTCCAACCCAATGCCTTCTATGATTCTATGATTCCACTGTACTTGATACACAGAGAACTCCACTCTTACCTCTGCCATCTGCTCACACTGGTATCAAATATAACACAAACCACTGATTTATCAAAAACCTTCTACAGGCAACGTAGAAAGCAAGCAATCTAATAACAGCTTTCTGGGAATGTTTACATTTGAGGTTTGTGCCTTCTCACTATTAAATGTGAACAAAATGAGAAAGGAAACCAGAGGGAAAATAACAAACTAATGATGCTAGGCACAAAGTCATCCCCAGGGAATTTTGGGCCTCTCTGTAGCTATGCAGTGCTATTGGTCTTGTACTCTTGTAAAGTATCACAGTCTCACAGTATATCAGAGGTTGGAAGGGACCTCAAGAGATCATCAGGTCCAACCCCCCTGCCAGAGCAGCATCACTTAGGGTAGTCTGCACAGGAATGCATCCAGGTGGGGTTGGAAAGTCTCCAGAGAAGGAGACTCCACAACCCCCCTGGGCAGTCTGTTCCAGGGCTCTGTCACCCTCACTGCAAAGAAGTTTCTCCTCATGTTGAGCTGAAATCTTCTCTGTTCAAGTCTGAACCCATTGTTCCTTGGCTTATCACTGTGAACCACCCAAAAGAGCCTGGCTCCCTCCACTTGACACCCACCCCTCAGCTATTGATAGACATTGATCAGATCCCCTCTCAGCCTTCTCTTCTCCAGACTAAACAGCCCCAGGGCTCTCAGGCTCTCTTCACAGGGGAGATGCTCAAGTCCCCTAAGCATCCTCCTGGCTCTCCCTTGGACTCTCTCCAGCAGGTCTCTGTCTCTCTTGAACTGGGGAGCCCCAAACTGGACACAGGATTGCAGCTGTGGTCTCAGCAGGGCAGAGTAGAGAGGTAGAAGAATTTCCCTAGCCCTGCTGGACACACTTTCTTGATCCATCCCAGGATCCCATTGGCTCTCTTGGCCACCAGAGCACATTGTTGTTCCATGCAGAACTTGCTGCCCACCAGCACTCCAAGGTCTTTCTGTGTGGAGCTGCTTTCCAGCAGGGCAGCCTCTAACCTGTCCTGGTGCTGTTGTTATTCCTCCCCAGCTGCAGGACCCTGCACTTGTCCTTATTAAACTCCATGAGGTTTGCCTGCAGCCAGCTCTCAGCCTGCCCAGGTCAGGTTGGATGGCTGCACAGCCTGGCAGGGTAGTAGCTGTTGAGTAACACTCACAAAGATGATCAGAAGTCAGTTTCCATTAAAGGCAGCTGTAATCTTCAGACCCTCTTTACAATGCTCGGTGGTTTACTCCCAAGTGTGACAAGCCAGTCAATTCTAGCCTTATTTTCTGATTCTTGATCTTTATACTCTTCACTCCTCCTAATTTCCAAGGAGACTTAGAATTTCTCTGCAGAGAGAGAGCTGTGTTTCAGAGTTACCTCAATAGATTTTTCTACCGTGCCATGAACTGAGCTGACACTTGAAAGCAGTCCTCAAGGAAAGGTCACTTGCAACCTAATTTAATTCATGATGCAATGAGTACATTTGAAGAGCCAGTACAAGGATAATGATGAAATGAAATCCAGTTTCACTGAGTCTATTTAAGTGAGCAGCTAATAGAAAAGAGATCAGAAGTCACAGAACCATTAATGATGTGGATGAAAAGGATATTGAGGTTACTTGCCCCAAGAGAAGATAAATCATATCTCCATCATTTCTGGTCTTCAAAACTCTCAGTGATGCCCATTCAGCTCTATTTACACCCTAAAGAACTATTTTTCTGTTGTCTAACTCCTATCTGCTTTCCTGCAACTGTAATATCATTGCTCCTTAAGCTATCTGTTATGAAATACTTTAATCCTCTTTAATCCTTTCTCCTTCATATTATCTTTGCATGTATTTGAAATTCAGCATCATGTATTCTCTGCTTTAATTTGCCACACTAAAGGACCTGAATGTAGTCAGATTTTCCTCATTGCTTACATCCTAGAGACGATTTCTGTCACTCTACAGTTCCACTCCACTCATGTCAGACTTCTTTCTGTGGAAGAGTCAACAAGGATGCAAGAAAAACAGATATTTGTTACTTGTCTATAAAAGAGGTAGTAAAAAAGGTTTGGGATTTTGTGAGCAATGCTATTTTTTTTTCTTGTAATTATTTTTTGGTCTGGGGAGGCAAAGAATAGGGGAAAAATAATCAAAGACTAATCAAAACAACTTTACAGTTTGTTTTGTAGTGAAAGAGAAATGATGAAGAAGAGAGTGCTGGAGGGAGAAAATAGGGAAGAGGGATGTGAAAAGTGTATTAAGCAGAAGAGATGGGAACAAGGATAAAGCAAAAGCACACTCTGGCATTTGTGGTTTGATTGCTGAACACATTTGGGTGTAAGAAGCTGTCCCAGAAAAACTGAGTCATTGTCAGAGAGAGGAATTTGGTCAACTAAAGTAGCAGAAAAAGGAATATACAAAAAAGGCCAAAGATTAGCCCACAGAACTAATTTGAGAGGAAATGGTACAGATCTGAACAGATCTGTTGCTTTGTGCAGGAAAAAAAAAAGTCTGGTTTTGTTCCAATGCAAGAAACCTCCCGAATGGTTTTTATTTCAGGTTTGTTGTCATGGTGAGGCTTTGGCTATGGCACTTCCTAGCTATGTTTTTTATTGCTGGCCAAATACTTGAGGCAGTTTTATGAAATACAAAGCTCAGCTTTGCTTCATTAAAAAAAAAAAAAAAAAACCAAACAAAAAAACAGAACAAAACAAAACAAAATTTTCCTGGCAATCTCAAGGCAAAACCTTTTATGAAGACAAAGTGGCTGGATGAGTACCAGAAAGGTGTTGATATGATCCTGCTCTGAGGTTAGGCTGAAGCAGCTGGGCTTGTTCAGCCTAGAGAAGACTCCAGGGGGACCTTAGAGCTCCCTTCCAGTACCTGAAGGGATCCTACAGGAAGGCTGGAGAGGGACTTTTGGGTGTCTAGCAGCAGGACAAGGGGGAATGGTTTAAAGCTGAGGGAGAGTAGGGTTAGACTGGATCTTAGGAAGAAATTCTTTGGCACAAGGATGGCGAGGCTCTGGAATAGGCTGCCCAGGGATGTTGCGGAGTCTAGTTGAGAGGTGTCCCTGCCCATGGCAGGGAGGTTGGAGGAGATGATCTCTGAGGTCTCTTCCAACCTAAGCCATTCTATGTTTCTATCATGAGCAAAACTCCCTCAGTGTCCCAGGTCCTACCAAATGGCTACTCTCAAAAAGGCAAAAAATTAAGAGCTTCACACTTGCCACTGTTCTTTTGGCTTACCAGACAACATGAATGCCTATGAGGGCTCCTTGGATCAAGGCAGCAGCTCTCTCAGCAATATTCCTGCCTCCTTTGTATGTTCACTGAGCTGCTGCATTCTGTATTTGCTGGCAGAAGAATAACCTTTCCCACCAGCACTCCAGACCATCACTGGCTTCTAACAATAGAACAAAGCCCAGAGATTTCCTGCTTAGCCTTGCTTTAAGGGGTGACAGCAGAAAGTTAGCCATCTGCTAACTACTGTAAAAGGATTAAGAGTGAAAAAAAAAAAAACAACCAACCAACCAACCAGGCCATAAGAGGATGGTTGTCTATACTCTACCATGTTGGTGTGGTTTCTTCAGTCTCACTATGGTGGTGATGATGATGATGCAGAGGGATAAATATCCCTGTTAAGGCTTTCATTGGTTTTGTTTTGCTGTGTGATTTTGTTGTTGTGGTTTGTTTAGCTGAGGGGTTTTGTTGGATTTTTGTTTAGTCGGTTGGTTTGGGGTTTATGTTTTTCCTTCTTAAGGGCAGGCCAAATTAGTTCTCCTTTGTGTTACTCTCCTTGGCTTATATCATCAGTGTCATATAAGTAAATTAATATAAATATATATAAAATTATTTCTAAAGGTAGGGAATAATAGAATCAGAGAATGGCTTAGGTTGGAGGGCACCTCAAAGATCGTCTACTCCAACCTCCCTCCCATGAGCAGGGACACCTCTCAACTAGACTGGGCTGCTCAAAGCCTCATCTAACCTGGCATCCACAACCTCCCTGGGCAGCTTATTCCACAGTCTCACCACCCTTATGCTGAAGAACTTCTCCCTCAGATCCAGCCTGAACCTACTCTCCTTCAGCTTTAAACTATTCACTCTTGTCCTGTTGCTAGACACCCTTATGAAAGGTCCCCCTGTAGCCTTCCTCCTGTAGGATCCCTTCAGGCATTGGAGGGCAGCGCTAAGGTCCCTCTGGAGTCTTCTCCAGGCTGAACACCCCCAGCTCCCTCAGCTTATCCTCATAGCAGAGGTGCTCCAGCTCTTGGATCATCTTTGTGGCCCTCCTCTGGACTCGATCCAGCAGCTCTGTGTCCTTCTTATGCTGGGGACAGCAGAACTCATAGCAGAGGTGTTCCAGCCCCTCCTGGAAAATAACAATGAAATGATTTGGCTAATTAAAAAAGCACACAGCAACTGGGTGGGCTTCCCAGTTGAAGGTCAGAGCTATCATCTCTTTAAACTGCATTCTGCACCTCCTGATCAATCAGTCGTAACTCCTGTGTGCACCACTCAGTGCTGAGGAGAAGCAGGATTGGACAGAGGGCAGATAATCAATAGCAGTTATGGAGTGTGGCAAGGTGAGAAGGCACATTATTTGAGAAGGATGTTGAGGGAAAAAACAGTCCATTAACTCCTACAGAGTCTGCCTCAGTTTAGAGAACAATTAATCACAGAATCAGAGAATGTCAGGGGCTGGAAGGGACCTCCAGAGATCATCCAGTCCAACCCCCCTGCCAGAGCAGGATCACATAGAGAAGATCACACAGGAACACAGCCAGGCAGGTTTTGAATATCTCCAGAGAGGGAGACTCCACAACTGCCCTGCACAGCCTGTTCCAGGGCTCTGTCACCCTCACAGTGAAAAAATTCTTCCTTCTGTTTCCATGGAACTTCCTATGCCTCAACTTCCATCACTGCCCCTTGTGCTGGCATTGGGCATCACCCAGCAGAGCCTGGCTCCAGCCTCTTGGCACTCCCCCTGCACATCTTTATCAACAGCAATGAGGTCACCTCTCAGGCTCCTCCTCTCCAAGCTAAAGAGCCCTCAGCTCCCTCAGGCTCTCCTCATAAGGAAGATGTTCCACTGCCTTCATCATCATCTTTGTGGCTGTGTGCTGGACTCTTTCAAGCAGTTCCCTGAGGTCCTTCTTGACCTGAGTGGCCCAGAACTGGACACAATATTCAGATGTGGCCTCAGCAGGGCAGAGTAGAGAGAAAGGAGAACCTCTCTCGACCTACTAACCACAGCCCTTCTAAGACAATATTGTAGTGCAGAAGGAGGAAATTAAATGCTGGTGGATAAAATATTTTTAACGTCTTAATTTTTCTATCAGAAGTGCCTTAACTGTATTCTACTATTTCACAGGGAGAGAAACTGCCTTTTGGGAAAAACAGAACAGATAGCACAACTCTTTTGACTATTCCAGTGCCTTTTAAAAGGTCAACCTCATGAGGTTCAACAAGACCAAGTGCAGGGTCCTGCAGCTGGGTCGAGGCAATCCCAAGCACAAATCCAGGCTGGGCAGGGACTGGCTGGAGAGCAGCCCTGAGGAGAGGGACTTGGGGGTGCTGGGGGATGAGAAGCTCAACAGGAGCTGTCAGTGTGCACTTGCAGCCCAGAAAGCCAAGCAGAGCCTGGGCTGCATCAGGAGAAGTGTGGCCAGCAGGGCAAGGGAGGTGATTCTCCCCCTCTGCTCAGCTCTGCTGAGACCCCACCTGGAGTACTGCATCCAGTTCTGGAGCCTCTATTCCAAGAGGGATCTGGACATGCTGGAAGGTGTCCAGAGAAGGGCCACCAGGATGAGCAGAGGGCTGGAGCTGCTCTGCTATGAGGACAGACTGAAAGAGTTGGGGCTGTTCAGTCTGGAGAAGAGAAGGCTCTGAGGTGACCTTCTTGTGGCCTTCCAGTATCTGAAGGGGCTCCAAGAAAGCTGGGGAGGGACTTTTTAGGCTATCAGGTAGTGACAGGACTGGGGGGAATGGAATAAAGCTGGAAGTGGGGAGATTCAGACTGGATGTGAGGAAGAAGTTCTTCCCCATGAGAGTCGTGAGAGCCTGGAATGGGTTGTGCAGGGAGGTGGTTGAGGCTCCATCCCTGGAGGTGTTTGCAGCCAGGCTGGATGAGGCTCTGGCCAGGCTGCTGTAGTGTGAGGTGTCCCTGCCCCTGGCAGGGGGGTTGGAACTGGATGGTCCTTGTGGTCCCTTCCAACCCTGACTGATTCTATGATTCTATGATCATCACTGCTAGCCCAGTGTAGCTGTTGATCAGTTTCCCCCACCCAGAGTCTTCTCCTCTCTAGTCTGAACCAGTCCAGCTCCCTCAGCCTGTCCTCACAGCAGATGTGCTGGGGGGACATTTGAAGTGCTGGATGTGCAGGAGAATTTCTGCACATTGATTTTTGTGCATCTGTGAATTATTTTCCTTTCTATACAAAGCCACGAACAAGGGCCAGCTGGCTGTGAAGGAGCCTTGTACAACTTCACAGTCAGTTTCAAACCCCAGGGACAGTGCTGGAGAGATAAATGCTTTCATAAAAAACAGTTTTTATTTTCGTAGCAAACTGGGAATACACAACCAGGGAGGGAAGGGGTAAAAGAACCTACCTAAACCAAGCCAAAGCTAACCCCCCAGACAGATGTTCCCTCATGCCAATGTCGTTGCAGCACTCTTTTGTCAGCAAATCAAAGAATTAGTTCACAAAATCACAGAAACATTCAGGTTGGAAAAGCCCCTCAGGATCACCAAGGTCAACCCAGAACCCTACTCTACAAGGCTCACCCCTAAACCATAGCCCCAAGCACCACAGCCAAACCACCTTGAAACACAGCCAGGCTTGGGGACTCCACCACCTCCCTGGGCAGCACATTCCAATCCCTGACCACTCTTGCCATGAAAAAATGTTTCCTAATGTCCAGTCTAAACCTCCCCAGTCACAGCTTGAGGCCATTCCCTCTTGTTCTATCACTGATTACCTGTGAGAAGAGACCAGCAGCAGCCTCTCTACAATGTCCTTTCAGGTAGTTGCAGAGAGCAATGAGGTCTGCCCTCAGCCTCCTCTTTTCCAAACTAACCATCCCCAGCTCCTTCAGTCATTCTTCATCAGATTTCTTCTCCAGGCCCTTCACAGCTTCCTTGCCCTCCTCTGCACTGGCTCCAGCACCTCCACATCTCTCTTGTCCTGAGGTGCCCCAAACTGGACACAACATTCATGGTGTGTCCTCCCCAGAGCTGAGTCCCAGGGGACAATCCCCTCCCTGCTCCTGCTGGACACAGCATTGCTGATCCCAGCCAGGATGCCTTTGGCTTTCTTGGCCACCTGGGCACACTGCTGGCTCCTCTTCAGCTGTTTGTCCATGAGCACCCCCAGGTCCCTTTCTGCCAGCAGCTTTCCAGCCACACTGCCCCAAGTCTGTAGCATTGCTTGGGGTTGTTGTGACTCAAATGCAGGACCTGGCATCAGTGACACTCGAAGCTGACACCAGCCCCTGCAGGGATTAGTGACCATGACAAGGTGACCCAGTGCATGCCCTGCCATCTCTAACTCCATTGTGACCCAAAGCTACATCAACCAAAGTGAATTTTTAGCCCCCCTGGTTTTAAGGTGACTCTGGAATTCTGGGTTTAAAAAAAGAACATTTCTTCATGTCTCTTCCTCGAGTGTTCCAGAAGGCCTGGGAAGTCCTCCTTTCCCTCTTACAAGAAATTCACTCTGGTAGTCCCTCACCTTTCAAATCTTTATTCAAGCTCCATTCTTTTATTCCTTCTGGCATTTCCTTGCCTGCAGTTGGTAAACCCTCCTGCAGTGCTCACAGAAAGGATCGATTTCTCAGGTCCCACTTGCTGTAATTCACACTTTGCAACGCTAAGGATATTAATTTTTCAGCCTTTTCAAAGGAGACAGAAATGGCACAATTTATCATGTTGGGCAGGAGAGTCTTAACCTTTTTGGTCTGCCAAGACTGAAGGAAAATGTGCTGTGCATGCATCCCACCTTCTCTTTCCCCCAGTTTGCTTCAAAGTGTGTGGCTCACTTCCACCTTACCTGGAGAGGTTTTGTTCTTTCAGAGGGAAACAAAGGGAAAGGAAAAGAGGAGAAGGGAAGCTTGCAATTATAAAGTTCCACTCCAGGAACTGAAATCATAGACTCAGAGAATCATCACAGGATGGCTTAAGTTGGAAGGGACTTCAGAGATCATCCCCTCCAACCTCCTCACCATGGGCAGGGACACCTCTCAACTAGACTCAGCTGCTCATCCAACCTGGCCTTGAACACCCCCAGGGAGAAGGCATCCACAACCTCCCCGGACAGCCTATTCCAGAGTCTTGGAAAACACAAATCTAAACTAAATATCCACCCTCTGAAGGGACTCACTGGACTTTTGAGCTGCCTTCCAGTACATGAAGGGAACCTACAGGAAGGCTGCAGAGGGACTTTCTGCAAAGGTGTCTAGAATTAGGACAAGGGGAATGCTCCTATTAAAGGAGAGGAGGTTTAGACTGGAAGAGAAGATTCTAGGGAGACCGTAGAGCTGCCTTCCAATACCTGACGGGATCCTACAGGAAGGATGGAGAGAGACTTTTCATAAGGGTGTCTAGCAAGAGGACAAGTGGGGATGGTTTGAACCTGAGGGAGAGGAGGTTTAGACTGGATCTTGGGAAGAAGTTCTTCAGTACAAGGGTGGTGAGACTCTGGAAGAGGTTGCTCATGGAAGTTGTGGATACACCCTGCCTAGATCTGTTCCGGGCCAGGTTGGATGAGGCCTTGAACAGCTGAGTCTAGCTGAGAGGCATCTGGTGGAGAGGTTGGAGCAGATGATCTCTAAGGTCCCTTCTACGTTAAGCCATTCCATGATTCTAATTCTGACACATAATCTCTATGGCAATTAGTTTGTCACACAATGCCAACTATTAGGAGAGTTAATTAGCACCATGAAAAGGAGTGAGACTATTAGTGCAATTTAGCAGTAAAGAATAGATAGAGTTGCTTGACACCATTCAGCTCTGTTTTGAAGTCAAGAAATTGAAACTCTTTTCTGGATCTCCTCTAGCATCCCATTGCCTGTGTGAAAGACAAGAAAGAAGGCAAGTCATCATTATTGATCATATTAATCAGCCTGACAGTATTAACAAGGATTGTAATAAACAGCAGTTTGCTCTTAGCTTTTGTAAATAGGCAAATTAACTCAGTAAGAGCCTCTGAAAGGCTTTCTTTTCACATCATTCTTTGGGGGTTTTGTCTTTTTCTTTTTTTTTTTTTTTCTTTCAGTTCTGCAGACTTCCTGCACAGAACATCACAGGATCAGAGGCTCACAGGATGTTAGGGGTTGGAAGGGACCTCCGAAGATCAAGTCCAACCCCCCCCCTGACAGAGCAGGACCAGAGAATCCAGCACAGGTCACACAGGAATGCATCCAGACAGGGTTTGAAAGTCTCCAGAGAAGGAGACTACACAACACCTCTGGGCAGCCTATCAGTGCTCTGTGAGCCTCACAGTGAAGAAGTTCCTCCTCATGGTGAGGTGGAACCTCCTGTGCTGGAGTTTCTATCCATTGTCCCTTCTCCTATTCCAGGGTGCAAGTGAGCAGAGCCTGTCCCTGTCCCTCTTGACCCCTAGCCCTCAGATACTGATAAACATTTATTAAATCCCCTCTCAGTCTTCTCTTCTCCAGACTGAACAGCCCCAGAGTCCAGCCTCTCCTCATAGGGCAGTGCTCCAGTCAATTCAACATCCTTTCAGCCATTGTTGCAATAGCTCAAATTAGTAATAACAACACAATTGTAATAACCAAACCAACAAGCCTTAAGTTAGGGCTGAGTGACGTCGGCCATCCTGTGCCAAGCAAGCTTAACTCACAAGTCAAGCCATAAAAACTGGTTGTTGAGATTGTCCTGTGCTTCCTGTTTGTGAAATAAACCATGCACAAAAACAAAGGCTGCAGATCCATCAAGCATCACCCTCTGGTCTGTGCTGTCTAGGGACTGCAGTCAGCCTCTGATCTGTGCTGTCTAGGGACTGCAGTCAGCCTCTGATCTGTGCTGTCTAGGGACTGCAGTCAGCCTCTGGTCTGTGCTGTCTAGGGACTGCAGTCAGCCTCTGATCTGTGCTCTCTAGGGACTGCAGTCAGCCTCTGATCTGTGCTGTCTAGGGACTGCAGTCAGCCTCTGATCTGTGCTCTCTAGGGACTGCAGTCAGCCTCTGATCTGTGCTGTCTAGGGACTGCAGTCAGCCTCTGGTCTGTGCTGTCTAGGGACTGCAGTCAGCCTCTGGTCTGTGCTGTCTAGGGACTGCAGTCAGCCTCTGGTCTGTGCTCTCTAGGGACTGCAGTCAGCCTCTGATCTGTGCTCTCTAGGGACTGCAGTCAGCCTCTGATCTGTGCTCTCTAGGGACTGCAGTCAGCCTCAGATCTGTGCTCTCTAGGGACTGCAGTCAGCCTCTGATCTGTGCTGTCTAGGGACTGCAGTCAGCCTCTGATCTGTGCTGTCTAGGGACTGCAGTCAGCCTCTGATCTGTGCTGTCTAGGGACTGCAGTCACCCTCAGATCTGTGCTGTCTAGGGACTGCAGTCAGCCTCTGATCTGTGCTGTCTAGGGACTGCAGTCAGCCTCTGATCTGTGCTCTCTAGGGACTGCAGTCAGCCTCTGGTCTGTGCTGTCTAGGGACTGCAGTCAGCCTCTGGTCTGTGCTGTCTAGGGACTGCAGTCAGCCTCTGATCTGTGCTGTCTAGGGACTGCAGTCAGCCTCTGATCTGTGCTCTCTAGGGACTGCAGTCAGCCTCTGATCTGTGCTCTCTAGGGACTGCAGTCAGCCTCTGATCTGTGCTCTCTAGGGACTGCAGTCAGCCTCTGATCTGTGCTCTCTAGGGACTGCAGTCAGCCTCTGGTCTGTGCTGTCTAGGGACTGCAGTCAGCCTCTGATCTGTGCTCTCTAGGGACTGCAGTCAGCCTCTGATCTGTGCTCTCTAGGGACTGCAGTCAGCCTCTGATCTGTGCTCTCTAGGGACTGCAGTCAGCCTCTGATCTGTGCTGTCTAGGGACTGCAGTCAGCCTCTGATCTGTGCTCTCTAGGGACTGCAGTCAGCCTCTGATCTGTGCTCTCTAGGGACTGCAGTCAGCCTCTGATCTGTGCTCTCTAGGGACTGCAGTCAGCCTCTGATCTGTGCTGTCTAGGGACTGCAGTCAGCCTCTGATCTGTGCTCTCTAGGGACTGCAGTCAGCCTCTGATCTGTGCTCTCTAGGGACTGCAGTCAGCCTCTGATCTGTGCTGTCTAGGGACTGCAGTCAGCCTCTGATCTGTGCTGTCTAGGGACTGCAGTCAGCCTCTGATCTGTGCTCTCTAGGGACTGCAGTCAGCCTCTGATCTGTGCTCTCTAGGGACTGCAGTCAGCCTCTGATCTGTGCTGTCTAGGGACTGCAGTCAGCCTCTGATCTGTGCTGTCTAGGGACTGCAGTCAGCCTCTGATCTGTGCTCTCTAGGGACTGCAGTCAGCCTCTGATCTGTGCTGTCTAGGGACTGCAGTCAGCCTCTGATCTGTGCTCTCTAGGGACTGCAGTCAGCCTCTGATCTGTGCTCTCTAGGGACTGCAGTCAGCCTCTGATCTGTGCTGTCTAGGGACTGCAGTCAGCCTCTGATCTGTGCTGTCTAGGGACTGCAGTCAGCCTCTGATCTGTGCTGTCTAGGGACTGCAGTCAGCCTCTGATCTGTGCTGTCTAGGGACTGCAGTCAGCCTCTGATCTGTGCTGTCTAGGGACTGCAGTCAGCCTCTGATCTGTGCTGTCTAGGGACTGCAGTCAGCCTCTGATCTGTGCTGTCTAGGGACTGCAGTCAGCCTCTGATCTGTGCTGTCTAGGGACTGCAGTCAGCCTCTGATCTGTGCTGTCTAGGGACTGCAGTCAGCCTCTGATCTGTGCTGTCTAGGGACTGCAGTCAGCCTCTGATCTGTGCTCTCTAGGGACTGCAGTCAGCCTCTGATCTGTGCTCTCTAGGGACTGCAGTCAGCCTCTGATCTGTGCTCTCTAGGGACTGCAGTCAGCCTCTGATCTGTGCTCTCTAGGGACTGCAGTCAGCCTCTGATCTGTGCTCTCTAGGGACTGCAGTCAGCCTCTGATCTGTGCTGTCTAGGGACTGCAGTCAGCCTCTGATCTGTGCTGTCTAGGGACTGCAGTCAGCCTCTGGTCTGTGCTCTCTAGGGACTGCAGTCAGCCTCTGATCTGTGCTCTCTAGGGACTGCAGTCAGCCTCTGATCTGTGCTCTCTAGGGACTGCAGTCAGCCTCTGATCTGTGCTCTCTAGGGACTGCAGTCAGCCTCTGATCTGTGCTCTCTAGGGACTGCAGTCAGCCTCTGATCTGTGCTCTCTAGGGACTGCAGTCAGCCTCTGATCTGTGCTGTCTAGGGACTGCAGTCAGCCTCTGATCTGTGCTGTCTAGGGACTGCAGTCAGCCTCTGATCTGTGCTGTCTAGGGACTGCAGTCAGCCTCTGATCTGTGCTCTCTAGGGACTGCAGTCAGCCTCTGATCTGTGCTCTCTAGGGACTGCAGTCAGCCTCTGATCTGTGCTCTCTAGGGACTGCAGTCAGCCTCTGATCTGTGCTGTCTAGGGACTGCAGTCAGCCTCTGGTCTGTGCTGTCTAGGGACTGCAGTCAGCCTCTGATCTGTGCTCTCTAGGGACTGCAGTCAGCCTCTGATCTGTGCTCTCTAGGGACTGCAGTCAGCCTCTGATCTGTGCTCTCTAGGGACTGCAGTCAGCCTCTGATCTGTGCTCTCTAGGGACTGCAGTCAGCCTCTGATCTGTGCTCTCTAGGGACTGCAGTCAGCCTCTGATCTGTGCTCTCTAGGGACTGCAGTCAGCCTCTGATCTGTGCTCTCTAGGGACTGCAGTCAGCCTCTGATCTGTGCTCTCTAGGGACTGCAGTCAGCCTCTGATCTGTGCTGTCTAGGGACTGCAGTCAGCCTCTGATCTGTGCTGTCTAGGGACTGCAGTCAGCCTCTGATCTGTGCTCTCTAGGGACTGCAGTCAGCCTCTGATCTGTGCTCTCTAGGGACTGCAGTCAGCCTCTGATCTGTGCTCTCTAGGGACTGCAGTCAGCCTCTGATCTGTGCTCTCTAGGGACTGCAGTCAGCCTCTGATCTGTGCTGTCTAGGGACTGCAGTCAGCCTCTGATCTGTGCTCTCTTGGGACTGCAGTCAGCCTCTGGTCTGTGCTGTCTAGGGACTGCAGTCAGCCTCTGATCTGTGCTCTCTAGGGACTGCAGTCAGCCTCTGATCTGTGCTCTCTAGGGACTGCAGTCAGCCTCTGATCTGTGCTCTCTAGGGACTGCAGTCAGCCTCTGATCTGTGCTCTCTAGGGACTGCAGTCAGCCTCTGATCTGTGCTGTCTAGGGACTGCAGTCAGCCTCTGATCTGTGCTCTCTAGGGACTGCAGTCAGCCTCTGATCTGTGCTCTCTAGGGACTGCAGTCAGCCTCTGATCTGTGCTCTCTAGGGACTGCAGTCAGCCTCTGATCTGTGCTCTCTAGGGACTGCAGTCAGCCTCTGATCTGTGCTCTCTAGGGACTGCAGTCAGCCTCTGATCTGTGCTCTCTAGGGACTGCAGTCAGCCTCTGATCTGTGCTCTCTAGGGACTGCAGTCAGCCTCTGATCTGTGCTCTCTAGGGACTGCAGTCAGCCTCTGGTCTGTGCTGTCTAGGGACTGCAGTCAGCCTCTGATCTGTGCTGTCTAGGGACTGCAGTCAGCCTCTGATCTGTGCTGTCTAGGGACTGCAGTCAGCCTCTGATCTGTGCTCTCTAGGGACTGCAGTCAGCCTCTGATCTGTGCTGTCTAGGGACTGCAGTCAGCCTCTGATCTGTGCTCTCTAGGGACTGCAGTCAGCCTCTGATCTGTGCTCTCTAGGGACTGCAGTCAGCCTCTGATCTGTGCTCTCTAGGGACTGCAGTCAGCCTCTGATCTGTGCTCTCTAGGGACTGCAGTCAGCCTCTGATCTGTGCTCTCTAGGGACTGCAGTCAGCCTCTGATCTGTGCTCTCTAGGGACTGCAGTCAGCCTCTGATCTGTGCTCTCTAGGGACTGCAGTCAGCCTCTGATCTGTGCTGTCTAGGGACTGCAGTCAGCCTCTGATCTGTGCTCTCTAGGGACTGCAGTCAGCCTCTGATCTGTGCTCTCTAGGGACTGCAGTCAGCCTCTGATCTGTGCTGTCTAGGGACTGCAGTCAGCCTCTGATCTGTGCTCTCTAGGGACTGCAGTCAGCCTCTGATCTGTGCTGTCTAGGGACTGCAGTCAGCCTCTGATCTGTGCTGTCTAGGGACTGCAGTCAGCCTCTGATCTGTGCTCTCTAGGGACTGCAGTCAGCCTCTGATCTGTGCTGTCTAGGGACTGCAGTCAGCCTCTGATCTGTGCTCTCTAGGGACTGCAGTCAGCCTCTGATCTGTGCTGTCTAGGGACTGCAGTCAGCCTCTGATCTGTGCTCTCTAGGGACTGCAGTCAGCCTCTGATCTGTGCTCTCTAGGGACTGCAGTCAGCCTCTGATCTGTGCTCTCTAGGGACTGCAGTCAGCCTCTGGTCTGTGCTGTCTAGGGACTGCAGTCAGCCTCTGATCTGTGCTGTCTAGGGACTGCAGTCAGCCTCTGATCTGTGCTCTCTAGGGACTGCAGTCAGCCTCTGATCTGTGCTGTCTAGGGACTGCAGTCAGCCTCTGATCTGTGCTGTCTAGGGACTGCAGTCAGCCTCTGATCTGTGCTGTCTAGGGACTGCAGTCAGCCTCTGATCTGTGCTGTCTAGGGACTGCAGTCAGCCTCTGATCTGTGCTCTCTAGGGACTGCAGTCAGCCTCTGATCTGTGCTGTCTAGGGACTGCAGTCAGCCTCTGATCTGTGCTCTCTAGGGACTGCAGTCAGCCTCTGATCTGTGCTGTCTAGGGACTGCAGTCAGCCTCTGATCTGTGCTCTCTAGGGACTGCAGTCAGCCTCTGATCTGTGCTGTCTAGGGACTGCAGTCAGCCTCTGATCTGTGCTGTCTAGGGACTGCAGTCAGCCTCTGATCTGTGCTGTCTAGGGACTGCAGTCAGCCTCTGATCTGTGCTCTCTAGGGACTGCAGTCAGCCTCTGATCTGTGCTCTCTAGGGACTGCAGTCAGCCTCTGATCTGTGCTCTCTAGGGACTGCAGTCAGCCTCTGATCTGTGCTCTCTAGGGACTGCAGTCAGCCTCTGATCTGTGCTCTCTAGGGACTGCAGTCAGCCTCTGGTCTGTGCTCTCTAGGGACTGCAGTCAGCCTCTGATCTGTGCTCTCTAGGGACTGCAGTCAGCCTCTGATCTGTGCTGTCTAGGGACTGCAGTCAGCCTCTGATCTGTGCTCTCTAGGGACTGCAGTCAGCCTCTGATCTGTGCTCTCTAGGGACTGCAGTCAGCCTCTGATCTGTGCTCTCTAGGGACTGCAGTCAGCCTCTGATCTGTGCTCTCTAGGGACTGCAGTCAGCCTCTGGTCTGTGCTCTCTAGGGACTGCAGTCAGCCTCTGATCTGTGCTGTCTAGGGACTGCAGTCAGCCTCTGATCTGTGCTCTCTAGGGACTGCAGTCAGCCTCTGATCTGTGCTGTCTAGGGACTGCAGTCAGCCTCTGATCTGTGCTCTCTAGGGACTGCAGTCAGCCTCTGATCTGTGCTCTCTAGGGACTGCAGTCAGCCTCTGATCTGTGCTCTCTAGGGACTGCAGTCAGCCTCTGATCTGTGCTGTCTAGGGACTGCAGTCAGCCTCTGATCTGTGCTCTCTAGGGACTGCAGTCAGCCTCTGATCTGTGCTCTCTAGGGACTGCAGTCAGCCTCTGATCTGTGCTCTCTAGGGACTGCAGTCAGCCTCTGATCTGTGCTCTCTAGGGACTGCAGTCAGCCTCTGATCTGTGCTGTCTAGGGACTGCAGTCAGCCTCTGATCTGTGCTGTCTAGGGACTGCAGTCAGCCTCGGATCTGTGCTGTCTAGGGACTGCAGTCAGCCTCTGATCTGTGCTCTCTAGGGACTGCAGTCAGCCTCTGATCTGTGCTCTCTAGGGACTGCAGTCAGCCTCTGATCTGTGCTGTCTAGGGACTGCAGTCAGCCTCTGATCTGTGCTCTCTAGGGACTGCAGTCAGCCTCTGATCTGTGCTGTCTAGGGACTGCAGTCAGCCTCTGATCTGTGCTCTCTAGGGACTGCAGTCAGCCTCTGATCTGTGCTCTCTAGGGACTGCAGTCAGCCTCTGATCTGTGCTCTCTAGGGACTGCAGTCAGCCTCTGATCTGTGCTCTCTAGGGACTGCAGTCAGCCTCTGATCTGTGCTGTCTAGGGACTGCAGTCAGCCTCTGATCTGTGCTGTCTAGGGACTGCAGTCAGCCTCTGATCTGTGCTGTCTAGGGACTGCAGTCAGCCTCTGATCTGTGCTCTCTAGGGACTGCAGTCAGCCCTTTTTTTCATTCCTTTAAATTAAAATAAAACCACCAAAAATCCACATGGATGCAAACAAACAAAGAAAACCAACCAACCATCCAACCAAATAAAACCAAAGAAACACAAACCCCACAACCAACCAACCAAAAAACACTCACCAAAAAATTAAACTAATTAACCCCCCCCCCCCCCCCCCCCCATTTACTACCATTCCCAAAGTCTTTCCATAATTTTTTACACTGAATTTCTTAGGAAGAAAAAACCTGAAGTAATTTTATTTGGAGATTCCCAAGTAGCTGCTCTTGCAAGTCTGATTCTGGGAATCATTGCTTGCCTCGCAAAAGGCTTCTTTGTTGCTTTGCAGTCTTTAGATGCCAAAAGCATGTCAGATTTTATTACCATTTCTAATGAGGTAGGAATAAAGATTTCCCACTCCAAAAATTTTGATGGGAGCTTGCTAATACCACACTGGTTTGACAAGCCATAGAATCACAGAATTGTTAGGGTTGGTAGGGACCTCAAGGATCATCCTAGTTCCAACCCCCCTGCCATGGGCAGGGACACCTCACACTACAGCAGGTTGCTCACAGCCACATCCAGCCTGGCCTTAAAGTATCTCCAGGGATGAGGCTTTTACCACCTCCCTGGGGAACCTCTGCCAGTGTCTCACCACCCTCCTGGGGAAGAATTTCCTCCTAACATCCAATCTGAATCTACCCATTTCTAATTTTGCTCCATTCCCTCCAGTCCTATCACTACCTAACGCCCTAAAAAGTCCCTCCCCAGCTTTCTTGCAGCCCCCTTCAGATACTGGAAAGCCACAAGAAGGTCTCCTGGAAGCCTTCTCTTCCCCAGACTGAACTCTCTCAATCCATTGGAGTTCATAGCACGAGCTGTCAGCCACCAATCCCACTATGGTGCACTTCAGAGAGAAACTGCTGTGAGATAACAAACTGGAGCTAAGGGCTTGGTGTCATTTTTGTAGTAACTTCTTTACAAATCTCAGAATTGAAAAATTCCAGATGTGAAGACAGTAGACACTGGCAGTTTTCACTTCCCCTCCCATGACAGGAGTAGGAATCTTTGCAGAGCTGGTGAAATACCAAACTATCTCCAGTGTGAAGATGTTTCTGTATGGAAGGGATAGTCAAAGACCAGTTTCTTCTACTTTTTAATCACTGAATCATAGAATGGTCTGGGTTGGATAGGCCTCCAAAGGTCCCATCTAGTTACCTCCCCTCTGCAGTCAGCAAGGACATCCTCAACTAGATCAGGCTGCCCAGAGCGCTCTCCAGCCTCACTTTAAGTATCTCCAGGTTTGACCAGCCAGCCAGAAAATTAGGACCTCTGTCTGCCTTTCATTTGGGTTAAGCTAAGGCCTCTGACATTACATTGGGTTGTGATCAGGAATGGAACAGTGGATCATAGCTGAGAGCATGCAACTTACAAAGGGTTGAGGTAGTCCTTAGGAGCACACCTTAAAATGAAACCCTAGAGACAGCCAAACTATTTGATGTTAAAAACCAAAGCCTATCTACTTTTCTGCTTGCAGATTCTCTGCATGACATGAACTCTAACTCTGCATGACTACTTTGCATGGCAACCACAAATCACAGCCTTTCCACAGACAATTTCTCCCCTAAAACCCTGAGTTCTGGAGCACTGTGAGGGTCAAGGTAGTTCACACCATCTTCCTTTCTATATTGGGGTTTCTTCTGGTCTTCCTGTGCCTCCTGTTTGCTGTATGGCTCTGCTAGAATCATAGAATGGTCTGGGTTGGAAGGGACATCTGAAGCTCATCTAATCCAACCCCCTTTGCAGAAAGCAGGGGCATCTTCAACTAGATCAGTGTTACCCATGGGTAGTGACAAGTCCTGTTTCTGTAAGTACTTCTCATCCTAATCCATGTTTTCCTTTGTAATAAGGTCTCTCTCACTCCAGCTGTTAATCTCAATGCTTGATTTCTACACCCCAAAAGCAGGGACAGGGAGTGACAGCATCACAGATTCAACCAAGATGGAAAAGACCTCCAAGATCACCAAGTCCAACCAATCACCCACCCCTAACTAATCAGCTAGACCCTGGCACTGTCTCACCCAGGCTTTTCTTAAACACCTGCAGGGATGTTGACCCCACCACCTCCCTGACTTTGAAGAGCTCTTAAATTCTGTTCAGCTGAGTCAAGAAAGCAGCTCCAGGTAGGCTAGCTGAAGGCCCCTCTGCAGTGTGAATTCCTACAGCAAATACCATTGCAGCCTGTGAGGTTTTTTTGATGCTTTACTGGGATTTATCATCTTTTCCCCTGAATCACTTCTTCCATACTTTCAGGAGAGAGGGTTTGTGTGTTTCCAAAGGGCACAGCTTTAATGAAAGCTGACACTGATGGGGGGCTCTGTGTGGCTCTGCCACAGAGACGCTTTTGTTCTTTACACTGAACCAGAAGATGTCAGAGGACTGTTAGAGCACAAGGCAACAGACATTTCCTCACAGCTGCTGAAGGCTGTGACAAAAGGCATGCACACACAGCAGCCTCAGCCCCCCAGATACCTTAAACTGGATTCTTTCATTGCATTCATACAAGTGTATTCAGCCTGCAAACAGCTTCCTGCAGTGCCTGCAAAATCCAAGTGGAGAAGCAATGAGATTTTATTGCTGCCTTTGCCCAGCTTTCTTCTGGTATCTCTTTGTCTCCAGAAACACTTTGCACCAACAGGCAGTGCACACAGAATGGAAGATATTACATTGCTAGGGCAGGAAGGGAAATAAAGAGTCTTTGACAGCAGTTTACTCTTCTCTCTGTTGCTTTCAACCAAAAAGGAAATTAAAAAATGCTTCCATTATAATCCTGACTTTTGCTACTAGGAAGGAAGAAACCTGGGTTTATATTCTATTCCTGCCCATTACTGTACTGTAAATCACTTACTTTCATGCCTTAGTGTGTATTAATATGAAAAAAAGCAACAAACAATAAATTGATATTTGTCTTTGTATTCTTGTTACAAAAGGGTGAAACCTCCTACGTTCAAGATAAATGCCTGCTACCAGCACACTCATTGGAGAAAAATATTTAGTAAGAGTAAAGAAAACCACCTAGGAGACTTTGAAAGCCCATCTGGATGTGTTCCTCTGTGACCTGAGCTAGATTGTATGGTCCTGCTCTGGCAGGGGGGTTGGACTCAATGGTCTCTTTGGGTCCCTTCCAACCCCTGACATTCTGTGATCCTGTGATCCAGCATTACCAGTCTTGTCCTAAAGTCCCTTCATCTATGCTGAAGCCCCTTCACTGTAACCCTGCCCTTGTGAAGTATCCTCATTTCATGTGCAGTGCACATCCTCCTCTTCACCTACGCACAGCAACAAACCACAGACAATAAAGAACACAACAAGAGCTGCTCAAACCCCAAAAGGCAAGGGCTCAAGATCACATTTTCTGCTGGCCTTTAAAATGCTGAGAGTCCAGCTGCAGAGCCACCTCCAAGGATGAGAGATTTGTGAGGGATAAGTGAAAAACATGATAGTGAAATTGGCAAGACTGTACAAGAAAAGTGGGAGCTAAGAGACACTCAGGGTAGTTAAGTGAAGCCATAAATAACCTTGGACATTTACTGTGCCAGACAGAGAGAGGAACAGGTCCTATGAAGCATACCCAGTCAATAAACATGAACACATAACCTCTTCTCTTTCAGTACCTCTGCAGAGGCTGCCACAGAAAAAGAGAGACTTCAAGAAACAAACAAAACCCAACCCAACCCAAACCAAACCAACAACAAAAAAAACAACAAAAACCAACCCCCAAACAAAACCACCACCACCACCACCACCAAAACAGAAAAACAAAAACGGGAAACCAAAAACAAAACAGGAAAACAAAAACCAAACCAAAGGGCTTTTAATCTAACATCTACTAAGTTGAGGTAATTACCAAGAGCTAACATTTAATGATGCTTTCCCCATGAATGGATGGCAAGAATTTATGAACCCTTGCCTGGCAGATGAATGAGACCTTTCTCAGCCAGCTGTCTTACAAATGATCCTGTGTGTACAGCTATTATTTCAGTCAGACCCTGGCAGCTCTGCAATCGTTCATGGCTTCGGTGAGGAATGGTCCCTGTCACGCAGTTCCACTGCTCCAGCTTCTGAGAGCCCTCTTTGCAGCCTGTCTGAACTGCTGAAGCAGACATGGAAGCAACAGAAAATAGCAGGAAACATAAACCCCAAGGCTATCCACATTTCCCCATATGCAGGTTTAAACCCCCTCAGCGCTGTCCTGAGGAAACTTTGCTATAACTTGCTTCTAAGGTTGCAGATGGTCCTCTGCTCACTGGTGTGAGAAAACACAAATGGGAAGCCTTCCACTGCTGCTGTCCTCTTCCCTCTTGTGAAAAAACACTAATGGGAAGCCCTCCACTGCTGCTGTCCTCTTCCCTCTTGTGAGAAAACACTAATGGGAAGCCCTTCACTGCTGCTGTCCTCTTCCCTGGGAGCTGTAGCATCACAGGGACCTCTTGGCTGTTCCTCTGTCACTTCTGACTTGCTCTTATGATGACTAACCCCCTGAAGAGCTGGGAGTTTGCTTTTCTGAAATTCAGGGTCCTGCATCTGGGGAGGAATAACAACAGGCACCAGGACAGGTTAGGGGCTGCCCTGATGGAAAGAAGCTTCATGGAGAAAGACCTTGGAGTGCTGGTGGGCAGCAAGTTTTGCATGGGACAGCAATGTGCTCTTGTGGCCAAGAAAGCCAATGGGATCCTGGGGCGCAGCAAGCAAAGTGTGGCCAGCAGGGCTAGGGAGGTACCTTTTCTCCTTTATGTTTTCCCTCTTTGCAATCTGAGAGCCCTGCAATAGAGCAGGAAATTGTCTCTATCTCAGATGACATTTTGGCTTTTTCCAGGCTCCTTTCCTCCTTGACCCAAAGACGAGGGGGTGAGAGGGGAAGGAGAAAATCCCTCTGCTGTAACTGGGCTGCCAGGACTCAGCTGGCAGCTGAGTGAAAGCCAGGACACAACTACAACAGCTTTTGCTTTTTTTTTTTTTTTAAACTTATTTATCAGTAAAATGAGATGGACAAAAAGAAGACAGGAATGATTTGAGGACAAGCACTTTCTAGCCAAGTGAAAGCAAATGAACACAGCCATTTTCTTAACCTGTGCAGCCCTCGGGTGGGATGCTAACTTAAAGCTGATTCCTGCCTGGACATGAAATCCATCAACCTACCTCCCATGACTTCAGTGTTAATTGCAGGATTCTTTTCCAGAGAAAATTGTCAGGGTTAAAGTGGAAACTAAATTTGAATTTAGCTTTGCTAGAGTTATATATATATATATATATATATATATATATATATATATATATATATATATATAATATAAAGATAAAGTTATTTAGAAGTTATTTTTATCTTGAGCAGATAAATAATCCAAGGACAGTTTTCTTTTGATCACAGTCAAAGTATTTAATGACAAAAATCCAGGTTTCCAGTAATGACTCAAGAGAGCAGGTCCCACTTTTTTTCTTTTTATTTCCCCCCACCCTCAGAATGGCACAAAATAATTTCTACATCTTTGAGAACTTTCAAGGAATTAAGTTACAATAGATACCAGCAAGTATTACAACTCTGGCCTATCATAGCAAAACCTACCTACGAGATAAGTTTGGTTTCTGATTTTTGTTTATTTTGTCTTAGAGAGCACATTTTTGTTAGTATTTCACATAATGCACACCTTTTGCTAGACACAAAAGTAGCCTTTTAAGACAAGAGTTTGCAGTACAGTAGTCAAGTTCTAACAATGCATTAATATCTTTTTTTTCTTTGCAGAACTTTAAAAAGAGAGAGGAACTTATTGATGTTGTTACAATTTACAAATACATTCTTTCATATGAAACATTAACCTGAAGTACACCTTATGTACATGGACTATCTAATAACACTAGGCTGTATCCACTACAAGCTAAGGTCCAGAAGGAAAATTGCAAATGCTGTCAAGATTTACCTTTGGAGAGACATTTACACACCTCTGATTCTTTATCTAAAAGCTACCCAAAAAAGGTTGGAGTTGAAGGAACAAAGTAAACACACAGACTCCGATTGGTAACGCTTGGCTGAAGGCAGAATTCCCACACTCAATGGCTTTTAATGGCTGGCTGAAAAGTCCTGAGGTATGATACATAACACAAAACACACTCAAACTGGAGGAGAGAGAAAGCCAAAATGCTGGAAAAAACCCCAAACCTGCCAGTGAGACTGAAATAGTGTTTTAGGGTAGCTCAGCTCTGAAAAGCTGTGGAACGTAGCAGCACAACTGCGACCTTGTTCTGTCCAGCAGATGTTCATGTAAACAACAGCTGCAAACCAACGCCTTTGAAGCTGAGTTTAGACAACTAATTCTTGTCAGTTTTTACCTCACCTGGCCTTTAGACTGAATTCACTGACAACAGAAGACCAGCTAGGTGGCAGCAGTTCAAAACCTATTCCTTCTTTCTCTCAAGAGAGAAGAGGCTCAGGGCGGTTAGCAGCAGAATTTAGTCTTCAAAAAAGGAGTGGAAAAAGATGATGACAGGAGATAGCTATGTGGTCAGAAAAAAACCCAAAACAACACAGACTCCCTAATTCCTAATGCAGCTATTTTTAAACATGTAGTGTCTAGCAGAAGTTTGATTTCTAATGAGGGGCTGGTTAATTTACAGAAATACCTACAGTCAACACAAGAGCCCCCAGGAAGCTACTGGCACTTCCAGGCTAAGCATTAATAGCACACAGCTCAACAGAGGCTGCAGAAGCCATGGTGTTAACCAGCCTGTTCTGACTTAGAACAGATGTGGCCAAACCCCTTTTTCAGTTGATGCAGTAACTGAGAGGGGTGATGCTAAAGAGCTCTAAATGATTCTGTGATGCTACAGAGACGACAGATTTACCTCCTCTCAATTCCCTGCTGTGAAATTAAATACAAAGCTTCACACAAAAGGGTTTAAATTACAGGGAAAACAAACAAAGCAGATGTCAAGTTTGAATGGAATCAGTTCACTGGACAGTTGTCCTTCAAAGGAGAGTTATTTTCCTAAAGCCAAGCATCTTTTGACCAAATGAGTATTTTTCCAAGAGATTTTCAGCTACTTCAGCTTGCAGGAACTAAAACAGAGTCTCAATTACTACAGAAGCTTTTATCTCCCTTACAAACACTGCTCTGAGGACTTTAGACTGTTTAAAGTGTCATCAATAACGCAAAAAAAAAAATCCATACCAAATCTTATTCTACATTGAAAATGAAAACTACAGTACATTCATATCATGCCAGCTTGCTGGCTCTCTGCTAAGATGAGGACAGAAATGAAGAGCAGACATCTTCTGAAGATCAGGCTGAAATTTCTGCTAGAATTCTTGTTTCCAGCTTACTAGCTAAGAAAACAAACAAACAAGCAAAAAACCAAACAAACAAACAAAAAAGAAAATAATGCAGTTTCCCCTTCTCCCTCCCCCCTTTTTGTTTTTTTTTTTTTTCTTTTAGTAACATATTAGAACATCTTAAAAATGTGAAGGAAAGAGCTGTGAAGAAGATTGCACATAGTGAACAGAAAATGAAGTAGGGAGTCACTCTTCAAGTGATAACATAGATTGAAAGCTGAGACCCAAACTAGGAGTTAGGATTCTAATGCACTAAGACATTCTTGCTGAAAAACCTCTGGTTTAAAAGATCAGACCACCAGCCAACTCAAAAGTCATTCTAATAGGCCAAATTCCTTTATCTGTTCCCAAATATTCCTCCTGTGGACTTTAGGAAAAGCAGATGATTTGGAAAATGGTGCACCCCTTGTTTTCCCAACTCTTTGCATCCTTATTTTTACATTCAGCTAGAGAATCACAGGTTAAAAAAAAATGAAATGTTATTTTCTCTCAGATTGCTAAATTCTAGGTTGTGTTTGAGGAACAGCTCTGTGTGTATAGATGTAAAAAAAAAAAATACTTTCTTTGTGTTTTTTGTCCTCAATTTTGAAACCTCAAGGTTTTGTTATACTACTCAAATAACCCAATCCAGGAATACTTCAAATGCAACACCAGCACCAGATTTCCCTATGAAATGCAGCTGTGCACTTCTGAATGCTGGTGATGGCACATGCAAAGCTTCTCACACTGTCCAATCACCACTACAGTCACAACCCCAGGCAATGAATTCCAACATTCACCTTCTGCTGATGAAGTATGCCCCTTACTTGGATGTTATTTCCATCCATACCACTTAAATAATTTTCTGTATAAATGGGGAAGATTATTACTGTTTTAATCCTGACCAGCTTGGCATTTGGTCCAGTTTTCCCTGTTTGTTTTCACTCCTGTCAACAACTGAACTACAGGGAGAAAGTACCGCAGGACCGTGTAGGGAGGCTACAAAGAGAGGAACAAAAAGTAAGTCAAAAAAGGTTGAAAAGCAACACTTTTTTTCCTGCACAGAAACTGAAAAATGCATCTCCACTGAACTGGAAGAAACAAAGCACACAGCAGTCTGGATCTCTTGTGAGAAGTGCTGAACAGAGCCTTTCCAGTTTATCTCGGGAAGATTTCAACTTTGGGCAGTATCTCAGCATTTGTGCTTCATGGCAAGCTGAAAAACAAAGAAAAAGGGAAGTGAAGAGTGATTAGATGTTAAAGTGGCTATGTGAAACTTATGTGGCCACAGTCTGGATCAGAACAGCTGGTAAAATGAATTCTATAAAAGATGCTTGACTCAGAGAATGGTTTGGGTTGGAAGGGACCTCCAAAGGTCATCCAGTCCAACCCCCTCTGCAGTCAGCAGGGACATCCTCCACTAGGTCAGGTTGCCCAGAGCCCTATCAAGCCTCACTTTATATATCTCCAGGGATGGGACCCCAACTATCTCCCTGGGCAACCTTTTCCAGTGTTCCCCCACCCTCATAGTAAATAACCTGTTCCTAACATCCAATCTAAATCTGTTCTTCTCCAGTTTGAAACCATTGCCCCTTGTGCTGTCACTGCAGGCCTTTGTAAACAGCCTCTCTCCATCCTTACTGTAGGCCCCCTGCAGGTACCGGCAGGCTGCTGTTAGGTCTCCCTGGAGCCCTCTCTTCTCCAGGCTGAACACCCCCAGCTCCCTCAGCCTGTCCTCATAGCTCCAACCCCCTGATCATTTTCGTAGTCCTCCTCTGGACCTTCTCCATCAGGTCCATGTCCTTCCTATATTGAGGGCTCCAGACCTGGATGCAGTACTCCTTAACTTCTTTCCACAAAGGTATGCAGAGTCCTTCTCTTTGCTGTGACAGACATGCAAAGCCTCCCTTAGCTGTGTGGGGAAGACAGCATTTATCTGCTTTCTCAGCTGTATTTTCCAGTGTTCCATTACTTTACTAGCTGTGAGGAGGGCTAGAGCAAGATGCTAGAAACAAAGATGCTTAAAAGAGCACTCCTTTAGACCTAAGGATCCGGGAACTTGAATGCAATCACAAATCCTAGACAAGCAGTTTAAGACATCTGCTGAGCAGCTCTGCAACTCCAGATATGATGAAAATGCAGCACTGATTGCCTTTCTACCTCTGTGATTACTGATTATTTTCACGTCAAATAATTATAAAATGGACTTAAAACTGACAATAAGAGGGGAGAAGAAAAAGCTTAAGTGAGTTACATAAAAAGTGCTGAGCTGATGTTGTATGGTATGGAAAACCCTTGTGGCCAGTTTAGGCCCTCCCAATATCTCACCCACCCCTCAGCCTACTGTTGGTGGGGGGATATTGGAGAAGTGCACCACTGGTGCTCAGGAGAGGCCAAAACACTGACTGATGTGTTACCAACACCCTTCCAGCTACCACCAGAAAACACAGCACTAGGAAAGATGCTCTGGGGAGTACCAACTCCACCAGTACAGAGTTGTATCACATCCTGGGCTGCAGCAAGAGAAGCATAGCCAGCAGGTTGAGGGAGGTGATTCTCCCCATCTACTCTGCCCTGGTGAGACTCCAGAGCTGGAGTACTGCATCCAGTTCTGGAGCCTCTATTACAAGAAGAATCTGGAGGTGATGGAATGTGTCCAGGGAAGGGCCATGAGAATGAGCAGAGGGCTGGAGCTCCTCTGCTATGAGGACAGACTGAGAGAGTTGGGGCTGTTCAGTCTGGAGAGAAGGCTTCGAGGAGACCTTATTGTGCCCTTCCAGTATCTGAAGGGGGCTAAAGGAAAGCTGGGGAGGGACTTGTTAGGGTTTCAGGTAATGATAGGACTGGGGGGAATGGAACAAAACTAGAAATGGGTAGATTCAGATTGGATGGTAGGAAGAAATTTTTCCCCATGTGGGTGGTGAGACACTGGCACAGGTTGCCGAGGGAGGTGGTGGAAGCCTCATCCCTGGAGGTTTGTGCAGCCAGGCTGGATGTGGCTGTGAGCAACCTGCTGTAGTGTGAGGTGTCCCTGCCCGTGGCAGGGGGGTTGGAACTGGCTGATCCTTGAGGTCCCTTCCAACCCTAACAATTCTCTGATTCTATAAGATAAGGCAGAAAACTGCCAAGTGAGAAACTGCATCAAGGAATAACAGCAAGCTGTAATCAGCAACCAACCACAATTTGTTCTACAGCTTCCTCCTCTCACAACAAAGCCATGTCAAAGGCTCTGACCTGCTGAGAGCCACCAAAATCTTACCTTGTGTGCAGTTTCTGCAAACTGCTGAGCACTGTTTTTCAGCTCCTCTGTCTTCTCTTCTGCTCGACCTAGCCTTTCACCACGCTCATTCAGAGCCTGGCTTGCCTTCTGCACTGCGCTTGTCACACTGTCTGCTGCTGAATGGAGGATGCTGTTGCCTGCAATAGCAAAAGGAACAGAAGAGCCAGACATCTATCATGCTTTGCATTAAATGCAAGTATTTTCCTTCAGAAGGTTACAGAGCAGATGAGCTACCTGCTAATATTCAGAATCACAGAATTAGCCACGTTGGAAAGGATCTTTGATATCATCAAGTCCACGCTGTCACCCAACACCATCTAATCAACTAACCCATGGCACTGAGTGCCTCATCCAGGCTTATTTTAAACACTTCCAGGGACAGTGACCCCACCACCTCCCTGGGCAGCCCATTCCAATGGCCAATCTCTCTTTCTGGGACGAATTTCTTCCTCACACCCAGCTTAAACCTCCCCTGCACAGCTTGAGACTGTGTCCTCTTGTTCTGTTGCTGGTTGCCTGGGAGAAGAGACCAACCCCCACCTGGCTACAACCTCCCTTCAGGTAGTTGTAGATAGCAATGAGGTCTCCCCTGAGCCTCCTCTTCTCCAGGCTAAACACCCCCAGCTCCCTCAGCCTCTCCTCACAGGGCTGTGCTCCAGACCCCTCCCCAGCTTTGTTGCCCTTCTCATCTCAACACCTTTCTAATCACCCAGCTGCACTTTGACTAGCAGGGTAAATTGTTGTGTTCTCCCTCAGACTGTATCATGCAGGTCCCAACACTGCCATGTGACACTTGGGGAACAGAAGGAAGCAGTGAACATCACCTAGCTGTGTAGTAGTTTTTAAGCCTTATGCTCACACATCATTTCAGGAAGCTATTCTTCTAAATCATTGAAGCCATCTCCAAGTGCACACAGCTTCTTCACACCACTCATGTCAACACAGATTAACTTTCACTGGCAGTCACACTAGTTCCCTAGAGAGTGGCTCTGCAGGACAAGTCTGGATGTAGTCACTGCATTTTTTTCCCATATTACAATTATGATAACAATATTTCACTATTAAGTGCACCCCAAACACTACTACTACAGAAAACATTTGACTTTTCTGCACATGGAACACTGGCCATATTTCATGTGACAACACAGTTTACGTAAATCTTAGCAGCTGAAGTCCCATCAAGGCCCAGTATCTTCTATGCTTTCAGCTTTATCATCATAGTCAGCTTATCCATTTGGCTCTTCTGTGGCCCACAGTGGAGCAGTTACTTCAAGTTTTCAACAGGATTGCATTTCTCCTCTACAATTATCCCTTTTAAATGCTCACTCTTTGCAGTAATCTTTCTATACTGCCTCTGAACAGAAGGGCTTGGAATGAACTGCTGCTGAATGTTCACAAGATACAGAACCCCACAAACTGACAAGTCTTCAGAGAAAGCTATGTGTTAGCAGTATGAGCTGGTACACATTAAAAATATATGGAGCATTTTTGTCCTATTCTTCAACCTCTTCAGCAAAAGGAGCAGTAAAACTTCAGCTCTGCACAATACAGTAGTCCCTTGGTGTCAGCCACATGCTTTAAAATTTAATTGACTTTACAGGGAATTTATCATCAGGCCAGAGAGGTGAGCTGAGGAGAGCCTCATGAGGTTCAATACGGCAAAGTGTAAGGTCCTGCACCTAGGTTGGGGCAATCCTGGATATGAATGATGATGAAACTGAGAGCAGCTGTAATGGTTTTAAGACTGTCTGCAGAAAATGACTTGGAGGTGCTGGACATGAGCCAACAGTCTGCTCTTGCAGCCCAGAAGGCCAATGGCGTCCTGGGCTGCACGAAAAACAGTGTGGCCAGCAGATGGAGAGAGCTGATTCTGCCACTTTCATCACCTGGAGTACTGCATCCAGCTCTGGAGCCCTCAGCGCAGGAAGAACATAGACCTGACAAGATGGGGTCCAGAGGAGGGCCATGAAAATGATCAGGGATCCTCACCCTACGAGGAGAGGGTGAGGGAGCTGGGGGGCTTCAGCCTGGAGAAGAGAAGGCTCCAGGCAGACCTAATAGCAGCCTGCCAGTAGCTGAAGGGGGTCCACAAGAAGGCTGCAGAGGGACTGTTTGCAAAGCTGCACCAAGCACTGCAGCAAATCTGCTGCTGCACGGTTCTGCTGTTCTTACACACCTACAAAGACAAAAGAAACTCACCACAAACCCAAATGCTTTTCTTAGTCTGTAAAGTGTGTCTGCTTCAAAAAATATTGCCAGCTTAAAAAACACAACCCAAACACTAATTTGAAGGTTTCCTAAGGAGAAAGAAGAACAAAAGTCCCATTCAGCCTTGGTTTAGAGATAACACCCCCTTTCCTTAGAAACAGCAAACAAACAATGAAGAATGAAACTGAAGGCTGCCCCCAAGCAGCCTGTGGAACAGCAACAGCACAAGCTGCACATGCAGGAACTCTGCAGACTAAAAAGCTGCCTTAAAATTGTATTAAACTAAAACACAAACTATGGAGGTGGGGGGAGGGACCCAAGAACCTACACACAATGACTCACACGTGATGAGTCACAGAATCACAGAATCAACCAGGTTGGAAAAGACCTCAGAGATCATCAAGTCCAACCTAACACCTCCTGACAACTAAACTATGGCTCCAAGTGCCACATACAATCTTTTTTTTAACACCTCCACCACCTCCCTGGGCAGCACATTCCATGGCCAATTACTCTTCCTGTGAAGAACTTTCTCCTCACCTCGAGCCTAAACCTCCCCTGGCACAGCTTGAGACTGTGTCCTCTTGTTCTGGTGCTGCTTGCCTGGGAGAAGAGACCAACCCCCACCTGGCTACAACCTCCCTTCAGGTAGTTGTAGACAGCAATGAGGTCTCCCCTGAGCCTCCTCTTCTCCAGGCTATATGAGATACAAAGCTAAGAGCACCCTGGCTTCCTGTACGCCAAGACTGCTGCAGTTTCTGACATCAGTCATTAAAAATAATGGAGGTACAGAATGTGGAACAGATCCAGGTTTGGGTTTTCTTTCTACTGTTGCATGCAATAAAGATGATGCATAACAACTGGCATTGATGTTGATGAGACAAGCACCTGAGAGTACTCTGGGTTGGAATTTGCGGAGACAGAAATAAAACTTTACCTTTTCAACTGCTCTCACTTCAGGCAGAGGAGGCAGATAATAAAATCAAACAAACAAACAAAAAGATTGGATGTGTCACTTGGAGCCATGGTTTATTTGTCAAGAGGTGTTAGGTACTAGGTAATAGGTTGGACTTGATGATCTCTGAGGTCTTTTCCAACCTGATTGATTCTGTGACTTTAAATACTATACACTGGTTTACTTCAAGATTTTTCACTCAATTGGGTTTTATAACAAAGTTGCTAATTTTTTTTTGGTGAAATTAGTAAAAATAAATTAATTTTCTAGTTGAAAGCCACTTCTGAGGAGATCATTTTGGCTTCTGCTTAGGTAACTTTTCCAACAAACACATGCACAGGGCAACACCACAAGAGAAATAGTTTCCCTTTTTTGGTGGTGTGACCTAAAGGCTTTAACCTCTTGTATAAATCAATGCCAGTTTTCTAGGATAAGAGTTTTAAAAGCTCTCAACATTGGATTAACTCTGTTGCTGCTTTACAAGATTATAAATATTCTGCTGAACTCAAGGGAAGCAGGCTACACAGACAGCTTGATGGAGCTAAGCATCTTCTCAAGCCTTAACACTTGTTGGGGAATAAAAGTTAGCACAGATTGCTGGAACATGTCCAGAGAAAGGATGAGTAGAGGCTGGAGATCCTCTGCTATGAGGACAGGCTGACAGAGTTGGGCTTGTTCAGTCTGGAGAAAAGAAGGCTCCAAGGAGACTTTATTGTGGCCTTCCAGTATCTGAAAGGGGCTCCAAGAAAGCTGGGGAGGGACTTTTTAGGGCGTTAGGTAGTGATAGGACTGGGGGGAATGGAGCAAAACTAGAAATGGGTCGATTCAGATTGGATGTTAGGAAGAAATTCTTCCCCAGGAGGGTGGTGAGACACTGGCCAGGGAGGTGGTGGAAGCCTCATCTCTGAAGGTTTTTACAGCCAGGTTGGATGAGGCTCTGAGCAACCTGCTGTAGTGTGAGGTGTCCCTGCCCATGGCAGGGAGGTTGGAACTGGATGATCCTTGAGGTCCCTTCCAACCCTGAGAATTCTGTGATTCTGTGATTATTGACTTTCCTGTCAGTACCAACAGGAAAGTGCAGACTGAAAGTGCTCTGTTATTTTCTGTATTCCTGAAAACATCAGGATTTGTGGCCAAAGACTTGTATCTATTACTTCACATTGTTTTCAGCAGAGAAGAAAGAACTTGGAAGTTCTGCCCTGTGTTCTCTCTAGGTAAGCTCTGCTCTGCTTTACTCTGCTATGGGTGGTGACTTGCAGTAGCCAGGATGATGAGATTGTTCTGGAGAACCACTTTGAGATCATCTTTTCCAATGGAATGGCAGTAAAATAACTGTTTAAAATTCCACTCTAATCTATGAGCAGCACAGAAACCTACATGTCAGTAGCCTACTGAATTTCATCAGTGTATTTTTACAGCAGGTGTAGGTGGTTTCTGGTGTGACTGACTGTGCCTTGTCCTCACATTAGTATCACTGCAAAACCAGGCACATGCATACTGGAGGTATTAGAGAATCAATCCTATGAACAAATCACAACCTGCCAAATGTTTAAGATGCTCTTCAGGGTCCAGAGGAGCACCACAAAAATGATCAGGGGGCTGGAACACCTCTGCTATGAGGTTCAGGAAGCTGAGGTTGTTCAGCCTGGAGAAGAGAAGGCTCCAAGGCAGACCTAATAGCAGCCTGCCAGTTCCTGAAAGGGGTCTACAAGAAGGCTGCAGAGGGACTGTTTGCAAAGGCCTGCAGTGACAGAATGAGGGACAGTGGTTTGAAATGAGAGTGGAGGACATTTAGATTGCATGTTAGGAAGAACTTCTGCACCATGAGGGTGGTGGAAGACTGGAACAAGTTGCTCAGGGAGGTAGTTGAGGCCCCATCCCTAGAGATATTCAAGGTGAAGCTCAGCAGGGCTCTGGGCAACCTGAGCTAGTGGAGGATGTCCCTGCTGACTGCAGGGAGGGTTGGCCTAGATGACCATTCCAACCCAGACCATTCTATGAGTCTATTCACTTAGTTATAGCAGGTTTCTAACTCTTCATACCAATGATTAAAAGAATCATAGATTTCACACATATATAAACTTCAGTGAAATGCTGAAGAAAATTACAAAGAAACCCCCCCAGTTTGCTAATATGTCAATCTGTGCTCTCATGTGCCAAAGCTCTTCCTGGCAAGTTACCCAGGAATGGGAAAAACATTCAAGAAAAACAGCAATTTTAGGTTGAGTGTTTCTTTGATTTTTAAAGACAACCTCTCTAGGTTTAAATGAACTTCAAAATATTATAAAGTTTTGTTTTTTTTTTTCCTTAGAAACTTCTGTAAATTTCTTTGGCCTCCCTTAGCATTTCACCCTGCCAATGTTAAATAGCATGGGCCCTGCTGCTGACTTAAAAGGAATGCCAAGGGTAACTGGCTACTGTTTGGACTGAATTATCGAATCTTTTTTATCCTCCTTCATCTTGGCCTTCATTAAAAGTTTTGAAAATCACCTACCTGCAATTACTGCACAAAGATCTACTTCCTTGATACTAAACTCCTTAGTACTTCTTTAAAAAGTTTTAATAGACTAGAGAGGGGAAAAAAAAAAGAAGTCAAATCTATCAGCATGACAGCTCATTCCAGTCACAATGAGGCTTTTATTTTAATCTAATGTCCTTTTGTGCCTTTCTGACAGGGAAAGGTGGCTATTTTAGCCTTCAGCTTCTGTCAGAGATAACATTTGCTATGCTAAACCTGAAGGTAACAGGGCTCAAGAGAAACTCTGCAGGGAGAAATGCTCCTGCTGCGTGGGAATTCACACTTGGTACAGCTAAATCATAGACTCATGGAATGGCCTAGGTGGGAAGGGACCTCAGAGATCACCTACTGCAACCTCCCCACCGTGGACAGGGACACCTCTCAACTAGACTCAGCTGCTCAAAGCCTCATCCAGCCTGGCCTTAAGCAGCCACAGCCTCCCCTGGGCAACCTGTTCCAGAGCCTCAGCACCCTCATACTGAAGAACTTCTTCCTAAGATCCTTGAGCTACTGAGATTCACTTCTGTTTTATTCAGTACTCCATAGCAATGGTGCCAAGTCAATTATCCATACTCTTGAGCAGTTAAGTTACTGTAACTGCTTTTGTAAGCAGAGATTATTTGTGCTGACTGAGGAGATGCCTGTCCTTACATGCAGTAAAAGGAAACTGTTGCACAGATGATAGAACCATAGAATGGTCTGTGTTGGAAGGGACCTCCAAAGGTCATCTAGTCCAACCTTCTCTGCAGTCAGCAGGCACATCTTCAACTAAGATCAGGTTGCCCAGACCCCTCACCTTGAATATCTCCAGGGATGGGGCCCAAACCACCTCCCCAGGCAACCTGTTTGAGTGTTCCACCACCCTCATGGTAAAGAACTTGTTCCTAACATTCAAATGTGAAGTATGTCGTGAAAAGATCTACAAGGATTACTCTCTTGGGTCACCTAAGTAAGCCCAGATTCAAAGATGGAGAAAAAGGGTAAAAAAAGATTTTCCTCCACAGAAAATCAGATAAAGACCATGAAAAAGAAGAAATTCCCTGTAGATCAAAAGTGTTTAGTCTGAGGGTGAGGGGAGACCTCATTGCTCTCTACAACTGCCTGAAAGGAGGTTGTGGAGAGGCTGCTGCTGGTCTCTTCTCACAGGTCATTAGTGATAGAACAAGAGGGAATGCCCTCAAGCTGCACCAGGGGCAGTTCAGGCTGGACATTAGGAACAATTTTTTTACTGTGAGATGGGCAAGCATTGGAACAGGCTGCCCAGGGAGGTGGTGGAGTCCCCATCCCTGGAGGTGTTTGAAGATCATTTAGATGTGGTGCTTAGCAATATGGTTTAGTGATTAGCTTGGTAGAGCAGGGTTAATGGTTTGACCTGATAATCTCAAGGGTCTTTTCCAACCAGGATTCTATGTTTCAATGGCTTCAGTGCATTGTAGGAATTTGTTTCTTCTCTTTACTTTCCTTAAAATGTTAAGTTAATCCTTGGGAGGGCATGATGCTGTTCCAAATACCTTCTTTTAGATAAGTCCTGACAAATTCAAATCAGTATTAAATAATGGTGATAATTAATATTAGTGCTCATATTAATGTTAAATAATTGCAGCCAGGATTATTAACCCTGTATATAAAACACAGGGTAAATACACAGAAATTTGCACTTCTGGGAAAAACTTCATGCCTAAAGATCCAAGGTGGAAAAGATTTTGCGTGTAATCACTTTGAAGGAAGAAAGTAGATTTGTTCTCTAAAAAGAGGGGGATTATAAGACTAATAAAGCCTAAAGATTTTACTGAGCAGTGATATTTGCCCATTTGGACAAATGATGGGGGAAAAGGTTTAGGTGTCTAGAGAATCTCAAGGAACACCACTGCTCCAGCTGACCTCTCAAGGGGTAGAATGTGTAACTGAAAGAAAGAACCAGCAGCTGTGCACCATGGCAAGCTGCTGCTGGAGAATGAGATGACAAATTTAAGCACTTAAATGGAGTTCCACTGGAACTTCATGACCTGAAGATAAACCAGAATTTTTCTAAACAAAGATGCTGCTCAGAGGCACTGTGTCAATACTATTGATCTTCTCATTAAGCAGTTAATTACTGAGAAACATAGTGCACTGAAGTCCCGAAAGGGAGGCACAGCACACAGTCTGATTTGTCAACAGATCTGTACTTCTAAGTTAGGTAGGTGGCTTTGAAAATTCCAGATGGAGACAGCTGATTCTCCCACTTTCCTCTGCTGAGACCTCATCTGGAGTACTCTGTCCAGCTCTGGAGCCCTCAACACAGAAAGGAGGTGGACCTGATGGAGAGGGTCCAGAGGAGGGCCACAAAAACGATCAGGGGGCTGGAGCACCTCTGCTATGAGGACAGGCTGAGGGAGCTGGGGGTGTTCAGCCTGGAGAAGAGAAGGCTCTAGGCAGACCTAATAGCAGCTTGCCAGGACCTGAAGGGGGCTACAGGAAGGCTGCAGAGGGACTGTTTGCAAAGGCCTGGAGTGATAGGATGAGAGGCAATGGTTTGAAATGACAAGGAGATCTAGATTGGATGTTAGGAACAAGTTCTTTACCATGAGGGTGGTGGCATACTGCAACAGGTTGCCCAGTGAGGTAGTTGAGACCCCATCCCTGGAGATATTCAAGGCCCATCTCAACAAGGCTCTGAGCAACCTGATCTAGTTGAGGATGTCCCTGCTGACTAAAAAGGAGATTGAACTAGATGACCTTTGGAGGTCCCTTCCACCCCAAACCAGTCTATGATTCTGCATTTGTTACAAACTCAACCTGTTCATTTACTAACCCACCATGTAAGCAGCACATTCAAAACCATCACCTTCTGTTACCACATGGGCTGAAGTAAAGAATGAAGAAGACTGAGTGAGAGCTGGTCAGGATGGAATCAGTCAAGAGGAAATGGTTTGAAACTGCTGACAAATGTGGTAGCTGGCCTGAGGTCTACAAGGCAAGCTGAGCTCAGGAAGAATGTGGTCTGGAAAGCCAGGAGCTATCCAAGTAAGGGCAATCTTTTAGCAACATCCCAGCCACCCACACCTAGTCTGACTGTGTTTATCTCTGAACTGCTTTTTCTGCTCATTGTGCACACTTCTCCCATCTGTTATCAGCTGTCAATAAGAAAAATGAACTTGGATGTATCTGATTAGTTACTGCTTTAGAGAGCACTTTGCAAACACCACCTCCTCCTCCACCTTCCAAACCATCCTTAGCCACTGAAAACGCTTCAGAAAGATGAAAGCCACTCCAGGAAACTCAAGTTCTTTACCTGGAACTTGTTCAGACAGGAGTTCAACTACCTAGAAAAGGATTCCTTTGCCCCAAGGAAAAGGGGAATGAGGAATTTACGAATTTCTCTAGTCTGAAAGTTTCTCCTAGGCTGTCAAGGCTCAGGTGACTCACATGCACCAGCCAGATTCAGCACTAAACAGGACAGATTTTGTTAGGAGAAAGAATGATGTCTTTTTAACCCCCCTAAAACTTAGCAGTTGTTCATTACTGCAACACAGCTCTGAAGGCATAAAGGTAAAACTCCTCCTGTGCTGAAGCAGCCATGGAAACTATTCCCAACAAGGAACAGCTGTGTCTGGAATGATCCACTAAACCCACCACAATAGTAATAAAGGACTAACTGAACTCTTGGCTTCTAACTCAGGAAGCTTAGGGATTTCAAAACAGCCTGATGAATTCCAAGTGATGGTTGCACTGCACTCAAAAGCTTCCTTTCTTTACTGAGCAGATTTGTTTTGTTACAACCATCATAGAATCACAGAATTGTCAGGGTTGGAAGGCACCTCAAGGATCACCAGTTCCAACCCCCCTGCCATGGACAGGGACACTTCACAGTAGATCAGGTTGCTCACCTCCAGGGATGAGGCTTTCACCACCTCCCTGGGCAACCTGTTCCAGTCTCTCACTATTATTATGGTGAAGAATTTCTTCCTAACATCCAATCTGAGTCTACCCACTTCTAGTTTTGTTCCATTCCCCCCAGTCCTATCACTCCCTGACACCCTAAAAAGTCCCTCCCCAGCTTTCTTGTAAGTCCCCTTCAGACACTGGAAGGCCACAAGAAGGTCACCTCAGAGCCTTCTCTTCTCCAGACTGAACAACCCCAACTCTCTCAGTCTGTCTCCACAGCAGAGGAGCTCCAGCTCTCTGATCATCCTCATGGCCCTTCTCTGGACATGTTCCAGCACCTCCAGATCCTTACCAGTGACTTACAGTTCCTTGACTACCATTAGCCTGAGGCTTTCCAACACTACTTGAACATAACAGGTGAACATAAAAAGTTGACAGGACACACATGGTCTCCCCCTTCTTTTTCATCCCTCTCACATCCCTGCCAAGTGAGTGCTACACATCCTTTTACATGTATTGGTGCTGTGCTGACAAGCTTGTTTATAGAATCATAGATTCACAAAATGGTTTGGGTTGGAAGGGACCTCCAAAGGCCATTTAGTCCAACCCCACTGCAGTGAGCAGTTTAGAAGCTCTTCTGAATAAAAGAGGAAACTACAGCTAAAAAGAATCAGACAGATAAAAGGTTTCTGATCAGCTCAAGTTAAGTAGATTACAGAAACAGTACTTCTGTGATTGTAATCCTAGAAAGATAATTCCTTCTTAGAACTTAATGAATCCCCATATCACATGAATGAAATGTTCTCTACAGAATTTCAACATGTAAATTATCAGCCAGAAAGGATGACTAAGTCATCTGAAAGACTGAACAGTCATAGAAAGTAGAATCTTTACTGGATACAGGTGGTTGAGGCCCCATTCCTGGAGGTGTTTAAGGCCAGGCTGGATGAGCCTCTGGCCAGCCTGATGTAGTGTGAGGTGTCCCTGCCCATGGCAGGGGGGTTGGAACTGGATGATCCTTGAGGTCCCTTCCAACCCTGACTGATTCTATGATTTATTGATTATAACTCTGAAATACTTGAACCTGAACTTAAACCTGAACACCAATTTATCTTTAAAGTTGAATGTACTTCCCAGCTTAAATTGGAGCCTTAAAATCCAGAGGTGTCCTTGCTTAGCTTGGATAGGAGGATTTCCAGGGATTTCTACCTACTTTGAAAGCAAACAAACCACTTCTGTAAGTCTTTACACCTAAATCTCACAGATATGACCTTCAAAAAAGCATTAGGTACCAAAGTCTGCTAATTGTTGTATTCCATACTCTTCATTTCTCTTTTACCACTCACATAACATTAAGCCAAAATGGTCCACCACTTAAAAACCCAATTCTTCCCATTAAATCAGAAGAGGTTTCAGAGTAAAAAGTGATCTCAAATTAAGACTGATTACATCAGTTTCCCTTGGTTTGATGTGGGGGAGGTAATCCCTTCTGAGACAAACGAAACTCTTAATACCTATTAATGCAAATAGTGGCCGAGGACAGCTTTTTGTGGAGACAAAAACACAGGCAAACATTGCAGATTATTTTGATGGAGAGAGACTTGACTAAAAATCAATAGAAGAGAGATGTGGAGGTGCTGGAGGCAGTGCAGAGGAGGGCAAGGAAGCTCTGAAGGGCCTGGAGAATAAACCTAATGAAGAGCAACTGAAGGAGCTGGGGATGGTTAGTTTGGAAAAGAGGAGGCTGAGGGGAGACCTCATTGCTCTCTGCAACTACCTGAAAGGAGGTTGTGGAGAGGCTGCTGCTGGTCTCTTCTCACAGGTAATTAGTGATAGAACAAGAGGGAATGGCCTCAAGCTATGACTGGGTAGGGTTAGACTGGACATTAGGAAACATTTTTTCATGGCAAGAGTGGTGAGGGATTGGAATGTGCTGCCCAGGGAGGTGGTTGAGTCCCCAAGCTTGGATGGCTTGGCTGTGGTGCCTGGGGTTTAGGGGTGAGCCTTGTAGAGTAGGGTTCTGGGTTGGCCTTCCTGATCCTGTGGGGCTTTTCCACCTGTATGTTTCTGTGATTCTGTAATTTGGTAGTTTGTTCATAGGCCATGAGAAAGAAACAGTGAATTTTAAGTACTTTACATTTTCATAAACCTCTTTGAGGCTGGCTTAGAGGTCTGACAAGCTGAGGATGTAATAATGCAGGTGTGCTAAGAGAATCAGTAAAGAAGAAAAATATTCACTTTTCTTCAGCTTACTTATCATCAGTTTCCCTCAGGGAGGAAGCACAGCACATAAAAGCTCCCCACAGTGAGGATTTCACAGAATCAGAATGTTAGGGGTTGGAAGGGACCTCCAGAGATCATAGAGTCAAATCCCCCTGCCAAAGCAGGATCACCAAGGGCAGGACATACAAGGAACACATCCAGGCAGGTTTTGAAAGCCTCCAGAGAAGGAGACTCCACAACCTCTCTGGGCAGCCTGTTCCAGGGCTGTGTCACCCTTACCATACAGAGGTGTCTCCTCGTGTTGAGGAGGAACTTTGTGTTCTAGCTTGTACCTGTTGTTCCTTGTCCTATCACTGCACACAACTGAAAAGAGCCTGGCCCCCTCCACTTGACACCCACCCCCCAGATATTTGTAGACATTGATCAGATCCCCTCTCAGTCTTCTCTTCTCCAGACTAAACAGCCCCAGGGCTCTCAGTCTTACTTCATGGGAAAGATGTTCAAGCCCCTTCATCATCCTCGTGGCTCTCTGTTGAACTCTCTCCAGCAGGTCTCTGTCTCTCTTGAACTGGGGAGCCCCAAACTGGACACAGGATTGCAGCTGTGGTCTCAGCAGGGCAGAGTAGAGAGGTAGAAGAACTTCCCTATACCTTCTGGACACACTTTTCTTGCTGCCCCCCAGGATCCCATTGGCTCTCTTGGCCACAAGGGCACGTTGCTGTCCCATGGAGAACTTGCTGTCCACCAGCACTCCAAGGTCTTTCTCCATGAAGCTGCTTTCCAGCAGCACAACCCCTAGTCTGTACTGGTGCCTGCTGTTACTCCTCCCCAGATGCAAGACTCTGCACTTGTCCTTATTGAACTTCATGTGGTTTGTCTTTGCCCAGCCTGGTCAGATCCCATTGGATGGCAGCACAGCCTGACATGGTGTCAGTCACCCCCAAAGACATTGCAGACTTCTTACTAATGTCATTATTAGTTATGCATCCAGGCAGCTGCATTCCATTTGGGATACAGCAACTTTAACAGTGGAGGATGTGATTTCTAGTGTAATACAACATGGGACACCCACACAAGCCTTTCCTTGGTGCTGATAGCAGTGTGACACTGTGCTTTTTCCTCCAATTCCAGTCCTGGCATGGCTGATGTCTGCAGAAGCTGACCTCTCCACCAATTTATTTTCCCAGGCTGTTCAATTTCTTCCACAAGAAGCCCTATTTCAAGCAGGACTCTTAATGCACCACACCAGCAGTGAAGTACCTTGGAAGCCACAATAAACAACAGATTGAGTTTAAATCAATTTCCTAGGGAAATATTTAGCAAGGCACAGACATACAGTGGAGGAAGATAGACACAACCACACGGCTGAGAGGTGCTGGAAGGCACTGCAGCGATGGCAGCAGTGCAGCAGAACAGCATTAGAAACCAGCTGTATTTTATTTATAGAGGAGACAATTAAATAGAACTGCCCCAGTGGATCACAGCAGTGTCTGTCCAGCTGTCTGCATTATCATCTCCTCAAAGGGAGACAATACAACAACAGGGAAGGCTGGAGCAACCACACAATGAAGGCATGCACTAAGCCTCAAGAATTAGTAGTTTTCTTGATGATAAGAACAAGATCACTGGGACAGGGACAACTGCATGAGGTTCAACAAGTCAAAGTGCAAGGTCCTGCATCCAGGCTGGGGGCAGAGTGGGTTGAGAGTAGCTCTGAAGAAAGGTTTGGGTGCACTGATTGATGAGAGGCTCACCATGAGCCAGCAGTGCCCTCATGCAGCCCAGCAGGCAGCTGTGTGCTGGGCTGCAGCCAGAGGAGTGTGGGCAGCAGGGCAAGAGAGGGGATTCTGCCCCTTGACTTTTGTGAGGCCCCACCTCCAATATTGTGTCCAGTGCTGGTGTTCCCAGCATAAGAAGGACACAGAGCTACTGAAGCAAGTCCAGAAGAGGGTCACAAAAATGATCCAAGGGCTGGGACACCTCTGCCATGAGGACAGGCTGAGGGGGCTGGAGTTGCTCAGCCTGGAGAGGACTCTAGTGGGGAAACCTTAGAGCTGTTTTGCAATACCTGAAGGGATCCTACAGGAAGGCTGGAGAGGGACTTTTCATCAGCAACAGGACAAGAGAGAATGGTTTGAAGCTGAGGGAGAGTAGGTTTAGACTGGATCTTAGGAAATAGTTCTTCAGTACAAGGGTGGTGAGACTCTGGAATAGGCTGCCCAGGGAGGTTGTGGATGAGTCCTCCCTAGAGGTGTTTAAGATCAGGTTGGATGAGGCCTTGAGCAGCCAAGTCTAGTTGAGAGGTGTCCCTGCCCATGGTGGTCACTTCCAAGCCAAGCCCTTCTATGAAGTCTTGCACAGCATGGTGAACCCACTCTATGCTTACTAGCTCTGAAATGTGGTAAGCTGAGACAATAGCATATGAAAAAAGAATTCCTCATTAGCATTCTTACACTGGTAATATATTCCTGGAGGAGAAAAAGAATGATCCATTAATGACTCCTGCCAGCTGTCCTAGAGAAAAGGTTACAGAGGCAAAGATGTCATTACTTTAGGCTGCTAAGAATATTTTAATTAATTCAGAAGGATTGTTAAAAATCAAAGAATACAGGAAGTACAAAGCTTAAAACAGACAAAGAAAAATGGCAAGATCATAATATTCCTGCAACCTGAGATCTTGCTCCTTTCCCAGGATTATGCTTTTCTACTGTGTATCTAAATGTGGCAGCAATTGTTCATTCTTATAGGCCCAGAATTAATTTCTGAAGAGCTTTAAATGCTGTAGCACTGGGTTCTATCCAGAAATGAGAGTCAAATTCATCCTTTCTCAGCCTGATGTTATGTCAAGAATGAAGTTGTTCTAATGAACACAATCTGTAGATGACAAAACTTCTGCACACCACTCACCTCCAACTTTGCTTTTAGAGGCTGCCCTGATGGAAAGCAGCTCCACACAGAAAGATCTTGGAGTGCTGGTGGACAGCAAGTTCTGCATGGGGCAGCAATGTGCACTTGTGGCCAAGAGAGCCAATGGGATGCTTGGGGGCATCAAGAAAAGTGTGTCCAGAAGGTCTAGGAAGGTTCTTCTCCCCCTCTACTCTGCCCTGCTGAGACCACAGCTGCAATCCTGTGTCCAGTTTGGGGCTCCCCAAGTTCAAGGGAGACAGAGACCTGCTGGAGAGAATCCAAGGCAGAGCCAGGAGGATGCTTAGGGGACTTGAGCATCTCCCCTGTGAAGAGAGCCTGAGAGCCCTGGGGCTGTTTAGTGTGGAGAAGAGAAGGCTGAGAGGGATCTGATCAATGTCTATCAATAGCTGAGGGGTGGGTGTCAAGGGGAGGGGGCCAGGCTCTTTTGGGTGCTGCACAGTAACAAGACAAGGTACAACAGGTACAAGCTTGCACATAGAAGATTTCATCTCAACATGAGGAGAAACTTCTTTCCAATGAGGGTGACAGAGCCCTGGAAAAGGCTGCTCAGGGGGATTGTGGAGTCTCTTCTGGAGACTTTCCAAGCCCACCTGGATGCATTCCTGTGCAGACTACCCTAAGTGATTCTGCTTTGGCAGGGGGATTGGACTCAATGATCTCTGGAGGTCCCTTCCAACCTCTCATGTACTGTGATACTGTGAATATTAGTGATGTAAAATCAATACCATCTGATTAACTCACCCACCAAATAGCAACTGAGCACAAAGATACTCCAAGTGTCTGATATTCCAGTATCAGAACCTCTCTGTTAGAAAGAAAGGTGGAAAATATTTCTTATCTAAGCCAAAATACCCTCTGCCAAGTGCCTGCCTTTCCCTTCCTCTCCAAAACCACATCCAGACTGCATATGAGCCATGGACCCAACTCTTCTACATTCCAAACAAATGGCAAATTTGAAATATTTAGTACAAGGTACTAGTGGGAGGCATCTTGTTACAGCCCTCTTAAACTTGAATTTGTTCTTTGTTCTCAGAATCAGCACCCATACCTTTAATCACTTCTCATTACTGCTATAATTACTAATGTCATTAATCAAGTCACAGGAAACAGTCTAGACTATTTAACTCCAGACTATATTGCTCCACACTAATCCAATGAAAATGTAGCAAAAAAGTGTTTCTGGAGAAGATGAATCACGGACAGGACTTTGGCCCACAGGAAGAAGAGTGTGAGGGTGGGAAGAGGTTAAAAGAAGCAAGGCAATGGAGAAGGTTTGCAATTCCAGGGACACAAATATTTACCAGGGCTAAGCTCTCAAGCACTTCCTGCAGAAACAGAAGCAGCATGAATTTCACTTTCTTCACTACTAGCCTTCAGGAAGCAAGAAGGCTCAATAAGATAAGTAAGTTTGTAAACAAGCCCTTCAAGCTCTTTGATCTTCTGCTCCACTTGGAGGAAGAGTCTTTTGTGGCCTTTTTTTTTTGGTTCTGAAAATATGCATTTGCTACAAGATGCACATCACATGTTTGATCAGAGAATCATGGAATTGTCAGGGTTGGAAGGGACCTCAAGGCTCATCCAGTTCCAACCCCCTGCCATGGGCAGGGACACCTCACACTACAGCAGGTTCCTCACAGCCACATCCAGCCTGGCTGCAAAAGCCTCCAGGGATGAGGCTTCCACCACCTCCCTGGGCAACCTGTTCCAGTGTCTCACCACCCTCATGGGGAAGAATTTCTTCCTACCATCCAATCTAAATCTACCCATTTCTAGTTTTGCTCCATTCTCCCTAGTCCTATCACTACCTGACACCCTAAAAAGTTCCTCACCAGATTTCCTTCAGCTCCCTTCAGATACTGGAAGGCCACAAGAAGGTCTTCTCAGAGCATTCTCTTCTCCAGACTGAGAAGCCCCAACTCTCTCAGTCTGTCTCCATAGGACAGGAGCTCCATCCCTCTGCTTATCCTCATGGCCCTTCTCTGGACACACTCCAACACATCCAGATCTTTCCTGTAACATGGGCTCCAGAACTGGATGTGCATCTGTGTATTACTAAATCCAGTCCTGTGGATGCATCCGTATGTATATTCTGATAATACACTTTGAAAATACTTGTAGAGTATTAGAAACTAAACTGTCTAACCACCCAGAAAGGGTGTTACTTCTCACATCTCTCAGAGAATTTCAAAGCATGCAATTTAAAACACAAATGCTGCCTTGGCAGAGGGCATGAAGTGACATAGAATCATAGAATGGTTTGGGTTGGAAGGGATCTCTAAAGGTCATCTAGTCCACCCCCACTGCAGTCAGCAGGGACATCCTCCACCCAATCAGGATGCTCAGAAACTTGTCAAGCCTGACCCTGAGTATCTCCAGGCACGGGACCTCAACTACCTCTCTGGGAAACCTGCTCCAGTGTTCCACCATCCTCCTGGTAAAGAACTTGTTCCTAACATCCAATCTAAATCTACTCTTCTCTCATTTCAAACCATTGCCCCTCATCCTATCATGCAGGGCTTTGCAAACAGTCCCTCTGCAGCCTTCTTGTAGACCCCTTTCAGGTACTGGCAGGCTGCTAGTAGGTTTCCCCAGAGCTTTCTGTTCTCCAGGCTGAACAACCTCAGCTCCCTCAGCCTGTCCTCATACCAAAGGTATTCCAGCCCCCTGAGGGCTCGCCAGGGGAGGTTTAGGCTGGATGTTAGGAAGAAATTCTTCCCAGAAAGAGAGATTGGCTATTGGAATGTGCTGCCCAGGGAGGTGTTACAGTCACCGTCCGTGGAAATGTTTAAAATAAGACTGGGTGAGGCACTCAGTGACATGGGTTAGTGGATTAGATGGTGCTGGGTGATAGTTGGACTGGATGGTTTCAAAGGTCTTTTCCTTTGAAAAGGAAAGAATCCTTTGAAAAGGATAGAATCATAGAATCAATTCTATGATTCTATCACAACCATTAATAATAACATAATAAAATAGGTTTATTAATACTGACTTATTAGCAAGAAGGATGGATGTGAGCATCATCAGCAAACAGATGGATATGAGATTTCTTCCATAAGAAATGGAAAAATTGTAGAGGTTATCTCCTGCCATGAGTGCAGAAACTAACTGCTCTTCCCTCCTCCTCATCAAATCAAAAAGAAAACAAAGGAAATCCTATTAATGTGGGAGGGGAAAATGAAAGAGGAAGTTTACAAGATTTTTTTTTTGTCTTTTTTTCTTAGTTTGGGAAGATGCTAAAAGAAAGGGATCATTGACAGAACAGTTCAGATTTATGACCACCAAGTTAGTGGCATCCTCTAAAATGCAAGCATCAAACTGGAGATGATTTTCCTTTTCCTCAAGTTTCCCTTTGGTGGTTTAGAGGCAAGGGATGCAAGATAAAAAAAAAAAAAACAAACAAAAACACCATGAGAAAGAACATATAAAAAAAGCTGCACAAAATACAGTTTTGCTAACAGCATAAAGGAATTATTCTGGATTTATGAGAAGAGAACTGAGAACTGAGTAAGACTTGCTGTATTTATAATTGAAGTCTATTGTGGGGAAGAAATGACAACTAAACAGAACCCCAAGCCAGCTTGCACTTGTCTTTTACAGTTTGTGGACTCACTGAGAAAGAGAAAACTAATCTTTTATTCCAGCTGTTAAGAACCTAGGAGGTGTAAGAGTTTAAGAGTGCTCTGTTTTAGTGAAGAAAAAAAAAACCCAGAACTTATTTCCAGAAATTTCAGTCTAAGGGAACAACCCAAACCAGTTTATTTTCCCAAATAATAAACCCAAAACAGTTTTTGTTGCTAGGGAAGAAGATGGTAAATACCAGTTTTCACATATTGACTAGATTTTTTTTACCTAATTAGACACTCTGGAAATTCACCCTAAGATATGGAACTTATGATCCCTAACAAAACTCCAAACTAAGTGATTTCTGTCAAGATCAAGGTAAATTCCCAAAACCACAAGTTCAGTAACAACCACTTTTTCACAGACTGGTGAGGAAATGGCAATGCTGAATAATAGGAAACACTTGAGGCCACCCAGAAATGTTTCTGAATGAACAAAATTAGAGATATAAATCAAAGTCAAAGTTGCTAAGGAGAGGAAGAAGAATGACTTCTCAGCAGGGTGGATAAGGGATCCTGCCTCTAGAACTGAACACTAGGGAAGCAAAGACAGCAGAAGAGTGCAAAGTGGTGCTTGATGGAAAAATGATGAGTCCTAGAATTTTACTACCATGATGTTAGCATATTCAGATCCATGATTTCAAGATGCAATTAGGCTGCAAGCTCATCTGAAGACAACGTAAGTCATTTCATGTCCAGCTGCAAGAAGTACTCCAGCTCTGACTGACTTACCTCCCATAATTTTAGATTGGCAGTTGATAAATTCTGGTTTCTTGTCTGTAAGGTATCGCTGACAAGTGTGATGTAGAACCTGAAAGAATGTGCATTTTTCTGAAGCTGTGCTTGCCACCCACTGGTCAAAAGCATTTTCAAATAGTAGATCAAATTCTGGGGAATCCTAGAAGAAAAAAAAAAAACAAACCACCACACACTCCTATTATTATGGTTTTATAAATGATTAGAAAAAAGATACAGAGATATTAGTTCTTGAACAGTATTATGCTGGGGAAAAAAGCATACAGGTCATGCAACTCAAGACCATCCTGGGATTGTTTTTACTTTAGATGTTTTTGAATGAAAAAAAAAAAACAAACCCAAACCAAAACAGGTGAAAGCAGTCTTTTTGCAAGTATATTTTGATGAAGGAATATACAGATGTGACAAAAATATCCCAAACAACAAATAATTCTATGTATCTTCTATATTACACAAGGATTTGTGCTTCTCAGTACGAAGTCTACTTTCACACTGTGGTTTTGCTCTCAGTACTCAGCCAAAGAAGGAAAACAAATAGCAAGACCTAGTTATTGCATTTTCTGGATTAGCATAAAGGATTGCATAGGTCTGAACATGAACAAAATAATGTTCCCAGATCAAATCAAAGCCCAGCTCTGCTCCATGCACCAACTGCCAAAAGAAATGGATTTTAATTTTTAAAGAAGTTTTGCTATAAATTTAGCAATATTTGTTAACTATAGGTTTGTAATCTAATCTAGTAGATGCTTTTTTGACAGCAGGAATTCACAGACAGGTAGGCTTGAAAGGAACATGTCTGAAGAACTTGATAGAACTTTCAATCTGAGAGTATCCCAAGCATCTGTTATTTACACAGCTGCATAGCAGATGCTGGGGAAGGACCTAAAACTCATACCCCTTACCTATTTCTCATTGCTTTCATTTCCATTGTCACTTTTACTCAGAAAACAATATAATTCCACCCTCTTCATTTCACAGGACAGTGGCCAAAGGACTTTATTCTTGTACAAAAGACCAGTCCTGGGTAGTGACTGCATTTGGTGCACCATGGTTAAGATGCTTAGGTGGCTGGTAAGAGCACAGCTTTGATCAAACTGAGCAGGCTGCTGTACAAGGAACACAGTGAGTCACTTTGTGATCACACTGTATATAAGCTACATTCCTAACTTCTAATTCTCTGCTTTAACTACTGTAGACTTGTATTCATTAGCTCACTATGTATCAAGACCGATTTTGTCTTGAGAGAGCTCAAGGTGGGTTGCATATTCCACATTAAAGGAATAATTCAAGAGCTATCTAGTGGGGGGTTGGTTTATTTGTATTATTTAACTTTTGGTGTGTTTTTTTTTTTTTTTTTGGTTGAAACCAGCATTCACATACTATTGGCACCTAAACTACAATACCACCCTTTATAAAAAAACCAAACCAAACCAAACCAGAGAAATGCAGAAGGACCTGAGGATTATCCTACAAAAAACACAAGGTCCACAATATTTCACAAACTTGAACCTCAGTAACCCCCACACAGATGCATGCCAAGATGGACCTTGAGAGGCTTCTAGCTAAAAAAAAAAAAAAAAAAGTTGCCTTTTTCTCATTATTATTCAATTCTTCTTCTTCTTCTTCTTCAAGGTTCTTATTTTTCCTTTCATAAAGAAGAGACAGAGTAGGAAAAAAAGCAGGGAAAGGCAGTTGGAAAACAAACCCTATGACTATGAGCTTTGGCTTGCTCTTATCTTTCCCATTAAACCTGTTTTACCTATTCCATTGAGTTCTTTCTTTGAGAATTTGCACTTAAACCTGTATCTGAGGTTTCCAGATGTCTAGGACTAAGGGGGAATGGAACAAAACTAGAAATGGGGAGATTCAGATTGGATGTTAGGAAGAAATTCCTCCCCATGAGGGTGGTGAGACACTGGAACAGGTTGCCCAGGGAGGTGGTGGAAGCCTCATCCCTGGAGGTTTTTGCAGTCAGGCTGGATGTGGCTGTGAGCAACCTGATCTAGTGTGAGGTGTCCCTGCCCATGGCAGGGGGGGTTGGAACTGGGGGGGAGGCTCCTGAGAGAGAGGGCCCCTTGGGAAAGGTTTCCTTTGGGGGGAAGCAAAGGGAGCTTGGTTGTGCTTTTCTGTTGATTGTATATATTTGTAAATGCTGTGAATTTTGTCTATTTGTACATATTCATTGCATTTCATCATAGATTGTAGATTTTGCTTGTAAATACAGCTTTCATTTGCTTCCAGACTGAGCTAGCCTGGTCATTGTCGGGGTTGGGGGGGAATTTCAGCTCACACCGACACAATGCTCCTTGAGGTCCCTTCCAACCCTAACAATTCTATGATTCTGTGTCTTTTAATCATGCCTGATGCACAAATCAGCTACAAAAGGAGCTCAGTTCCCTGTTAATTTCCTAGGCCTCTTCAGACTCACCCGGTTAGGGTCTATGCCATTGACCTGCCGAAGCTGCTCGAGCATCCACTGCGTTCTCCTGACGAAAGAGGTAGAGCCTTCAAACTGCTTCACCTTTGTAATAGAGGCTTGAGCTGGTTTCTTGTTTGTCACTGAACATATAAAAGAGAAAAAAAAATATATATACAGTTGAAAAGGGCAACATGTCATTTAGTTCACTGTCTCAGTAGGTGGGTTGCTGGTGTACTTTCTGTAAGGTCCCATGAAGTACGTACATGGCAGTGATTCTACCAGCAGGACACACTCCCATTCCTGGATAACATAGTGGAGAGCACATCCTTTCTTGTCAGAATGATGGGATGATGCCAAACAAGAGTTATGCTGCTCAAAAATTGATTTTTTTTTTTTTAGCCATTATAATCTTAAAGTTGCCAACATCCTTCAAAAAACAGAACCAAAATGAAGGTCTTTCCACCTGGATTCTTCAAACCACCTTCATGCTCTCTGTCCCAGGCTGCATCAAGAGGAGAGTGACCAGTAGGTCACGAGAAGTGATTCTTCCTCTTTGCCCTTCTGAGACCCCACCTCGAATTCTGCATCCAGTTCTGCTGTCCCCAGCATAAGAAGGACACAGAGCTGCTGGGTTGAGTCCAGAAGAGGGCCACAAAGATGATCCAAGGGCTGGAGCACCTCTGCTATGAGGATAAGCTGAGGGAGCTGGGGGTGTTCAGCATGGAGAAGAGAAGACTCTAGGGGGGACCTTAGAGCTGCCTTCCAGTATCTGAAGGGATCCTACAGGAAGGCTGCAGAGGGACTTTTCATCAGGGTGTCTAGGAATAAGACAAGAGGGAATGGTTTCAAGCTGAGGGAGAACAGGTTTAGATTAGATCTGAGGAAAGTAAATAATGAAATCATAGAATGGTTTGGGTGGGAAGGGATCCCCAAAGCTCACAGCCTTGTCTAGCCTGATCTTAAGTTTCTCCAGTCATGCAAGAATGTTCTGCTTCAGAAATAAACCAAACAAGCAATACAAGCCACACCAATTAATGTCTCCTTAACTCAGAATCTGTTTTCAAAGAGTTCTTAAACATTAAAGCTAACTTTTCAACAGCAAGAAAATTGTCCTCCTGTGTTCAGACTTTTTCTCTAAGCACAGTCTTTTATTTTTTTTTATACAACAGTATAAATTTTAGCCTCTATGAAAGTTTAACAAGCAGTTTCAGGCACTTTTTGCTGTCATTTATTTACATGCTATTTATCTGTTGCTGCATCTTAAATCACTTCCAAACATAGTTCTATTTTCTGTGAAGAAATCATTAGCTGATTCTGCAGTACAATGATTCTATAAAAGCTGGCATCCTTAACATTTCTCCTTGAACTCCATTTCCAAGGGAGGTAGTTGAGGCCTCATCCCTGGTGATATTCAAAGTCAGGCTTGACAAGACTCTGAGCAACCTGATCTAGTGGAGGATATCCCTGCTGACTGCTGGGGGTTGGACTGGATGACCCCTTCCAAACCAAACCATTCTATGATTCTATGAGTAGGGAACAAGCATAAAAACATCTTGATTATATGACTTCCTATACCATCTGTGGCTTCGAGTGCACCCTCAGCAAGTTGGCTGATGACACCAAGCTGTGTGGTGCAGCAGACAGGCTGGAGGGAAGGGATCCATCCAGAGGGACCTGGACAGGCTGCAGAGGTGAGCACAAGCCAACCTCAGGAGGTTCAACAAGACCAAGTGCAGGGTCCTGCAGCTGGGTTGAGGCAATCCCAAGCACAAATCCAGGCTGGGCAGGGACTGGCTGGAGAGCAGCCCTGAGGAGAGGGACTTGGGGGTGCTGGTGGATGAGAAGCTCAACAGGAGCTGTCAATGTGCACTTGCAGCCCAGAGAGCCAACCAGAGCCTGGGCTGCATCAGGAGAAGTGTGGCCAGCAGGTCAAGGGAGGTGATTCTCCCCCTCTACTCCATGATGGTGAGACCCCACCTGGAGTACTGCATCCAGTTCTGGAGCCTCTATGACAAGAGGAATATGGACATGCTGGAAGGTGTCCAGAGAAGGGCCACCAGGATGAGCAGAGGGCTGGAGCTGCTCTCCTATGAGGACAGACTGAGAGAGTTGGGGCTGTTCAGTCTGGAGAAAAGAAGGCTCTGAGGTGACCTTCTTGTGGCCTTCCAGTATCTGAAGGGGGCTCCAAGAAAGCTGGGGAGGGACTTTTTAGGCTATCAGGGAGTGACAGGACTGGGGGGAATGGAAGAAAGCTGGAAGTGGGGAGATTCAGGCTGGACATGAGGAAGAAGTTCTTCCCCATAAGAGTGGTGAGAGCCTGGAATGGGTTGTGCAGGGAGGTGGTTGAGGCCCCATCCCTGGAGGTGTTTGCAGCCAGGCTGGATGAGGCTCTGGCCAGCCTGCTGTAGTGTGAGGTGTCCCTGCCCATGGCAGGGGGGTTGGAACTGGATGGTCCTTGTGGTCCCTTCCAACCCAGACTGATTCTATGATTCTATGATCCACCATGCAATAACTCTGACAGGCCAATAGGGCTTTTCTACAGAAGTTGTGTTTGGGGATCTCAGTTGCCTTTGGTAGAAATTCAGTCTTAATTCAGCTGCTGGACCCTCTCTGAAGAACGACACTTCTCTCCTTTGACGTCTCAGACTCATTGTGCACAGGGAAACTGATCTACTTTGGCATCTGGATATTTTAGGCAAAGCTAGCCTTTCTAGATCCTTCAGCAAAATCAGCTATTCACAAACCCAGCAAACAGCCCTCACCACCTGTCCCTGACAGCTTGACAGTAGTATAGCAGCCCTTACAACTCTGAGACACTGGCAGCTGGCAAAACCATTCTCACTAGCTGCTTACTATGGTGTTTTGCAAAACAGAGCATTTCCCCAGAAGTCACTAAGTGGGTGCTACCTTGCGGCAAATGTGTAAAAAGGCTTTTTTTTTTCTTTTTTTTTAAATCTGAAAAAATATTGAGAGCAACTACATGCTCCTAGCCACATCCTCTCTCTGACAAGTTGTTCAGATGCGTTTACTAAAATCTTTCACAATCAAAGGAAGGACAAAAGTCCTTCTCCTCCTTCACAGGGGCAAGAAACTAGCCACACTTCCCAGAATCACAGAATGTTAGGGGTTGGAAGCGACCTCAAAAGATCACCCAGTCCAAGTCCACTACCAGAGCAGGATCACCTGGAGCAGGTCACACAGGAAAGCATGCAAGTGGGTTTTGAATGTCTCCAGAGAAGAGGACTCCACAGCCCCTCTGGGCAGCCTGCTCCAGGGCTCTGACACCCTCATAGGGAAAACGTTTTTCCTTATGTTCACATGGAACCTCCTCTGCTCCAGCTTGCACCCACTGCCCCTTGTGCTATCACTGGACAGGACTGAGCAGAGCCTGGCTCCATCCTCCCAACACTCACTCTTCACATCTTTATAAACATGAATGAGGCCACCCCTCAGTCTTCTCCAAGCTAAACAGCCCTCAGCTCCCTCAGTCTCTTAAGGAAGATGCTCCACTGCCTTTGGCATCTTTGTGGCTCTGCACTGGACTCTCTCAAGCAGTTCCCTGAGGTCTTTCTTGAACTGAGGGGCCCAGAAATGGACATAATATTCCAGAACAGAGTAGAGGGGAGGAGAACCTGTCTCAACCTACTAACCACAGCCCTTCTAAAACACCCCAGGATGCCACTGGCCTTCTTGGCCACAAGGACACATGGCTGGCTCATGGTCATCTAATATAGAGACTGAAACAAAAAACCTTGGGATTTTTAAGAGGTTGAACAATGGAATCAGGACATAACTGGTGAAGCACACACCTCAAAAGCTACAAAACAAGACATCAACATCCAAGTTTTATGAACTGAATTGGCCTTTTGAAGGGTAATTAATCATCCCTAGGCAAGGCCAGCTGAGCTAATGACTCAGGTTCTCTCAGTTAAGCTCTCCGGACAGAGATTGCATACTAATGTCTGCTTTGAAACAGGTCATCAGATTAGCATTTGAATACTGTTTCATCTAAACTTGGCCTGCTGTAGCACACCTCATGAAAAAAACAAACCAAACCAAACCCAAAACAAGACAACAAAACAAATAAACAAAAAAATCCAGAAAAAGACAAATCCTCTTCCTCTGGTAAGCATAAGATGCACCAAATCTGTTACACATCTCACCTATGTGTCTGCTTTGCAAAATAAAATAAAACCTCAACCCAAAACAAAAAAGCCAGACCAGAAATAAACCCTTGTCTATTAAAAGCACTACTGCTTTAATTCACAGAGAACTATGAATTATTTGGCTGGAAGTATGTTTTGCATAACTAAATTGGATCAAATTTCCTACCAGAAAACATGTATAAATGAATGGACAGTGCACAAAGAAGAAGGTAAAGGAAACTCACACAGAGCAAAGAGTGTTTTCTTTAAAGCAATATCCAAAGTGTTCCTGGACACAGTGCCCTAACATCAGTCCTTGAGAAGGGAAAACCAATTATTTTCTTGTGCAAATCCTGTGTGTAAATAACGCATTTATATTCATTGCTAAATTAAAATCAAGTGGAAGGGGAAAAAAAAAATTGTTTCTCAGATCCTTTTTTCCTCTACCTGTTTGCCTGGAGAGCAGACAGACAGAAAGAGACCTGGGGGTACTGGTTGACAGCAGTGTGCCCAGGTGGCCAAGAAAGCCAATGGCATCCTGGCCTGCATCAGGAACAGTGTGGCCAGCAGGAGCAGGGAAGTCATTCTGCCCTGTGCTCAGCACTGGTGAGACCACACCTTGAGTCCTGTGTCCAGTTCTGGGCCCCTCAGTTCATGAAAGATGTTGAGATGCTGGAAGGTGTCCAGAGAAGGTCAACAAAGCTGGGGAGGGGTCTGGAGCACAGCCCTGTGAGGAGAGGCTGAGGGAGCTGGGGGTGTTTAGCCTGGAGAAGAGGAGGCTCAGGGGAGACCTCATTGCTGTCTACAACTACCTGAAGGGAGGTTGTAGCCAGGTGGGGGTTGGTCTCTTCTCCCAGGCAACCAGCGACAGAACAAGAGGTCACAGTCTCAAGCTGTGGAGGGGGAAGTTTAGGCTTGATCTTAGAAGTAAGTTCTTCAAAGAAAGAGAGATTGGCTGTTGGAATGTGCTGCCCAGGGAGGTGGTGGAGTCACCATCCCTGGAAGTGTTTCAAATAGGACTGAATGAGGCATTCAGTGCCATGGTTTAGTTGATTAGATGGTGTTGGGTGATAGGTTGGACTTGTTGATCTCAAAGATCTTTTCCAACCTGGTTAATTCTGTGATTCTGTAGGTTAAAACTAAAGGTATTCAAAGCAGATAAATGCAACAGTTTGAAAGGAGAAAGAAGCCCAAAGAACTGAAGATACAAGAGCAGGCACATGAAACCACAGATCACAGAAATCAAAAATCTTAAGTATTTGAAAGAGTTTCACTCTCTCTCAGAAGTTCTGTAAGTAGGACAGTGGATAGTGTGAACAGCAGGTGTGCCCCCTTAGCTTACAGTCATGCTGTGCCTGTTGGTGGAAGAGCTCTAATGCAGTGCAGCTATCTGCTGTCCTGCTGGGTGGTCGAACAGGGGACATTAGTCCTACAGCAATCAAATTAAAACTGAGTTATTCCCACAGTCTGTGGTAGTTTTAGGCTGTGCCTTGTCCCTTGTACAGCGGGGTAGGGAAGGGAGCAGGGAGGGGGAAGCTATTAGTAGCCCCCTGGTTTTGTCCAGGGTGGGGGGTTCTTGTGTTGTTTATAAATTGTACATACATGTAAATATTGTATATTTTGTACATATTCATTGCAGTTCATATTTTAGATGGTAGGTTTGCTTGTAAATGCAGCTTCATTGGCTTTCCAACTGAGCTGCTCTGGCAATTTTTTGTTTTGTTTGTTCAACCAGGTTGGAAAAGACCTCAGAGATCATCAAGTCCAACTTATTACCTAATACCTAACACCTCCTGACAACTAAACCATGGCTCCAAGGGACACATCCAAGCTTTTTTTTTCAACACCTCCAGGGACAGTGACTCCACCACCTCCCTGGGCAGCACATTCCACTGGCCCATTCCACTCTTTCCGTGAAGTTCTGTGAAGTAATTCTGTGAAGAATTCTGTGAATGAAGAGTATTATGTTGGGGGGAATATTCAACCCACCACATAGACACATATCAGGACAAGAAAAGCCAATGCTACGGGAGTGCCAAAAAAAGCCCTAATCCATAGCAGTATCTGGAGGGCAAATAATTCCCCAAACATGGAGAAAAAGAGTGAACTGGTAAAATAAATTTAAAAAGATGCAAAACAGCCCAGCAATCTGCATTTCACCAAACATGTCCTCACACAGAAATGGTGTCTGAGAGAACTGATACTAGGAGCACCACTCTGCCACCATGCTCATTTGTTCTTCTTCTTGTATCACTGTATATCACAGTATATCAGAGGTTGGAAGGGACCTCCAGAGATCATCAGGTCCAACCCCCCTGCCAGAGCAGCATCACTTAGGGTAGTCTGCACAGGAATGCATCCAGGTGGGGTTGGAAAGGCTCCAGAGAAGGAGACTCCACAACCCCCCTGGGCAGCCTGCTCCGGGGCTCTGTCACCCTCAGTGTAAAGAAGTTTCTCCTCATGGTGAGGTGAAATCTTCTCTGTTCAAGTTTGAAGATAGTTTGGCACTATGTACTCACTGCACAAAGCAGTGAAAAGGATGTATTTGAGAGTGAATGAAGTGCTCATTACTGTCTCCCTGTGATTAATTCTTCTGATTGACTTTTAGCTTCTCTGTAGTAAGAAACAAGATCCAGATCAGCATTATGGTCACCCCCTCCCTGGAGGTGTTTAAGGCCAGGCTGGATGAGGCCTTGAGCAACCTGTTCTAGTGGAAGGTGACCCTGCTCATGGTGGAGGGGTTGGAACTGGATGATCTCTAAGGTCCCTTCCAACCCAAAGCATTCTGTGAATCTATGATCAGGCAAATTCGGTACCTGGTAAGATTTCTTAAGCTGGGGGGGGGGGGGGGGGGGGAAACAAACCCAAAACCAAAAAACTACCAAAATCTTTTTTGCTTGTTTATTTGTGGGGTTTTTGTTTGTTTTGTTTTCTAGAAGCATATACTTGAAGTTTTGATCTGTAAATATAGAATCACAGAATCAGACAGGTTAGAAGAGACCTCGAAGATCCTCCAGTTCAACCTATCACCCAGCCCTATCCAATCAACCAGACCATGGCACTGAGTGCCTCATCCAGGCTCCTCTTGAACATCTCCAGGGACAGTGACTCCACCACCTCCCTGGGCAGCACATTCCAATGGCAAATCTCTCTCTCTCGAAGAACTTCCTCCTCATATCCAGCCTATACCTTCCATGGCACAACTTGAGACTGTGTCCCCTCCTTCTGCTGCTGGTTGCCTGGGAGAAGACACCAACCCCTACCTGGCTACAACCTCCCTTAAGGTAGTTGTAGAGAGTAATGAGGTCTTCTAAAGAGATGCACAAGCTGCAGACTGAATTCTGACAGCACAGATTTCTCATCCCATGACATTTTATTCTCATGACTGTTTTATTCAGTCCTTTGGAGTGCACTGGGAGTAGCAGTGTGGATGTCCTATGTTGTGTTGTATGTTTTACAAGATGCTCTGGAAACATGCTTGATATGGAAAACACATTTGCCTTCTTCCAACCAGACCGCAGAAGAATCAAATGTGAGCAGATGAAAATAATTATTCCAACTTCTTTTAAAATGGGAGTGCCTAAATGCAGCTTTACTGTGGAATTTCCTCATGAGGGAGATTAATCTGGGAAGTTAAAAATCAAGTGCAATTTTCTTCACAGCATGATGTTGTTATAATCTTGCTACACTTCAATGCTAAAGTTTGGAAAAGATCATCAAGAAACTTACGACCAAGCAGCAAAAACTTGGCAGTGCTTATCCAGAGCAAGGATAAAAGCAGTTTAGTTTTATCTTCACAGAATCATAGAATTTCAGGGGCTGGAAGGGACCCTGAAAGATCATCTAGTCCAACCCCCTTGCCAGAGCAGGATCACCTACACCACATTACACAGGAAGCCTATTAGAAGCCTCCCTCTCACTTGCATCTACCAGCATCCTAGCTCTGATGTAATGTATTTGTCATCAAAATTAAAGTTAATTCAGAATCAAGAGATATCACCAATTTTCAGGAGAAAAAAAAATGTCCACTGATACCAGTGACAGCCTTAAGAAGCACCCAGAACATTCAAGAAAAGATTTAACCTAAACCTAATACCTTCCTCTTCCTCCAGAAAAGTTTTTGATAGGTTCACAGGATGTTAGGGTTGGAAGGAACCTCTGGAGATCATCAAGTCCAACTCCCCTGCCAGAGCAGGACCAGAGAATCTAGTGCAGGTCAACGGGAACACATCCAGACACGTTTTAAAGTCTCCAGAGGAGACTCCACAACCTCTCTGGGCAGCCTGTTCCAGTGCTCTGTGACCCTCACAGTGAAGAAGTTCCTCCTCATGTTGAGGTGGAACCTCCTGTGCTGGAGTTTCTCTCCATTGCCCCTTGTCCTATCACAGGGTGTAACTGAGCAGAGCCTGTCCCCTCCCTCAGGTATTTATAAACATTTATTAAATCCCTTCTCAGTCTTTTCTTCTCCAGACTAACCAGCCCCAGGTCTCTCAGCCTCTCCTCATCAGGCAGTTCTCCAGTTCCTTCATCATCCTCATAGCCCTCCATTGTACTCTCTCCAGCAGATCCCTGTCCCTCTTGAACTGGGGAGCCCAGAACTGAATGCAATACTCTAAGTGAGGTCTAACCTGGCAGAGTAGAGGGGGAGGAGAACCTCCCTCGATCTGCTGGACACAGTCTTCTTAACACACTCCACAATACCTTTGGCCTGTTCTAATTCCATTATGGAGGTTTAAAGAAGCTTCTGTCGTACACAACACTCAGATTTCCCAAATATTTGTAATTTCCTGACAGACTGGCATTACTTTGTCTGAACATGCTGGAGATCCTCCACTGCCACCTGCTTGTTTATTCAACGTGGAATCACAGAATGGAAACAGACTTCTTAAGGTCATCTTGAAGCAGGGCAAACAGTACCATTCAGTGATGCAGCTTACTGGCAAAACATAGTAAAACCAAGTGTGAAACTTGCCCATGGGGATATATATTTGGTGTTTTTTTCAACTTTTCCCTTTTAACCAAGTGGGATTTCCCCAGCTGTGACTTAACTTTGCCTCCTAGTTTTCCACTGTAGGCATCTAAGAAGAACCTAGTTCTGCCTTTTCACCATCCATAAGACATAAGGGAGCGGAGGGCTGCCATGAGATTCCCCCCATACCTTGTCTTCTCTTCTGATTTTTTCTAAACAAACCCAGTTTTCTCAGTCTCTCCTCCTGCCATATGCTACAGCTTCCCAAATACCTTAGCCGACTTGTGCTAGACTCTGAAGTTTAACAGTAGGTGCCTTGCACTAGGAGGCTGAAAGCAGGTTTCCAGATGCACCCCCATATGCTCAGAATCGCTGCTATCTGCAGGCTACACTCCTGCTAATGGAGCTCATCATGCAGTTTGGCTGCACTGCTGCAAGGGTGGCCAACTGACACTTCTCCAGCCTGTCTTTCTCAAGAGGCTACTCTCACCTCAGGCAGTCAGCCAGCCCCCAGCTGAGCAGTGGATTATTCCAGCCCAGGTGTCTTGGTCGAATGCCATCCCAAGCACCGATATAAGCTGGGCAGGGACTGGCTTGAGAGCAGCCCTGAAGAAAAGGACTTGGGGGTGCTGGGGGATGAGAAGCCCAATATGAGCAGCAGTGTGCACTTGCAGCCCAGAAAGCAAATCACATCCTGGGCTGCATCAAGAGAAGTGTGGCCAGCAGGCTGAGTGAGGTGATTCTCCCCCTCTACTCCATGCTGGTGAGACCCCACCTGGAGTACTGCACCCAGTTCTGGAGCTCTGTGATGCCTTTTCATTTGCTTCCAGACTGACCTAGCCTGCTTATTGTTGGTGTGGGAGGATTTCAGCTCACACTGATGGAAGCTCCTGTTACAAAAAGGATCTGGAGGTGCTGGAATGTGTCCAGAGAATGGCCATGAGGATGATCAGAGGGCTGCAGCTCCTCTCCTATAGAGACAGACTGACAGAATTGGGGCTGTACAGTCTGGAGAAGAGAAGGCTCCAAGGAGACCTTATTGTGGCCTCCTTATTGTGTGTGCAAGTTACGTGCATTCTTGTATTTATATTTGCCCTTTAAAGCTTTTTTTTTTGGGGGGGGGGGAGGCTTGGTTATGACTTTTTGGAGTTTGTTTCTTATTCTCTGCTTTATGTGCCAGTGAATCAGACAATTCCCATCCCTGAATGAAAGCTCCTATGTCTAATCCCTTAGTGTGTGCACAGTAGAGCAACTGCTTGCTTCTCTTGCTCTCTAATACATAGCATTAATATATTCTCTATTATTCCAAGCCTCATTGCTTACAAATTTGCTGTTAATGGCTTCTTCCCACTGCATAGTTCAGAGCCAAAAATCACCCTAAGTGTTGGCTTGTCTGCTGCCTGTAATTGCCCTGTTAGAGTCATTCATAAATACTCATTGGTAACAGCAGTTAAATGATGCAGCAAAGAATAAAATATATCTGCTGTCCTTACTGTAAATTAGACTAAATGTGTCAATGTGTTTCTCAAGGGCTACAAACTATGTTGAAATTTGGTATTTAAGATGTTAACAGAATGGCCTTGAACTACAGTGGTGCCATAATAACTCCAGAGGTTGTTTTTTTTTTTTTCCTTAAAGGTTTATCCCATGTGAAACAAGGCTTGTTGAAAATCAAAACCATATTGAACCCTTAGAGTAGTAACTAGAAAGGCAAACAATTAAACATGTTTCCCTCAAAAGACAAACTTTCCTGTTTAACATATAAAATGACCAGCATAAAATTATTTTCTAAAAATTATAATAAAAAGAAAAATGCAGCTGCATTTGTTACATTATTAATAGCATCAGACAAACAGGTACAGTGGATATTGGTTTGGGTTGGAAAGGACATCCAAAGGTCATCTAGTCCAACCCCCCTGCAGGCAGCAGGGACATACTCCACTAGATTAGGTTGCTCACAGCCTTGTTGAGCCTCACCTCCAAGAATGAGGCCTCAACTACCTCCCTAGGAAACCTGTTCCAGTCTTCCACCAACCTCATGGTGCAAAACTTGTTCCTAACATGCAACCTGTGGTAGTTTTAGGCTATGCCTTTAATTTTTTTCACAGATCTTGAACAGAAAGCAGAACATGTAAATAAACCACTATTGGGTGTAAAAAGGAAAAAAAGAGTGATTATTCTAAACAATCTCATTGGAGAGATAGCTACCTTAAGATTAGGTTCCCAAAACAATCTTTCTTCTCTCCTTGCTTCTTTGCTATGGGAGAGACTAACTTGCTTCAGCTTGACCTTGGCTGCATTGTTTTGGCTAAGTCTGATACCTCTGCTTCTGTCTCTTGTCCCTTTTGTACAGGGGAGGTAAGGAGGAGGCAGGGAGGGAGAAGCTATTAGTTCCCTTGGTCTTTGGCCAGGGCGGTCCTTGTGCTGTTCATTAATTGTAAATACCTGTAAATATTGTATATTTTGTACATATTCATCGCATTCCATTGTAGATTGCAGTTTTGCCTGTAAATACAGCTTCCATTTGCTTCCAACTGAGCTGGTCTGGCAAAGTTAAAAGTTGGGGGGGGGTGGGAGTGGGAATTTTCAACCCACCACACAACCTAAATCTCCTCTTCTCTCGTTTCAAACCATTGTTCCTTGTCCTATCACTGCAGGCCTCTGCAAACAGTCCTTATGCATCCCTTCTTGTAGGTCCCCTTCAAATGCTGGAAGGCTGCTTCTATATTCCATACATACATGCTTCTATGTTCCATACTATAGAATTTAATTATTGTCTACTGAAGATATTTCCAACATAATTATGATACACACAAGTGGATTCAGTACCATTGTAGGTTGACTTCCTTCTTGTCCAAGTTGGGCTGCATCAGGAGAAGTGTGGCCAGCAGGTCAAGGGAGGTGATTCTCCCCCTCTGCTCCATGATGGTGAGACCCCACCTGGAGTACTGCATCCAGTTCTGGAGCCTCTATTACAAGAGGGATATGGACATGCTGGAAGGTGTCCAGAGAAGAGCCACCAGGATGAGCAGAGGGCTGGAGCACCTCTGCTATGAGGACAGACTGAGAGAGTTGGGGCTGTTCAGTCTGGAGAAGAGAAGGCTCTGAGGTGACCTTCTTGTGGCCTTCCAGCATCTGAAGGAGGCTCCAAGAAAGCTGGGGAGGGACTTTTTAGGATATCAGGTAGTGACAGGACTGGGGGGAATGGAATAAATGGAAGTCAGGAGATTCAGACTGGACATGAGGAAGAAGTTCTTCCCCATGAGAGTGGTGAGAGCCTGGAATGGGTTGTGCAGGGAGGTGGTTGAGGCCCCATCCCTGGAGGTGTTTGCAGCCAGGCTGGATGAGGCTCTGGCCAGCCTGATGTAGTGTGAGGTGTCCCTGGCCCATGGCAGGGGAGTTGGAACTGGATGATCCTTGTGGTCTCTTCCAACCCTGACTGATCTATGATTCTAAGTTAAAGTAAACCTAGAAGCAATACCAAGTAACCTAACAGGAATGATCAAAGGTCGTGGAAGGACATTTTGCAATGGAAAATCAAAATAACATTTTTCAATCTAGAAGGTTAGGAAGGAAGAATGAGGGCAGGGGAGGTGTGTAAGTCCCAACCTCAAGAACAGCCTGAGGATGATGAGTAGCAAGTAATTATTTCAGTTTTTCCTCATTTCTCACAGTAACTAAAAAGCATGAAAGTAATTAATTTAAAAAAAAAGGGAATCAGAGGTAATGAAAAATTAAATTGTTGTCACAGAAGCCCAGAAAACCGAGATGAGGTTAAACATTAATTAGAAAAGCTTGTAAAGCAGGATTGTCAAAAAAATAAAGCATAAAGATCCAGTATCAAATTCAGTAAGTCTAAGACTTATGAAGGAGCTATAAAATATATTAGTGAGGATATTGACACATTTGCCCTTTCCTTATCTCCACTCCCCAAGTGCTCATCATTACCCAGCAGCAGACAAATTGTGGCTAGATGGATCCTTCTTGGTATCAATGTTACAGACTAACCAGTCATAGCCAAATTAACTCTTCCTTACAGATAAGCACTGGTGGAGCTATTCAATCAAAACCCACTACAGAATAAAATACAAACCTGTTGACTCATGTTTGTTTGCAAGTTACCAAATCTTTGGCTGATTTGGAGGGGAAACAAGCAAAACACTGCAGGAATTATTTCCCAGCTGCCTTCTGTGAAGTCCTTAAAGGGTTCAAAATGGCTAAAGCAAGGTTGCTGAGCAATGAAAAGAACACTGTAAAAGCATCCTGGTATAAGCAAGTGAAAGTCTCTTCCATTTCAGATCAAAGGTTATTTACTTTACTGGGCTCAGCCCTATGCAGTTGCAGGAAGTGGGGCTGAGGAATTCAGGACTGCAGCCCACATATTGCTGTTTATCAACTGATTAACTGAGCTGCACACTTGTGCCACACACCACTACTGTCTGCAGAGTTCAGACTTCTAACACTTCCCTTTCCTATCAAAGCCCTGTGACAATGGCATGACAACCTTCTAATGTCAAGATAAAAGGAGAACATGACAAGAAGCTCAGGCACAATCTATTTTCCCTTAACAGCTCTCTTCCATGTCAGTTCACAGCCAGCCGTCCTCAGCCATCAAGAGATAACTATGTCAGAGCTCCAAGGCTCTGGCTGATGTTTCAGGAGGAAAACAATTCCAAGCCATTGTATTCTACACATGGCTTAAGGCTAATATTTTGTTTGTTTGTTTGTGTAAGCTGAGGAAGATTTCAACCTAGCAGTGTCAAACTGTCCTGCCTCAGTAATAAATAAATGCTTTGATCTGCTCAGCCTGGAAGAGCTCACTACACTGTACCAAGACCTGTTTTATTATTGTGGTTTGCAATTGTGGTTGACAAAATCACAGAATGGTTTGGGTTGGAAAGGATTTCCAAAGGTCACCTAGTCTAATCCCCCTGAAGTCAGCAGGGACATCCTCCACTAGATCAGGTGGCTCAGAGTCTTGTTGAGCCTCACACTAAGATCTCCAGGGATGTGGCCTCAAGTACCTCACTGGGAAACCTGTTCCAGTGTTCCACCACCCTCATAGTAAAGAACTTGGTTCCTAACATCCAATCTAAATCTCTTCTTCCCTCATTTCAAACCATTGCCCCTCACCCTATCACTGCAGGCTTTGCAAATAGTCCCTCTGCAACCTTCTTGTAGCCTCCTTTCAGATACTGGCAGGCTGCTCTTAGTCTGCCTGGAACCTTCTCTTCTCTAGGCTGAACACCCCCAGTTCCCCCAGCCTGTCCTTGTAGCAGAGGTGCTCCAACCCCATGATCATTTTCATGGCCCTCCTCTGGACCTGCTCCATCAGTTCTATGTCCTGTCCACGTTGAAGGCTCCAGAGCTAGATGCAGTACTCCAGGTGAGTAACAGAGAAAAGTGGCAGAGTCACCTCTCTGGATCAGCTGGTCAGTTCTTAAATGCTGGCAATCAACTATTGTACAAAAAAGAGGACTAATGAATCAATCAAATGTTTCGTTTCCTTCACATAAGCAGGCATTTTAAGGAGACAGAGGTAAGTTAAAGCAAGTCAAACATGGTACATCTATAGCTGGCTTCTATCTCTGTCCTCCTCACCAAGGAGGTTTCAGTGTGCTTTCACCAGCTTTTCCCTCTATAGAGGTTGGACATGTTATTAGTTAAATTCCTTTGAAATGAAAAAAGTTAGAATTGTTGCTACAGAGGAGACCTCCCCCCCAAATTTCACTACTTCTCCACAGAAGCAGCAAATCCCTATAAATCCTATTTAACTAATCTTTATTTTACATAATAGTACCTTGTGGAGTAAATTTATTTCAGTTTCAGAATTGGGTTATAAGCTGGCAACAGAAGTGAAATGAAAACAAAATGCAAAAAATCTGAGCATTTAAGTCAAGTTTTCAGTTTCATACTGCAAAAAAAAAAAAAAAAACAACCAAACACAAAGCCACAAACCACAGGGTTTGCTTCTCACTAGAAAAGTTCAATTTACAACAGCAGCATGTTGTCAACAGCCACAAGGGCACATTGCTGGCTCCTGGTTACCCTGTCATCCACCAGACTCCCAGGTCCTCCTCTCCCCAGAGCTGCTCTCCAGAAGAACAGCCCCCAACATGTGCTGGTATATGGGGTCATGAACAGACTGGTTAAAGAACATTCCAACAGTTTACAAGTGCTCAAAAACTACTGGACAATACCATGGGAATAGTAATTATATTTTAGAGGGACATTTAGTTCAGCTATATTTGGATAAGTGAGATCATTCCCAGATGGATAGGTATTGAACATGGCCAGCAAGACTGTAGGAAAATCAGATTACTTTGAAGTAAACAACTGAACCAAATCAATTTCTCTTAGGAGAGCTGAAATACATCATGAGCCAAGTGATGTTTCACAGCTACTTCACCCAGGCTCATTAGGCATTTGAAGAGTAGATCTAAAAAAGAGGCAGAAACCTTTCCACCCTTCTGTGTTTGTCAAATTGTCCAGGCACAAGAGCTATTAATTTCATTTCAAAAAGACCTTGCAGAAAGGTCATCTCTGCAGTAATAACAGACCTTCAAGCTACACAGCTTTCTTTCCTACCCATGAAGCCCACACACATTAGCACCATGCTTCCATAAACAAAAAAAAACACCAACCCAACCCAACCAACCAAAAACCACAACAACAAAACCGAACAGAAAACCCCTAACAAAACAAAAAAAACAGCCAAACAAAGGAAAAACAACAGGAAAATGGATGCTGTTCAATGCAGTAATTTTGCCTAGGAATGAAGTAGCTCTTTACTTCTTATATCCCACCATGAGATACTCACAAGAATTAGAATGTGACAGGAAAAATAATGCTGCCATATGTTGTCCACAACTCACCTGACACTGCCTATCAGAAACACTTCTCCTAAGAAAGATGAAGTTGGAGGCACTATACAACTATTGCTGACTTCTGTTGGACTCTGTAGTATTTTCCCTGTTCCTCTTGAACTGGGGAGCCCAGAACTGGACACAGTACTCCAGATGTGGTCTCACTAGTGCAGAGTAGAGGGGGAGAAGAACCTCCCTTGACCTGCTGGCCACACTCCTAATGCACTTCAGGATACCACTGACATTCCTGGCCACAAAGACACATTGCTGTCCCATGGATAACTTATTGTCCACCAGGACTCTAAGGTTTTTCTCCATGGAGCTGCTTTCCAGCAGATCAACCCCTAAGCTGTTCTGGTGCACTTCATTTTGTTCCTGTTTTGCTTATTTCCATATAATACTTTTATTTTATTCTTAATAACAGTGGACCTTGTTTATGAAGACCTCACTCGATCTTACTAAGCTCAAACACAACTTTGCACAAGCAAATGGAATCTGTTCAGGATTTGTACCAGCACCAAACCAGAGCTGCAGTGCAGAGACAGCACAGACTATGCTTAGAAGCTTGGTACCTCTATGCTTTAAGCTGCTGCCAACTCCCTTCTCCCATTGCCTTGGCCTTCACTGTGTCCCATGCTGTGGCTTTCATAACCACAGAAAGAACCACACTGCAAAGAGAGCAGGCTGCAAAAGAACACAGGAAAAGAGAAATATTTTTCAGTTGAATCAGTTCCTGACCTGTGCACAACCTGCAGTGTGCCTTTGGAGAGAATGGCAACTCCCTGAACAGTCACCAAAACGTTAACTGCAGATTTACACTGAAGGAATCACTTTGCAGACTCATTTCAGATCTGTGGGTTTGGGGTTTTCGGGGTGGGTTTGGGGTTATTTTTGGTGGGTTTGTTTGGTTCTTTCTTTGTTTTCCCCTGTTTTTTGTTTCTATTGTTGTTTTGTCGGGTTTTTTTTCCTTTCTTTTTTTTTTTTTCCTGTTTTTCCTTCATACTGACACATCCCCCACTACAACAGTGAGCCAAATCCCTGTCTTTCATAACCAGGGCTATGTCTGCCATTACACCAGATAAGAGCTGATTAATTCAACCTCAGTCAGCTAGGCAGTATTCTAGGACCTATGTTATAGGAGAGGCATGTATTAAAGATTAGGCTTCTTCTAACCTTACATTTCACAAATTCTCATTCAATCTATAGCCCTCCTGCTGATTTCATGTTTGGGTCAAACTTTTTCTATAAAGAAAACATAAAACCAACCAAACCTCTGCAGCTTGAGAAAGAAGTCATTGTATTGTCAAAATTTAAACACTTAGCATTAAGAAAACCAACCTTACTGGCTAGCTTAAAACAGTTCCTTGACCAGTGTTTCCTGTCTGGACTTGATGATCTTGGAGGTCCTATCCATCCTGGGTCAGAGGTCTTGATGGTTGGATTCGATCATCCCAGAGGTCTTTCCCAACCCAAACAATTCTATGATTCTATTACACTTTTCAAGCTGGTATACATGGCTTGAGCTGTATCTTACACAATTTAATTCATTTAAATATTTCACCCACATTTGCCTGGAAATCCCGTAGAAACACAGGCATTCTGCCGAAGATTGCCTGGAGTTCCTCAACACCACAAAAATCTCACTCAAGAACTCCTTCACTGAGATCAAGAGCTCTCAGAGCTGCATATATTTCTCTCAGTGGAGCAAATAAACAGATTCACAAGCCCCTGTCCTGGAATGACATCAGCTAGTTCAAGTACCTGGAGGAGAAACAAACCACCACTTGGCTGAGTTACTTTTTCTTTTTTCATCCTGCTTGTACCTGTAAGGGGGAAAAAACAAACCCAAACAACTACTTCAGCATCTGCTTGAAGTTCCTGTCATTCCTTAGCCTTCCACGCACACAATACAGACCAATTTTTGTGCTGAAACACTCACATCTCAAAGGATTTGTAAATGCATGGTGTTACAGGTAGAGTTTTGAAGGGGGATAGATTTTGTTTGTAAGGTTTCCCAAGAACAAACAAGAAATTCTTATACTCAGTCCTAAAGACCTTTACATTTTTTTAATAGCTAATTTTTAAGGCAGAATTTCAGGCTGTCTTCAGATTACTATCACTGAGGGCTTTTAGGACAGAAATCAGTAAGTTTTAATAGGAGTCCCAGCCTCTTACTAATTCATTCTGCCATCCTATAATGCTCACCTTTATGTTTTACAAATTACAGAGAGAATTCATAGTGGATTCTTGGCATATTAATGATGTTGAACTTTAAAACTGAACATAGCATACTGCATAATACTACAGAAATTGCAGTTGTATAGTCTCAGACTGCAGGAAGTTCTCTTGTCATTGATAATTCATAGAATCATAGAGGGGCTCAGGTTGGAAGGGACCTGGGACCATCCACTCCAACCTCCCCACTACAGGCAGGGACACTTTTCAACTAGACTCAGCTGCTCAAGGCCTCATCCAGCCTGGCTTTGAACACCACCAGGGAGGAGGCATCCACAACCTCCCTATTCCAGAGTCTTATCACCCTCATACTGAAGAACTACATCCTAACAAGTTCTTCACCGTAAGGGTGGTGAGACACTGGAACAGGTTGCCCAGGGAGGTGGTGGAAGCCTCATCCCTGGAGGTTTTTAAGGCCAGGCTGGATCTCACTCTGGCAAGCTGATCTAGTGGAGGGTGTCCGTGCCCATGGCAGGGGGGTTGGAACTAGATGATCCTTGGGGCCCCTTCCAACCCTGACAATTCTGTGATTCTGTGAGATTCAGTCTAAACCTACTCTCCCTCAGCTTCAATCCATCTCCCCTTGTTCTGTTGCTAGACACCCTGACGAAAAAATCCCCCTGCAGCCTTCCTGTAGCATCCCTTCAGCAATAAGGTCCCCCTGTAGTCTTCTCCAGGATGAACAATCCCTGAGCCCATCCTCATAGCAGAGGTGTTCCAGCCCTTGGATCAGCTTTGTGGCCCTTCTGTATTTATCCTTCTTTAAGGAATATGTAATGAAAAGGATTTGATAACCCAAGAAGCAGCTGCATCTTGAAAGTTCACATGAATGGGGAATACCTAACATGGGTAACACCCAGCCAAGAGTGATCATTTAGATGTACCTATAGTGTTAAATATTACAGTAATGAGTGAGTGGGAAATGATTACATTTTATTCCTGCAGCATGATAAACAGTGCTTATCTGTAGACTGAGTGTGAGGTGACATGAGAGATCTTAGTGGTGAATGATTTAACATCATGGGATCAGAGATACAGTACAGTTATCAGAGGTGAAGGTTCCAGGTAACAGGATGTAGAGCTTGGGGTTTGTTCTTCAGTGTTTATATATAATCTACAACTGAAAGCAAACAGTTCTGAGATTACAGTCAAGTAGGAATCTGCAAAGCAAGACCTTACAGGATAACCACCTTTCAGTCTTCAAAGAAAGATTTTCCAGATGAGAAGTACACTGAATCACCAAATGTTTGAGTGCAGGGGCAGTATTCTTAGGACTTGAAGTTACTAGCAGGAAAATGTAAACTTCTATTCTCCAGGACTGCAGCAAAACATTTCTATGAATAAGAAGTTAAAGTTCCCAGGAATAATAAATACAGATGTCTTAGCTAACAAAAGAACCAGCCTCTAAGGGTGTAATCACCCCTGTGGAACACTATTACCAAGCTCAAACACAATCCAACAGCAGGTGAGGCACAACAGACATCCAACTAACTCTGTAATAACTCTAACAATGTTCTGGACAAATGTATAGCAGATATAAAATAAAACAAGGCTTGGCTGAACCAGATACGGTAGTATCCACCTTTTTTTATAGATCAGCTCTAGTGTCAGCAGGATACACTGGCTGCAGATAAAATTATAGCTCTTTTTCCTATCCCAACCCCTCCTTGCCTGGGTTATGCTTCCTGACACCACAACATATTCCTTGGACAGTGCATCTCCAAAAACTAACACAGAGAACCTGGAAGAAAACAGAATTAAGTTCTTTAGGAGTTACCAATACCATTGTGAATGGTAGATCAAGCACTAACTGGTACAACATGCAAAATAGAGGGAAGCCAACAAAGTCATTTTAGTACATTCTCAGAATCACAGAATTAACCAGGTTGGAAATGACCTTTGAGATCATCAAGTCCAACCTATCACCCACCACCATCTGATCAACTAAACCATGGCACTCAGTGCCTTGTTCAGTCCTATTTGAAACACTTCCAGGGAAGGTGACTCCATCACCTCCCTGGGCAGCACAATCCCATGGCCAATCTCTCTTTCTGGGAAGAATTTCTTCCTAACATCCAGCCCAAACTTCACCTGGTGCAGCTTCAGACTGTGTCCTCTTGTTCTGGTGCTGGTTGCCTGGGAGAAGAGACCAACCCCCACCTGCCTACAACCTCCCTTCAGGTAGTTGTAGACATCAATGAGGTCTCCCCTGAGCCTCCTCTTCTCCAGGCTAAACACCCCCAGCTCCCTCAGCCTCTCCTCACAGGGCTGTGCTCCAGACCCCTCCCCAGCTTTGTTGCCCTTCTCTGGACACATTTCAGCATCTCAACATCTTTCATGAACTGAGGGGCCCAGAACTGGACACAGGACTCAAGGTGTGGTCTCACCAGTGCTGAGCACAGGGCAGAATGACTTCCCTGCTCCTGCTGGCCACACTGTTCCTGATGCAGGCCAGGATGCCATTGGCCTTCTTGGCCACCTGGGCACACTGCTGGCTCATGTTCAGCCTCCTGTCAACCAGCACCCCCAGGTCCCTTTCTGCATTTCAGAGCAACAAAACAATCCCAAGGGTGAGCAGGAGGAATGGTAAACACACGTAGCATTACTCAGTATTTGCTTTCCAAGCACACCCAATATTTTTAGAGATGTCCATAAGAATCCCCTTTTGCTGCTCAAATATTATGACTCTTTTCAGACTCCAGACCTTAGTAATAGAGAGTTTGCATGGATTGAAATACATCAGTTTAGTAAATTAATCTCCTTTAACCTTCCTCAGAGAGGTGTTCAATTCATTACAGTCAATGCCAAAGGGAATGCAGGACTATTCACTACTTCTTTCATTGTTTGGGTTGGTTTTCTTTCATATTTATATCATAGTGGTGCAGAAAATCCTGAAGACCCTCATGGTATTTAAAATATACAGAACTAGTACCTTGACACCTTGATGAACCACATCTGGGATGTTCTGCAGCCAGCATAATTCTCAGTGAATGGTTTTCTTTGTGGCACATTTTAATTTAGTCCTGCTACTCCCTTCATCCATAAGCCTGCAATCAGCTACATTACGATTCAAGGCTTCCTCTATGTATCGTTTGCCACTCACTGTCATAGAATGGTTTGGTTTGGAAGGGACCTCCTGAGGTCAACTAGTCACAGTCTCACAGTATATCAGAGGTTGGAAGGGATCTCAAGAGATCATTGAGTCCAACCGCCCTGCCAGAGCAGCATCACTTAGGGTAGTCTGCACAGGAATGCATCCAGGTGGGTTTGGGAAATCTCAGAGAAGGAGACTCCACAACCCCCCTGGGCAGCCTGTTCCAGTGCTCTGTCACCCTCACTGCAAAGAAGTTTCTCCTCATGGTGAGCTGAAATCTTCTATGTTCTAGTTTGAACCCATTGTTCCTTGTCTTAGCACTGTGAACCACCCAAAAGAGCCTGGCCCCCTCCACTTGACACCCACCCCTCAGCTATTGATAGACATTGATCAGATCCCCTCTCAGCCTTCTCTTCTCCAGACTAAACAGCCCCAGGGCTCTCAGTCTCTCTTCATAGGGAAGATGCCCAAGTCCCCTAACCCCCCGAGTCCAACCCTTCCTGCAGGCAGGAGGGACATCCTCCACTACATCAGTTTGCCCAGAGCCTTGTTGAGCCTCACAGTAAAGATCTCCAGCTGGGAAACCTGTTCCAGTCTTCCACCACCCTCATGCTAAAGAACTTGTTCCTCACATCCAATCTAAATCTGCTCTTCTCTCATTTCAAACCATTGTCCCTTGACCTGTCCCTGCAGGCCTTTGCAAACAGTCCCCCTACAGCCTTCTTGTAGCCCCCCTCAGGCACTGGCAGGCTGCTATTAGGTCTCCCTGCAGCCTTCTCTTCTCCAGGCTGAACACCCCCAGCTCCCTCAGCCTGTCCTCATAGCAGGGGTGTTCCAGTGCCTGATCATTTTCATGGCTCTCCTCTGGACCCACTCCATCAGCTCCATGTCCTGCCTGTGTTGAGTGCTCCAAAGCTGGACACAGTATCCAGCAAGATCAAACTAATTCCTATAGAAGTTGCACTTGCTATGTCAAAGAACCTAAAATGTTAGATTAATTCTTGTTTTTATACTCAAAACCTTAGAAGGGGCCAGTCTAGCCCTTTTCTTTACAGATTACCCCTTATGCCAGTTTACAATCAACTTAGCAACTTGGTGGGAACTGCCTTTGTTTCAGGAGTATTGGTAATTAGATTATGAAACTCCTGGATCAGTAAAAATAACATCTTAAAGTACATGTCAGTCAAGTTACTCCTATTTTAGGAAACTCTATCTGTGCTCTGAGTCAGATTGCTTTGACAGATAATGCACAGAGTCAAGGCAGAGCTTGAGAAAGCTGCATATGAATATATTGTATTAACTTTTCCATAACTTATTGAACACTGATTCCATCCAATTCTTGCTATATTCGTACTACGTGCATAACTAAACAAAAATCTATCCTTTAAACACCATTTCTATCCTTGGGGAAAATATTTTTTTTTTAATCAGCCCTCAAACTGATACCTTCCTGTTATGATTTAAGAGCAATTCGCTGCTCAAGCAGCACTTGAAGGCCCAAAGAATTTGTATTTCTTTTATTCAGGTATCTCTCTACATACAGCTATTTGACAAACTGCCATTAAAATATCACACTATCAGAGATAAAATATTTCATGGAAAGAAAAAGGTAACCACACTGCTCAGTTTTTATCTGCACTCTTGCAAGAACTGCTGAGAGAGAACTTAGCACAAATGGAAGGTCTAAAGCTGATTTTAAAACACGTCAGGCTGGATGTGCTGAAGCATGATGGATGTGCTGAAGCATAGAATGGTTCGGGATGGAAGGGACCTCCAAAGGTCATCTAGTCCAACCCCCTGCACTAATCAGGGACATCCTCCACTAGATCAGGTTGCTCACAGACTTGTTGAGCCTGAACTCAAAGATCTTCAGGGATGGGGCCTCAGCTACACTACATCCCTGGGCAACCTGTTGCAGTGTTCCACCAATCTCATGGTAAAGAACTTGTGCCTAACATCCAATCCAAATCTCTTCTTCTCTCATTTCAAACCATTGTCCCTCATCCTATCACTGCAGGCCTTTGTAAACAGTCCCTCTGCAGCCTTCTTGTAGCCCCCTTCAGGTACTGTCAGGCTGCTACTAGGTCTCTTTGGAGCCTTCTCTTCTCCAGGCTGAACAACCCCAGCTCCCTCAGCCTGGCCTCACACAAAGCAACATGGATCAGTTTTAAGCAAAGGTGAGGTGTGTTTGTTTTCTGGCTAGAAACAGATATAGCCTAATAAAACTTTTGTGCTTATGGCAAATAACTCTTTTCTTGGCCAGGAGGAAGGATCAGGAGTGGAAGAGCAGAAAGTAAAGAATCAATGTTTGGAACTACTCAAGCTGATAGAACTACAGACTTCTTTTGACTGATGTATTGGAGCATGATGTTGCCATTTTGCAAGATAGATCTTTCTGTCCATGCTGACTTAATGCGAGGACTTTATCATTAACTTTGAGTGGTAGTGGTTTGCGTTTCTGTAATCCAGGTGATGAGAAATAGCCTTTTAAATATGACAAAATTTTCTTTTTATTTAGACATATTTCCAGTCCTTACATTACATTAATCAGAGGATAGCAGAACAACCCAGATTTGAAGGGACTTTGAAAGATCTTCTGGCCCAATCTTTACTCATCAAACATTATTTGTGCAGTGGGAAGTGGTATCAGTAAATTAATCTGCTAGAAGTATTCACAGCAGCAGTTTAAACAGTAGAATTACTGTCAAGAATTGTATTCCCCATTCATTTAGATGGCAGAGTCTCTCTCAACACCTTGAGTAATCAGAGTTGTATTATTGCTTTGGACTCCAAATATAAAAAAGTGGAGAAAATCTCAGGGGAGGGACTTTTGTTTATGACTTCTTACAGCTCTACTTTCCTTGTTTTAAGCATTTTCCCATAACCTATGGTTTCAGACTGTTTAAGCTCACAGAATAGATCTGGTTGGAAGAAACTTCCCAGATCATCCAGTCCAATTTTCAACCCAGCACTGAAGGCTCACCACTAAGCCATGACCCCAAGCACCCACTCTGCCAGACCACTTGAACACTCCCAGGGATGGTGACCCCACCACTGCCCTGGGCAGACCACTCCACTGTTTCTTTCAGCAAAGAAATATTTCCTACTATCCAGCCTAAATCTTGGTCACTTTCTTGATGGATAATTGAGGAGAATCTACTTGTTTCACGACGCATTTCCTCCTTTTTGCATATCTAAAATGCTTTTTAAAAGCTGGGAAATGCTTAAAATGCCCTTTTCCTCTTAGTACCTCTTATTTTAGAACAAGCCTGTTGTGAACAGCTCCTTTAGTCTCCTTATTTGTGAAAAGTGTATTTTGGCAAGGTTTCTTTTCGTTACTTCTACTTTTAAAACCTTCTTTTTTCCTTATGATTCGTTAATGGATACTTTCTGCAGCCATTGGTATTGCCTCTTGCCACATCAACTGTTTTCTACCAGATGCTTGTGACTCTCTGATGTTACAACACCTTCTTGGAGGAACTTCAGTCACTAAACCCAGTTCCTCCACTTTGAGTAAAGTCTTGGTTTAATTCTGCACGCTTCCTTCCTGAATGTGAATATTCACCAGCAACAAACCATTGTCAACTTGCCTCTGTTTCTGTTTAACTCAGTTTCCAGCTGTCCAGCTTTATTCAGGAACCTACCCCTTTTTTTAACAGTTATGACACTATTCTTCCTTTGTCAGCCATCACTGATGCTAACCTCTTCCATTCCTAATGCAGACTAGTAATGTCTGCTGATTATTAACCTCATCTGATGATCTACCCCTGATTATCTGTCCCCTCCCACCTTCTTACTCTTTCAAGCAGTCCACTCTTCTGACTTTCCCATCTTTTCAGTCAAGCTCTTCAATTCTCAATGCCTCATCTGCTCTGTTGGACCATATATTTGTTTTGCTTTGATTTGCTTGCCCTTTGTTTTTAGATTCCTGCTGCAGCTGTGAACTCAGACTTCCTCCATGTCATTTCTGTGAAAATTTGATATCCTATCGCTTGGCTCCGTTCCCTGCCCAGGAGGAATCACGTGGAGTGCAAAATTCCTATTTCTTCCTCTCCCTGCAAGCTCTGCCTCCAGCCCAAGTGGATGTTTGCTGTTTCTGTTGGGTTTTGTGAACTGTCCATGATGTGTTAGTGACTCTTAAGAGATCAAAAGGTGTCATTCAGCTGATTTCTGTAGTGTTTGATTAAAGCACTCCTAGCACTTGCTCGTTTGCTCTGTACAGGCAATTGCATAGCAGAAGGGCAGAGAAATTGCTCCTGAAAAATTGTTTAAGTCTTTTTTTGGCCACAGAGCCTATTTTTAAAATCTTTCGGAAAATTAAATGCACAGAATAGCAAAGAAACAATGACTATTAGAGGAGCTTTGTAGTTCTCTATTTATGGGTGGGCATTTGGACACATTGTTGGCTTATTGGACACAGCAGGGTTGCTTTCTCTTAAGTGTTTGGGATTCAGCTGTAAACTTCTCCTGTAGCTTGTTGTGCTCTGACCTCCTTTTCACTTCTTAAACCATATTGCTCCTTCCCTCTGGGAGAGCTTTTTGGCTTAGCTGTTCATGTTTCATTTTCTTTTGTTTATTAGCCTCAATAGAAAAAGAATTTACATCTTCCCCTCTGTCCACAGTGTTTTCTATAAATACTGTAATGTATAAGTATTTAAAAAATTCTATATCCCATTGTCCATCTGTTGACATTCCAGTGAACAACACAGGAATAGAAGAATACCAATTGATCTTGCTTTCAGGGCAGGCTGAGGGGCTGGAGTTGTTCAGGCTGGAGAAGAAATAACTCTGGGGAGACCTAATAGTGGCCTTCCAGAAGGGGGCCTAGAAGGCTGCAGAGGGACTGATTGAAAGGCCTGCAGTGATAGGACGAGGGGCAATGGTTTGAAATGAGAGAAGAAGAGATTTAGATTGGATGTTAGGAACAAGTTCTTTACCATGAGGGCTACCAGGAACAGGTTGCTCATGGAGGTAGTTGAAGCCCCATGCCTGGAGACAATTTGGAGGTCCCTTCCACCCCAAACCATTCTATGATTCTATGAATAGTTCATAGATTTATCAGTCAGCTTGCACAGTGGTCTGTCAGTTTAGAATCTTTCAAGCCACCACATCACAAGCCATCCCTTTTTCCAATTCCTGACAAATTTCAAAGCATCTAACTCTTTCCCAATTCCACGTTCTCCATAGGTGAAGATGATTTTTGTTCTTTTGCTTCCCAAGTACCTCCCTTCATAGAGTGAACACTGGGTAAAGAAGCATCATTCCCTCCCAAGGTGCAGCTGAAGGGTATTTTGGATGTATTTCTACGCTAAATTTATGTAGGCTAAACTTAAGCAAGCTGTTCTTAAAAACAGCTGTGATATCAGAATGAAAAATTGAAACACAACATCAATGATTCAAGAACTTCTCAGAAAGTTCTGTACCTAGCTTTTGGTTTCTTTTTAAGTAAATCCAACAGATTTCAGCTGAAAAAAAAAAAAGTCTTAGCAGACAGTATTTCAGACAACTTTAGCTATTACCAGACCCTTGAACAGTCAAGATTTTGGTAGGAATGTGAGGAGAAAGTTCTTCACAGAAAGAGTGATTGGCCATTGGAATGTGCTACCCAGGGAGATGGTGGAGTCACTGTCCCTGGAAGTGTTCAAAAAAGGATTGGACGTGGCACTTGGTGACATGGTTTAGTGGTCATAAGGTGCTGGGTGATAGGCTGGACTTGATCTCTGAGGTCTTTTCCAACCTTGTTGATTCTATGATTCTATCAATGCAGGTGAACAAACAAGGACTGGAGGTTGAAAGCCTCTGTTTATTTAAGCTGCGAATTTTCACCTCAGTCAGAAAAAGCATACTTTATGTAATAGCTGTAATTGCTTTGTGTAAACACTTCTGTTGCTAGAAGAGAATATTCCTTTAACAGTTCTGTCCTCTTCCAAGTCACTGATCTGGTCACAGCAAACTGCTCTTGCCCTTACTAATGTGATTCTGTGGACCACTGAGTGACAAGAGGCAGAGATTTAAGAAAACTAACCCAGCAGGGGCTCATATCGTATTACCCATGAAAATAAGTTACTAGTTATTTCATCCAGCCAGAAGTCTATGTTGCAGCTTCCCTTCCAGCTGAGCCTGTCCTCTGAAGATATGTTGAGGAGACCATAAAGGACAATTAGATGCTTCAAGCAATTTGTCAATAGCCATCTAGATTCAGGGGATAAAACTGCCTAACGAACTTCCATGCTTGGTGTATGCTCCACAGTATTACACAGCTACCTCAGATCCCTCCCTTAAAAACTGCATCTAAATGAAGCTTTCCTCTAAATGAAGCTTTCCTCTAAATGAAGCATGATGTATGCTAGAGAATTTGAGGTGTGTTATGGTTTTAACTCCCTCATTCCCCGAGGCTACCAAAAGTCACTGTGTGCTGCAGAGTTCTAAAGAACACAGCAGAAGAGCAGCTGACAGGGTGTGTGCCAGACTTGCTGTTATGAAGTTCTTCCAGCTAAACAGTTACTAGAGATTGTTTTAACTTGGACAAATGTCTAGGCTCCTCCCTGATACAAAGCCAACAAAACTTTGCATAGTTTATATTCTTGCAGCCTCCCCACCCTTCATATGTTGTTTTTTCCTTCCAAGTTACGTAAAGACCTCCGTGTAGGTAGGCTGGAGGAAAAACACTGCCTTGTAAATGCAGAACAATTGTTTGGGGTAGCATATATACACAGAGGCATGACACCAGAGGCTTGTTTTTATTGCTGCAGTTTGATATTACACCAGGGAGGGAGAAAATTAGTGCAGTATTCCCTCCCTCTGAGTTTTCCATGTGGCACACTACTTGAATACCTGTGACAGTGGTTTGGATAAACTGAAGGACAGAGGCTAATCACAGCGGGAGATGAAGCATCAGTTCTGATCTGTTCTTCTATTTAACTTGCTTTATTTATAGATTGTTTATAGATTAAAGCCACAAACTGAAAATATTTAGAGATTGGGGCTGCATGAGTCATGTTCTTCCTTGTGAAGGTAATAATAACTCCTGCCTAATGACAGAGAAGCTTGATGTGACATTCCAGTCAGCCCAGCAATTCCTGACATGCTGCTCTGCACTGAAAACTCTTTGACAGCACAGTCTTCAAAGGTTAAAAGCAGGATGAAAACAAAAGATTTGGCTACTACAGCTTGGAGTATTATAAAAGGTAAGAGTTTAATCTGATGTCTATCTGCTATGAAAGTCTGTAAACATAGCAGGCACTGGTCTAGCAGAAAGTACTTCTGGTTTTCTTCATTACCTGCTACAACTACTAAGAGTAGAGCCACACAGCAATTGACAGAAGAGCATCAAGCAAGAAAACAATCCAGATGTTTTCTGCCCAGTAAGATTCAGGTTCAGCAATCCACAATGCAGTTAGTCAAGGTATTATAAATACCACTTACTAGCACCACGGAAAACTAAGCAAGCTGCTCAAAATGAACCCTGCCTCAAAGCAGAACACACTGGGTTTAGCTCTTATGGTACAAGGAGAAAAGTTCCCACCAAGGCTGGCAATAAGGAGATACTCAGCCAGGCTTCTGTGCATAGTTGGTATACTTCAACTTGAAGGACTAGTTACCATGCAATATGGTTTAGTGCATCCTTACTTGCAGCCTTACATTTTTAATCTTACATGTAAGATAGAACCAAACCCTGCTACAATCCTCACTTGGACCCAGAACAAACAAACTGCTTCCAAAGACTGCACAACAGTCAAGCATTTTAACCTGGCATCAAACTTGATGCAAGCATCTGCCATGTTCTGGGCAGATTACTTCACTGAAATATGCTGAAGGAAGCTACTGCCAGCTCTTGAGGAATACAAACCTACCCAGCCCAAGGAATTCTGATGCAGGGATAAAGCACTACAGAACCACCATCCCCTCCTGAACATGGGAGGGGGGAGTCAGCAATCTAACAGTAATTCACAGGAATTTTTGATGCCTCCAAGGAAGAGGCTACAATTTTTAACCAAGAATAAGTTTATGAAGCTGCTTCTAAGAATGGGGCATCATACAGCTTCTAACACATGGCTGTGCAACCAACATTTTTATGCTTAAGGCTTTGTAAAAATCTATCCCTTCATTAAATCTATCCCTATTAATTACTGCAAAATTACATCTCATAAATAAAGAGATTTGATGCCTTCCTCTTCCCATCAAGTCTTCTATGGCTCTGTTTGGCTTATGATTTATCCTTTCTTATTTTTCAAGATAGTCTCCTCTGGCACTTGGAAATCTTTCCAAGGAGTCCATATGTCCTTGAGGTGGAAGGAAAGGCAATTCCAAAAGCTTGATTTTGAATAAAACTGAAGGCCACATTAGTAACACAAATTCCCTAGACAGACACATCATTTTAGACCATCACAGAATGGTTTAGGTCATAAGGGACCTCCAAATGTCATCTAGTCCAACCCCCCTGCAGGCAGCAGGGACATCCTCCACTAGATCAGGCTGCTCAGAGCCTTGTTCAGCCTGATCAGTAATAGCTCCAGGAATGGGGCCTCAACTACCTCCCTGGGAAACTTGTTCCAGTGTTCCACCACCCTCATGGTAAAGAACTTGCCCCTAACATCCAATCTAAATCTACTCTGCTTTCATTTCAAACCACTGTCCCTCATCCTATCACTGCAAGCCTTCACAGTCTCTCTACAGCCTGCCTGTAGCCCCCTTCAGGTACTGGCAGGCTGCTATTAGGTCTCCCCAGAGCCTTCTCTTCTCCAGGCTGAACACCCCCAGCAGAAGTGTTCTGCTGTCCTCACAGCAGAGGTGTTCCAGCCCCTTGCTCATTTTCACAGCCTCCTCTGGACCTACTCCATGAGGTCCATGTCCTTCCTCTGCTAAAGTGATGCACAATAGTTAACTTTTTCAGTTTTCTCCATCTGCTACAATTCTATTCTGAAAAAGGAAAAACAATACAAAAAAAAAAAAAAAGAGGGAGAAGGGAACCAAATCACTAAAGAGCAGGCCCACACCTTCAACTTGCAATTTCAAGAATATTTCCTCTATGCAAATCAGTCTGCACAGGAATGCAGATCCCCTCTCAGGCTTCTCTTCTCCAGACTAAACAGCCCCAGGGCTCTCAGGCTCTCTTCACAGGGGAGATGCTCAAGTCCCCTAAGCATCCTCCTGGCTCTCCCTTGGATTCTCTCCAGCAGGTCTCTGTCTCTCTTGAACTGGGGAGCCCCAAACTGGACACAGGATTGCAGCTGTGGTCTCAGCAGGGCAGAGTAGAGAGGCAGAAGAACTTCCCTAGCCCTGCTGGACACACCTTGCTTGATCCATCCCAGGATCCCATTGGCTCTCTTGGCCACCAGAGCACATTGTTGTTCCGTGGAGAACTTGCTGCCCACCAGCACTCCAAGGTCTTTCTGTGTGGAGCTGCTTTCCAGCAGGGCAGCCTCTAACCTGTCCTGGTGCCTGTTGTTATTCCTCCCCAGCTGCAGGACCCTGCACTTGTCCTTATTAAACTCCATGAGGTTTGCCTGCAGCCAGCTCTCAGCCTGTCCAGGTCAGGTTGGATGCTGCACAGCCTGAGGGGTGTCAGCCAACCACCCTTAGTTTTGTATCCTCAGGAACTTGCTGAGGGTACTCTTAATGTCCTCAGCCAGGTTGTTGATAAATATATTGAACAATAGTGTACTGGAAGGCTGCACAGGAGCACACATACATTCCACCTCTACTTTAAGAACAGAAAAAAAAACAAAAAAACAACATGCTCATCTCAGGCTGGATGCTCTCAAAAGCACAATTCTGTAGCTTTGCTATAAGGAGATCCCCTCCTACACAAACTGCTGGTGGAAGAGGACTGGTTATATTAAGCTGAGCAACTCAGAGTCAGCAGGGATCACAGCATCGACATATATTAAGGGGACTGTTCTGAGTATGATCAATAAATGTAGCCTACCCACCATGGAATTCCATCATTTCCCTTCTTCTAATTCAATAAGCACAAAAAGATCAATGGCAATGAACAGAAAGTTAATCTGGCTGAAGCTACTCTGAAAAACAATAAAATAAAAGAGAAAACAAAAAAATAAAAGAAAAAGTAAAAGAAACTAAAAAAATCAAGTAAAATATAAAATGAAATAAAATTAAAATATTAAAAAATAAAGACAAAACCAAAAAACCCACAAAATAACCACAAAATGAATCACAAAATAAACCACAAAATAACCACAAAGTAAACCACAAAGTAAAACACAACATTCCATAAAATAAAATTCAATAAAGTAAAACACAACATTCTGTAAAATAAAATAAAACACAGCACTCCATAAAATAAAGTAAAACACAATATTCCATAAAATAAAGTGAAACACAACATTCCATAAAATAAAATTCAATAAAGTAAAACACAACATTCCATAAAATAAAAATATTAAAAAATAAAAACAAGAAAAAAACACAAAATAAACACAAAATAAATCACAAAACAAACCACAAAATAACCAAAGTAAAACACAACATTCCATAAAATAAAATTCAATAAAGTAAAACACAACATTCCATAAAATAAAGTAAAGCACAACATTCCATAAAATAAAATTCAATAAAGTAAAACACAGTATTCCATAAAATAAAGTAAAACACAATATTCCATAAAATGAAAAAATATTAAAAAATAAAAACGACAAGAAAAAAAAAATAAACACAAAATAAATTACAAAACAAACCACAAAATAACCAAAAAAGTAAACTACAAAGTAGAACACAACATTCCATAAAATAAAATCCAATAAGGTAAAACACAACATTCCATAAAATAAAATAAAATAAAGTAAAACACAACATTCCATAAAATAAACAAAACAAAACAAAACAAAACAAAATAAAATAAAATAAAATAAAATAAAATAAAATAAAATAAAATAAAATAAAATAAAACAAAAAATAAAATAGGAATGCCCCGTGTCTGACCATGGACACTGGTGCATCATTCTCTTTAATATAACCTTTACACAGAGGGGAAACACTCCCCACCAACTCCCCCAAATACCCAGAGATACTTCGAAATACATCCTCTGGGGAGGCAAATACAGCATTCTCCTGGACAGCCAGTAGAAAATGAAGCCTAATTTGGTTTCTCAGGTCCTGAGAAGAAACCAAGAGAATCCTCTACACCACAAGCTCCTGAGAAAGGGGATGTTTTCTTTAACAACACAGATTGTCACTTCAGTACAGCAGCAAAACTCCAACAGCAAAGGAAAACACAGTAAGACAAACCTCAATTCTTTTGATATGACTTTCCCTCTCACTACTCTCCAATTTTCAGTTCAGCTACCAAGCTGAAAACTCAATTGCACTTAACCTGCCCTCATGAACTTAAGGCCAGTTTCTGGCAGCCAAGTGACTTTCAAAGGAGCAAGAGATAGAGGTCATTCCTGGGCAATATGCTTATTCCATGAGCAACCAGTGTGGCAGGAATGACAAATTCAGATCTGGCAAAAACTAGTAATTCACAGCACCATTGGCTTTGCAGGCAAAAAACATATTATGAAAGCTTCTCTTGGAAGCATAACCAAGTGGTGTGGTTAAATTTCTGTTGAAGTAGGTGTGCTGTGAGAGCACAAATGAGGATATTCACAGAACTATTTAAGCTAATAGGCCAAGCCTCTGCATCTCTATATATTTAGAATCACAGAATGCTAGGGCTTGGAAGGGACCTTGAAAAATCATCCAGTCCAACTCCCTTGCCAGAGCAGGATCACCTAGAATAGGTCACACAGGAATGCATCCAGGCAGAGTTTGAATGTCTCCAGAGAAGGAGACTCCACAACCTCTCTGGGCAGCCTGTTCCAGGGCTCTGGCACCCTCACAGGGAAAAAGATTTTCCTTATGTTCATGTGGAACCTCCTCTGCTCCAGCTTGCACCTCCTGCCCCTTGTCCCGTCACTGGACATCACTGAGAAGAGCCTTGCTCCATCCTCCTGGCACTCACCCTTCATGTATTTCTAACCATGAATGAGGCCACCCCTCAGGCTCCTCCAAGCTGCAGAGCCCCAGCTCCCTCAGTCTGTCCTCAGCAGGGAGATGTTCCACTGCCTTCAGCATCTTTGTGGCTCTGCACTAGACTCTTTCAATCAGTTCCCTGAGGCTTTTCTTGAACGGAGGGACCCCCAGCTGGACACAGTATTGCAGATGTGGCCTCACCAGGGCAGAGTAGAGTGGAAGCTCCACCAAGCTAGAAGCCCAGCTCCCTCAGCCTTTCCTCACAAGGGAAAACCAAAGGTAAAAACCAAAGAAACAAAGGAAAAAATAAAAACCAAAACCCAAACCAAAAAAAAAACCCCAAAACAACAGCAACTAAAATAAAATCCAAACCTCAAAAACCTCTTGTGGCAAGTGCAGATAGATTTGCAAGCAAATAGCTTTGGAAGTTATTTACTACCTGTCTTTTGAAAAAGCCTGGGACATGGTCAATAAGATTAAATTTTAAAGAAGGAATCTCCATGGAATCATAGAATGGCATAGGCTGGAAGGGACCTCAGAGATCATCTGCTCCAACCTCCCCACTATGGGCAGGGACACCTCTCAACTAGACTCAGCTGCTCAAGGCCTCATACAGCCTGACCCTGAAGACCCCCAGGGTGGAAGCACAACCTCCCTGGGTAGCCTGTTGCAGAGTCTCACCACCCTCATACAAAGAACCCCAACACGCTCTGCCCCCACATGTTCACCTTATTTTTTCATATGTGATTCCTTATGATTTCATTGCCTATTCTTCTGGCTTTTCTATCACCACTCCTGATAGATTGTACTTTTGCTTAAAAGTTGAACTAACAACATGTTAATTGAATTTGGAGCTGGGAAAGAAATGGCTATTGAAGCCATAACCTCAGAGGGAAAAAGTCTTTAACTTCAGCTTTGCAGTCGAATCTCAAGCTCTTGAGCAGAGGGACCAGAAAGAGCAATGCGGCTAAGCTCAGAGTGTTGTGACACACAATGAAGGTTCAAAAGGAACCATCTGGTTCATTCAGTTCACTGCAACTGCAATGGAGTTTTAGCCCTGAAAGGTCAATGCCACTTCCATAGGTAGAAACTGGAATAGTTCCAGTGTGCTGTAACAAATGTAAAATATTAGAAGTTACTTTAAAAAAAAAAAAAGGCAATGATAGGGTTGTGAGGAAATAACACAGCCAGAACTGTGCACAAGCAAGTGGGAGAGAGAGACCACCAATGTCCTATATTTCTGAAGTGACCTTTCAAGTATTTTCTGCTTAATTCAGAATTCTAAATAAGGCTAAGAACTATTTTAAACAATTATGTTTCAATTACATAAGACAATGCTGACTAAATTAAAACTGAGATCTCATCCAATAGCTGTCACTAGGTCTGCTAGTGTGGAGGAGGTGATAAATATCCACTTTCAGCTCTGAATGTCGTGTTTTCTGTGTGTTAAATCCTCTTCTACATTTAAAAAAATATTTTAAAAACAATAAAAATTCCAGTTTTCATCTTCTCTGTTCTGCCTACAGCTACCCCACCTCTGTGTTTCCCATCTGTCTACTCCTTTCTTTAACTGAGTAACTCCCAACAGATCTCTCTTGGCTTTGCTTGCCAATGTAACTTGGCCAGTCCCCCATTACAGCAGGCTAAAAGGTGATTCTTCCACCATGAAAATGATCAGGGGCTGGAGCACCTCTGCTAGAGGACAGGCTGAGGGAGCTGGGAGTGTTCAGCCTGCAGAAGGCTCCAAGTAGACCTAATAGCAGCCTTCCAGTACTGGAATGGGGTCTACAAGAGGGCTGCAGAGGGACTGTTTACAAAGGCCATCAGTCATAGCATGAGGGGCAATGGGTTGAAATGAGAGAAGATTCAGATTGGATGTTAGGAACGAGTTCTTTACCATGCTTGTGGTGGAACACTGCAACAGGTTGCCCAGGAAGGTAGTTGAGGCCCCATCCCTGGAGCTATTGAAGGTCAGGCTTGACAAGGCTCTGAGGAACCTGATCTGGTGGAGGGTAGAGTGCTGGACTAGATGACTGTTGGAGGTCCCTTCCAACCTAAACCATTCTATGATTTTGTGTGCGTGTGATGTCTTATACCAGTAGTCAAGTCACTGGGTTTTACTTTACATGTTTTGAAAGCTTTAGCATTATTTTCAGCAGAAAAGAAATAAAAGAAAATAAAATCTCAGTCTTCTGAGATTTGTAGAATACTGCTTCCTCTGACCACCAGCTCTACTTCCAGTAAGATGTAACACATTCAAAGGGAATCAACTGACATGCCTAAAAAATGAAGTGTCTAAATCAGCCTAGGATAGAAAAAATAATCTCACACACTCATTTGGCAGATGTAGATACAACAAGGGATTTCTGCCCTTCTGGAATGCTGCCTGGAGGAAGGGCTAGAAATCTAAATCTGCATTCACTGCCTCCAGGCAGCTGAATTCTACTCTGTTTGAGAACAGGTATTAAACTGTAGGCAATAGAAGTTCAGAAAGTGCTTCCTAACTACCTCGAGACAATCTTAAAATAAGGTAAATTTCACTAAAGAATCATAAAGTATTAAAGAATAATAAAAAAAAAGCTAGTCAAACCCCCATAATACTATAGTCAACCACAAGTAACCCAAGCAATAGGTTCATTTACACACTTAAGAACTTATTAATTGGACCTTTACTTTTATTAGAAGTGTAAAAATGTCATACAGCTACCTTTTACCCCATTGCTTAAATTCAGACTCTCAGAAGTGCTGCTTTGACATTGGAGAAACTCCAACTAATTTCATCTGAACACATTAACAATAAATAGATCATTTCTCCCTGTTCCCTGTAAACTCTCAAATTCACTTTGTAAATCCTTTCTCCTTCAATCCAACTATTTCCACCTCCATCCCTTTTAAAGGCAGCTGACTGACACATAGCACCACTGCTCTGAACTCTGAAAACCTTTTGGCTGAAAGTTGTCTTAAGTACCCAATAAGCTGGTAACAGACAGAGGCAATTATCACAAAAAAGAGGAAAATATATTTGCATAAACAAAATAATTCAGGAAATTATAATTTCATACAATATAACACTCATCCCTCCAACAAAAAAATCTTAACCTCCATAAGCAGACTGCTACCAGATTTTACATTTCTCCATACTCTGCAGCTATGCTGTGAGAGAACATCTAATTTCCTTTAAATGATGAATCCACCTGTTCAATTTATTATGTGGTATCAATATTAACAGCCTTGAGCATGTAGTTTCTCAAGATTAAAGACTGAAGTGCCAGAATTCTCTGGTTCCATTATTTAGATTTGAGTCACTCAGTTCCCTATGGCTACAGGTAACATCTAATCAGTTAAGCAAAGACAAACCAAGACAGGTAACTGGATGTCAAAAATCTTTCATCTTACCTGACAGGCAGATGTATGTCAAATATTCACCCTGACCCCCAGTAGCTAGGAAAGGAATCTTTTTTTTTGTTCTTCTTTTCACTTGGACAGCTCCCAGCATCCGTTCATCATGTGGGGCAAAAATTTCTTTGCTGATTGCAGATTTGGCATTCATTGTAGATCAGAGATACAGCAGACTGTTGCCCTCTAAAAAATAAAATGATGACAAAAAATATATTAGAAATTCCTAAGTTATGTAAAGTCCAGTTAACTTATACTGGCCATTAGCAGCTCTGACCTTCAAAAAAAAAAGTTTTTTAATGATTTGAAGAATTTCTAAGATAATTTCTTGCTCTCAGAGGGAGAATTTTCAGAGTATCTAAGAGTTCACTGAAGCTGTTCTCCATGCTTCTTAAATTGTGTTAAACTAGCTTAGCTCATAGGAGGCAGAAGCTGTCCATACTAGCACTGCAGAAGGATGCAAAATCTTCTCAGAGACACCCTGTAACTCCATGCTGTATAAAAGCTCCAGTAATTCCCTCTCTGGTAACTGGGGGTGAAGTCACCTGTCCCACATAGACAGGCAAAGCACCAGAAGGGTAGGGAGAAGGAAGGAACACTGTGGTTCTTCTGGCAGACAAGAAGTCACGTTCACAGAAGGTACAGAAAGCTCCAGACTTGGTAGAAGTGTTCCTTCAGGAACACTGCCCTTGCTGACAGCACTTGATTAAACAGCTTCTGCACCCCATGCAGCTTTAGCACCTCATCCCCTCAACTCCTCCATAACCACCAAGTGGGCAACTGCACAGGAAACGGTGTCAGAGAAACTGCTCAGGTTCACAGAGACAAAACCACACCTCCTCTTTTCTGCCAAGTAATTCTGACCCAGGTCAGTTCCTCTATGTGTTTCGTAAGAAAACAGCACAGGCAACTTGGGAGAGACATTTGGAGAAGAAAAATAACTAACTAAATGAAAATACATAAAACAGGGAGGGAAAAGGAGGGAAGCTCTGACTGCAGCTGACAGAGAAGCGTAAGGTGGACTCATTTGATATTTGTTACAACTATTAGAAAACAGAGAGAAATTCCAGTCACATTAGATAATGAAGCCAAAACTCATGGATCCATCATCTTTAGTGTGCATACTACCAGCAAAGTAATTGCTTTAGCACAAGAGCTGAATTCATGGAGGTATAAGAGTAAACTTAGTCCAAATCAAATTCACCACATACTCATCCTGGGATGCAAATAGAATCCTTTGCCAAAATAATACTCACAAGTATATCTTGGTTAAGCAAAATAGAGATGTGGAAATTCTGAAAAGTTTTAGCATGAAGTTATTTTACACAGCCCTTTACAATAATCAACTGCCTTTAAAAAATGCCTTATCAGACAAATTTTGAAGAAAGAATGTGCAGCTCCTGAAAAGGTCATAGAATGGGTTGAAAGGGACCTCCAAAGATCATCCTGCAGTGAGCAGAGACATCCTCCACTAGATCAGGATGCTCAGAGCCTTGTCTAGCCTGACCTTGAATACCTCCAGGGATGGGGCTCAACTGCCTCCTTGACAACCTGTTGCACAGTTCCACCACTCTCATGCTAAAGAACTTGTTCCTAACATCCAATCTAAGTCTCCTCTCATCTCAAACCATTGCCCCTCATCCTGTCACTACAGGGCATTGTGAACAGTCCTTCTGCAGCCTTCTTGAGGGCCCCCATCCAGCACTGGAAGGCTGATATCAGGCCTCCCCACAGCCTTCTCCAGGCTGAACGACTCCAGATCCTTCTGGACCCACCTCATCAGGTCCAAGTCCTTCCTGTGTTGAGGGCTCCAGAGCTGGACACAGTACTCCAGGTGAAGTATCACCAGAGCAGAGTAAAGGTGGCAGAATCACCTCTCTGGATCTGCTGGCCACGCTGCTTTTGATGCAGCCTAGGATGCCATTGGCCTGGGCTGCAAGCTCACACTGTTGGCTCCTGTCCAGCTTCTCATCCACCAGCACCCCCAAGTCCTTTTCTGCAGGGCTGCTCTTGATTTCATCATCCCCCAGCCTGGATTGGTATCTAGCATTGGCCTGACCTAAATGCAGGACCTTACACTTTGGTTGACAAACCTCACGAGATTCTCCTCAGCCCACCTCTCCAGCCTGTCCAGGCCCCTCTGGATGGGATTCTATCCTTGGTAACAAATACATCGACATGAAAACTTAACAGCTACTTAGAAAATGTTCTTTTCACATTCATGTCCATGATATCACAATTTTTTCCCTGCCTTATGAAACTACTTGCAGTGTATCTTTTACCAGCATGGAAGCTGTGGGCACATTTTAAGGAGGTTTTTGGTTTAATTCTTTTTGTTTTTTTTTTTTTTTTATTTAAATTCAAGGCCACTGTCAATGACTGTGGGTTTAATCACACAGACCTCCTCCTGACTGAGACTGATAAAAGCTGCAAAAATAACTTCAGCCTCAGACCTGCATATGCTTAAAGAATTTTCAATAGTTTACTGGCAACACAAATGCTATGAGGAAAAAATACTCTTGAATTATATCCAACTGCAAAAGTGTTCTCCAGCTTGCAACGATCTGATGCTGTTCATTCTGCAACTCAGGTGCTGAATAGAAGTTCTCAGATGTTTTCCTGAGGTTCACACATTGCAAAATAAAGTGTGATTTCTAAGATATACTCAGTGATGTAAAGGCTTCTTGGAGTAAGAGACAATATAAACTTCCCTTAGTAGCAGGAAATGTTCCTGGTTTCTAGCATCAAAACTTTCACACAGTACTTCAAGATCCACTTCAAGGATATTACAAGCAATAGGACTCACTTCATAAGCTGCATCTGTTAAGACTCTGCTGAACAGGACAGCCAAGCAAACAAGAGACACTGTCCAAATCTTACTCCATAGATTTCCCAGATAATTTTCCTTCATATGTGTGCTACAGCTTACAGCATGAAACTAGAACGACTGCCACACATGCAGTCACCCAGAATAAATGCAGAACCTAAAGGTTTTCATCCGCATGGACACATACACATTTATCTCTTAATGCAACTGCTCTTCTGCACAAGCAACACACAAATGCAACTTCAAATACAGTTAAGCTCAATACAGGATGATAAAAGAGAGATTCACAGAGGCACAGAATGTTAGGAGCTGAAAGGGACCTTGAAAGATCATCCAGTCCAACACCCTTGCCAGAGCAGGGCTACCTAGAGTAGGGCACAAGGGAATGCATCCAGGCAGGTTTGAATGCCTCCAGAGAAGGAGAATCCACAACCTCTCTGAGCAGCCTATTCCAGGGCTCTGGCACCCTCACAGGGAAAAAAGTTTTTCCTTATGTTCACATGGAACCTCCTCTGCTCCAGCTTGCACCTCCTGCTCCTTGTCTTGTCATTGGACATCATTGATCAGAATCTGGCTCTGTCCTCCTGACACTGCCCTTTGCATCTTTATAAACATTCATGAATTCACCTCTCAGTCTCCTCTTCTCCAAGCTAAAGAGCCTCAGCTCCCTCAGTCTCTCCTTATAAGGAAGATGATTCACTCCCTTAGTAATTTTTGTGGTGCTGTACTGGACTCTTTCAAGCAGTTCCCTGAGATCCTTCTTGAACTGAGGGACCCAGAACTGGACACGATATTCCAGATGCAGCCTCACCAGGGCAGAGTAGAGGAGCTGGAGAACCTCTCTCAACCTACTAACCACACTTTATAATACACTTTAGGATGCCACTGGCAGGAACACAGAAGACATGATATAGAACAAGCAAGTATGTCAGTTTCTTGCTACGTGCTGTTATTTGCTTTGTGATTGAGCTGGGTGATACACATCCACCAAAGGCTGTACACAACAAGCCACAGCAGACTCCAAATGTCATAAGTGGAATCTCCACCTAAAACATGCACTCTCTGCAAAGGTTGTGATCCTTCTGCTCCCAACACTTGGTTTACAACAGCCTTAGATGTCTAAATTAGGCAATTTATCTAATGCAGTCTACTTGGCATGGCTGCTGAAATCTAAAATGGAAACTGCTAAATAACTGTGCCTGTCTGCAGACTTCTGAGACTGAGGTGTCAGAATAGTTTGGATGAAATTGTATTACACAGGACAAAAAATCCACAGCTGGATTTAAGTAAGTAACCTTCTTCATATTTACTGATGGCTTTCTGCAAAAGGCCTTTTCTTAAGTAAGTAAAACACTCCAGTGCACCTCTGTTTTAAAAGGACACATAATGCCATCTTTGGGTTGGTTTTATTAAAAAAAAAAATTAAAATGGAAGACTTCCTCAATTGAACAAGTCTCAATTTTTCCCATTCTCCAACAAAAACACTTCATAAGAGACAAGAAATGTAAGCAAACAAAACAAAAAACCCAGACCAACCAATCCAAAAAAAAAAAGACCAAAAACACAACCAAAACTAAAAAAAAAAAAAAAAAAAACAACCCACGAACCAAAAGCAACCAGTCAAAAAAAAAATGTTGGCTGTAGATGAACAGCTTCCTGTAGTAAAAGAAGATTTCTTCACATAGGAATGTTTTCTCTTGGCTCAGAACAGTGTTTTCTCTTGTTCCAGGACAAATTCAAGCCATCAGCAGTTCCCTCCATGGTCAAATATAAAATGCTTTAAAGAATCATGGAATGGTTTAGGTTGGAAGGGACCTCAGAGATCATCCACTCCAACCTCTCAACTAGGCTCAGCTGCTCCAGGCCTCATCCAGCCTGGCCTTGGACACCCCCAGGGAAGAGACATCCACAACCTCTCTGGGCAGCCTATTCCAGAGTCTCACTACCCTCATACTGAAGAACTTCTTTCTAAGATCCAGTCTAACCCTGCCCTCCCTCAGCTTCAAACCTTTCCCCCTCGTCCTATTGCTAGACACCGTTATGAACAGTTACTCTGCAGCCTTCCTGTAGGATCCCTTCAGGTATTGGAAGGCAGCTCTGAGGTCTCCCCTGAGTATTCTCTCCTCTAGGCTGAACAACTCCAGCTCCTTCAGCCTGTCCTCACAGCATAGGTGTTCCAGCTCTTGGATCATCTTTGTGGCCCTCCTCTGGACTCACTCCAACAGCTCTGTGTCCTCCTTCTACTGGAACACTAGAACTGGCAGAGTCAAGGGGCAGAATCCCCTCTCTTGCCCTGCAGGCCATACTCCTCTTGATGCAGCCCAGGACAGGATCTGCCTTCTGGGCTTCATGAGCACCCTGCCAGATCATGGTGAGTTTCTCAAACGATACACTCAAGTCTCTTTCTTCAGAATAAAACTCCTTGGAGGATCTCTGAGCACTCCCAGGATAGTGCATTACTGTTCACCATGCTCACCACTCTGAGGCAAGCAGGATCTAAATGTGTCAGTAATGTGTCTTTGAGGAGAGTTCACATTTCCTGCCTCATATGATTTCTTTGTTCCACATGTTCCACATGTTTAATTCCGTTCTGCTTTTGGCTGAACAAAGAAAATTCCATTTTCCTCCTCCACTTTTTCACTCCAGCCATCACAGAGAAGAGGATGTTAGCCTTCACATTGTGCCCCCAGCACCCAACAAAGATGCCTGAGAGGAAAGATTCCCAAGCAGATCTGAACTAGTGCCTGCAATGCAGTGCACATTTGCATCTATTCATATCTTCCCCTACTGTAATTCTCCATGATATTTCTATCACTAAAAAATCCTACTGAACAGTTCTGTAAGTGTATGAAGGGACAGCACTAAAAGCTAAAAGCTGGTATTTTCACAGATCCCACAAGCTCAATAACAAAAAAAAACTTGGACCATTTTGTGTTTTCAGGCAACCAGCCAGCAAGCAGCTGACTTATCTTTATATCCAGATGTTTTATGGAAGTAAGTGGAAAACAAGAAGATTTACAGCACCTTTGTTGAGGTATCTGTACACAGAAAGAGCTGGGGAAACTACTCCTCTGCCTGCAGAATTTAATTTTAGTAGTAAATTAGCAAAGAGAAACTAAGTAAGAAGCGAGAGAAGAACAAGTAATGTTTTCCAGAAGAAGAGAGAAAAAAAATGTTCAGTATGTTAAAGTCTTGCTGCTTTCAAAGATCTTTAATCACAAACAGGGATGGGCTCACAGCACAGGCTAACCACTGAAATGCTGCCTGCAGCATGATGTCATCTGAACAGCCTCTTCTTGGGCTGCAGTGGTAGCTTTAGCAAGCTTTCAAATTTGCTTTTCATAAAGTCACCATTCTGGCAGAGGACGACATCTGCTTCAGGAAATCATTTCAAGACACCAGCTTCTGCTATTGGCATAATTGTCTGTACAATTTAAAATCATAGAATGGTCTGGGATGGAAGTGACTTCTGAAGGTCATCCAGTCCAACCCCCTCTGCACTAAGGAGGGGCATCCTCAACTAGCTGGAAGTATTGAGAATATTTGATCATTAATGTTCATTAAAATTCAGCTTGGGAGAAGCAAAAAAAATTTGTAAACAAAGGGAAATAATTTATAAATCCTTAAAAAACAAGTATTAGAACATACAATACTTAAAGTTGGTTTGCAATTGGTTTGGTAAACTTAACTCTATCTTAAAGAAATAGCATCAAGTTAAATTAGCTCTGCAAACAAGGATTAAAACAGTAGATCAAACTTCTGCTACTTTGCTCTGCTGAGACCTTACCTGGAGTACTGTGTCCAGCTCTGGTGCCCTCAACACAGGAAGGACATGGACCTGATGGAGAAGGTCCAGAGGAGGGCCACAAAAATGATCAGGGGGCTGGAACACCTCTGCTATGAGGACAGGCTGAGGGAGCACCAAAATAAAAAGGCACTTGTCATCTTAGCAACTAATTATTCCCATTTAACAGTAGATTTTTGTACTTCCAACTTCCAGGCTACTTCTACCAATACTGTAAGTTCATTTAAAATTCCAATCCTATTTTTCAGCACTTCCAGTCTCTAGACTGACACCCACCAAAAGTCAGGACGAACATTCTGTTTGCTACCACTTTAGCAAGTTAAAAATCATTTGAGACCCAACACAGCCTCCCTTAACTCCTCCAATTAGATCCAGAAGGATACCAGCTCCTCTGAATACACTTCTACAACCATTTTTATGTTTCTACATCTTCTGCTATTTCCATGTAAATTTAATTTCCTTAGCTCACTCATGACTAAAGACGCATGAGTCAGTATTAAACTTGAGCTCTGTCTGCTAGTTCCAACTTCATCTAATACTTTATCACAAATCAATTGTTTTAAAATTGGGTTGGTTTAGGGCTTTTTGGGGGGGTTGTTTGGTTTTGTTTGGTTTGGGTTTTTTTTTTTAGTTCTCTCTCTGTTTGTTCCATTGTTGGTCCAATACTTCGCCAATTAAAAATCATTAAAAAAGAAATTTAAGAATCCTCATGAGAAGGAGCAGCTCACATTTCACAGGGAATGAGGGACTGGTCTGAAGGACTGCAGTTCCAAGCATGAGTAATTTCTTTCAGCACTTTGCATTGTTTCACATTTAATTTATGCTCACCTCGTGCATTTGTGTTGGCAGAAATCCTTGATTTCCCTCTGCACTTTTCTTCCTTACAACAGCAAAAGTGCTATGTGGTAGTGCACTGAACTGCACAAGAGAATTAACCCAGGTTTAATCCAGTTTAAAAGAAGAAAAAAACAGGAATTAGTTTTAGTTTTACTCGGATCATGTCCCTGACTGAGTTAACTACACAGCTGGGAAGGAAGAGCAGGAGTAAGATTAGGGCTGCCTTAAGCACCAGCAGTATTGAGTTTACAAGGATCATGAAACTGCAGTTTAAAGCCAGAATGTGGAATGTCAGAAGCTCTCATCAAATAGCAGAATTGGTTGACTGAAGGCATGGCAGAGAGCCAAACCAAGACAAAAGCTTTCAAAATCAAACTTGCAACAAAGGACCAAACTGAATATGAAGTGATAAAACAGAGGAGTTCATGTGGGGCTTCTCCCTTCAAGCATGTCTCAAGGTAGGAGTAAACTCCTGGCAATGTTGATTCCACTATTTGTTAGGTTGAACAGAAGCACAGCCAAAAGCAGGTTGGAAGTGAAGCTCTGTCTGAGTGCAATCTGATTCTTTTGATAGTCTGACCTAAAAATCAGTTGCATTAGAAGTAAAAGCTCTCTGGACCTTTTACTTTTTATTTCATGTAGTCAGTATGTAAATAAAAATGGCCTGATACTAACTAATGATAACAATTTCTGTACAACATGTTCATTTCAGAGTGGCTAACAAGACATAGCAAATAAGCTTGAGAACTTACACAGCTGGCTTAAATTCACAAGACACCCTTAAAACTTCTACCTGCCTTTGATTTAGAAGCTCTTAGCAGGGGGCACAGTTATGAAATATTTTGCCACAAGACATTAAAAACTTAAGTTCTCCATATGCCAGAGGTAAAACTTTTTTCTTCACCATATAATATCACTGCCTCACCTAGGAAAGCAGAGAGAACCCACAACCATAGAATAACAGAATGGTTTGGGCTAAAAGGGACCACCAATGTCATCTAGTCCTGCCCCCCTGCACTAAGCAAGGACATCCTCCACTAGATCAGGTTGCTTAGGGTCTTGTTGAGCCTGGCCTTGAACAACTCCAAGGATGGGAGATGCCCTCCCTGGGCAACCTGTTGCAGTGTTCCACCAACCTCACAGTGCAGAATTTATTCCTAACATCCAAACTAAATCTCCTCTTCACTCATTTCAAACCACTGCCCCTCATCCTATCACTGCAGGCCTTTGCAGACAGTCCTTCTGCAGCCTTCTTGTAGCCCCCTTTAGGTACTGGAAACCTGCTATTAGGTCTCCCTGAAGTCTTCTCTTCTCCAACAACTCAAGCTCCCTCAGCCTGTCCTCATAGCAGAAGTGTTCCAGCTCTTGGATCACCTTTGTGGTCCTCCTCTGGACTTGCTCCAAGAGTTCTGCATCCTTATGATGGTGACACCAGAACTGGATGCAGTATTTGAGGTGGGGTCTCACAAGAGCAAAAGAGTCTCAAGTACAGAAAAAAAGCAGCTTCATTTTCAACAATCACTACTAGTGTCACAATACTGCTTTTCAAGTAGTTTGTGTTTAAATTCTCATTTCTTTGAAACATTTCCATACTGCTTTCTGCTAGCCACTGAAAGGTTTTTCCCTTCAATGCTGGTATTTAACCATATATAAATTTAGGCTAAAACTGAGCTGGCAGCAACATGCTGTTCCTCACCACTCTTGCCATATTCTTCATTCCCTCTAACTGCATCCAGATTCTTACTTTTACTAGTATAGAAATTTTCTTCAAGTGCCTTCAATCCATTTAATGAGGAATAAAAGGAAACTGCTCTGTTGGAAGAAAGTTCCTAGTATCAAGGGATAAAATTAGAGGGCCATGTCTAAAATAGTGTAAAAGGAAGGTAAATTTTACTGACTTCACAATATGTCTCTTTGGAAAGCACAGTGAAAATCCTGAAGTCTTCTGGTAATTTAGGCTAAAACTGAGCTGGCAGCAACATGCTGTTCCTCACCACTCTTGCCATATCCTCCATTCCCTCTAACTGCATTCAGATTCTTACTTTTACTAATATAGAAATTTTCTTCAAGTGCCTTCAGTCCATTTAATGAGGAATGAAAGGAAACTGCTCTGTTGGAAGAAAGTTCCTAGTACCAAGGGGTAAAACTAGAGGGCCATGTGTAAAATAGTGTAAAAGGAAGGTAAGTTTTACTGACTTCACAATATCTCTCTTTGGAAAGCACAGTGAAAATCCTGAAGTCTTCTGGTGCTGAGACCAGCACAGTTCCCAAAGCCATGACTCATTCAGATCCTAGCAAATAAAAAAAATAATTAACAAAAAAAGTGCTGGGGAGACAGATGTTTTGTTTATGATGAATTAATTCCTTCAGCATGTCTTGCTCATAAAAAATTCCAGGCTCCAGTTTGTAAGCAGAAGATAAAGCATGACAGTCATGCACTTGCCTTACTCTTTTCTATATACTATGGTATTAAAATTCAAATGGCAGTGGATGCTGCTGATGCTTGAACAAGTTTGAAATATTCAGGTTTTAGGCTTTAAAGTTTCCTTCCTTAGGTGCTAGGCTTGTTTCTCATGAGATAAAACTAAAGCCCAAGTACAATATATTAACAGATAACTAAGACGAAAGAAATAAATCTCAGTATTGCACAGCTTGACCTCAAATCTCAAAACAGTAGAGTGTTTTCATTTCATTAGAGAGGTGATTCTGCCACTTTGCTCTGCTCTGTTAAGACCTGACCTTGAGCACTGTGTCCTGGAGAGCTCTGGAGCCCTCAACACAGGAAGGACATGGACCTGAGGGAGCACGTCCAGAGGATGGCCACAGAAATGATCACAGGGCTGTAAGACCTCTGCTATGAGGACAGGCTGAGGGAGACGGCGTTGCTCAGCCTGGAGAAGAAAAGGCTCCAGGGAAACCTAATAGCAGCCTGCCAGTACCTGAAAGGGGCTTCAAGAAGGCTGCAGAGGGACTGTTTACAAAGGCCTGCAGTGATAGGCTAAGGGGCAATGGTTTGAAATGAGAGAAGAGTAGACTGAGATTGGATGTTAAGAACTCAAGGTGAGGCTTGACAAGGCTCTGAGCAACCTGATCTAGTGGAGGATGGCCCTATTGACTGCAGGGGGGTTAGACTAGATGACCTTTGGAGATCCCTTCCAACCCAGACCATTCTATGATTCTGTAATTTTTCTCTGCCCCTAAAATGCACAGCATTCCAGTACCATCCAGCTCAACAGCAAATGCAAGATAAGACATGTATCCATGCAGATGAAATGTTAATTATCTGGAAAAAACCCTATGGCAATTAACCAACAAATGTATGCCTTTGCTCATCCAAGCTACAGATGCCTGATGCATTTAACTAGTTCCTTAGTAAGCTGTATGCTTATTTTGAGATGTAAAATAAAATTAAAATACTACAATCACCACCTCCCCACCAGCCTTGATTTTCTACTTTTGCAGCAAAGTAACCAACATGCAGCTGTTAAATTCAGGTCTGTTAAGGGTGCTATCAGCTACCCGGCAAAGATACAAAAGTACAGAGACAACAGCTAGAGGTCACTTCTATCATAACACATTCAGTACAGCATCACAGCCATCAGCAGGTCACTGCCTGACAGCTAGAGAACTGCTGTATTTAGAGAAGTAATTTTGTCACATCCCCGCTGCATTCTTCCCAATAAGCTTGAGGTTAACCTAGCTTCAGACATACAAAAAGCAATATTAGAGGTATGCAACCTTTAGCCTACCTTCTACAGCATAACCTGCAAACAAATTTCTCCCAAATGGAACAGGTGGTTGTGGTGCAAGCAGAGAAAACACTAACTAAACAGAGTGTTTTACAGAATGCCCATAATAAGACAAAGCCATTGGAATGGGCTGCCTAGGGAGGTGGTGGAGTCACTGTCCCTGGAAGTGTTTAAAATCAGACTGAATGAGGCACTTGGTGCCATGGTTTAGTTGATTAGATGGTGTTGGGTGATAGGTTGGACTTGGTGATCTCTGAGGTCTTTTCCAACCTGGTTAATTCTGTGATTCTGATTCTGTGAAGTTAACAGTTGGACTTGATGATCTTGAAGGTCTCTTCCAACCAAAATGATTCTATGATTCTGTAAATACTAACTTCACCAATCACTTCATTTACTTAAGCACAACCAAGAGCCAAGAACAGGTCTTACTTTGCCACAGAGTAAAATGAAGGTGGAAAAACTCTTCAGACTTTTTGTTGGTGCTGTAAACCATATTACTTGGTGCATCAATTAGACAAGCAAAGTCCTACACATATTCATTTTTATACTGTATAATGGAGAAAGGGCACAGATTGAGAAAGGAATGGTGGCAGTGATCCTCTTTTGTGTTACAGCCTTGTCTGATCAAAGTTCCCATCAATGGGCCTGATCCTGCCCATCACCTGACAGTGAAATGATGTCCTGGCCTGACCTCAGTTTGTCCTCATCCCCAGGAAGGTGCTCAGTGCCCCAGGGCTGGGGCTGTCTCCCAGCTCTGGCCCCAGGTCCCAGGGGAGTGCCTGCTGCTCCTCGTGCCCCAGCCATAGGGAGCCACAGGGCAGGTTTAACCAATGAAAGAAACAAAAGGAGCAACTCAAAACTAATCAGTAACTGTTTGCACAGGGAACATCAACAACAGCTTGAGTAAATGTACCAAGCAGCAAGCAGGAGGCAAAGCCCATACTGACTCAAGCCTTTTGCTATCTCACAGTTATTCCAAGTCTTGTTTTGACAGGGAAAGGGGAAAAAAACCCAAAGGAATCAAGCAAACAAAATTGATTTTTACATGCTTTTAAGTAATGGACTGCAAATCACAGGAGAGATTGCTGCAGAAGCTACCAGTAAAGGACAGGGCAGAGAAGCACAAGGAAGGAAACAGTTAAACACACCTAATCATTGTTTGCACACAGTAATATCTCTGATTCAGCAGCAGTAGCCAGCCTGAGGCAATTATGCAAGAGACTACCAGAGCACAGCAGTGGGAAGGAAGACAGCCTGCATCTGAAAGCTACACCACTGACTGAAAAACTTTGTGCTCATTTGTGGTTAGCAAGGGCAGCGAGGACTTCAGAACTGCAGATGGAGATCTTCAGAGGGAGGGCTGTGAAACTTCTGCAGAATGACAGCAGCAACCTGCTTTGACTTTGACCTAGAAAGACTACACTACCTGCCTTAGTCACCCTGCCTCCTGCAGGCAAGCTTCAATGCACAGAGCAGTGACAAATTCTATTCTTCGAAACACTGCCCAGCGTCGCAAGAATGCACTTTGTCCTTCTGACAAACTTTGAGCTGAGACTTAATGGGCAAGAAAAGAAGTATGAGCAATTCTAGGCTAATAAAAGAGCATTAGAAAATGGGTTCAGTGACACTGGCAAGAAATCTAGTTAGATAGGAGGCAAAGTACCAGCCAAGCCTTGCCAGTTCTTTGGCACTAGGTCAACATATAGCAAGATAACCACTCTAACAAGTTCAGGAAGGACAGGGATCTGATTCTATGATCTACTGGAGAGAGTCCAACAGAGGGCTACAAGGATGATGCACTGCCTGAGGAGGAAAGGCTGAGAGACCCAAGGGTTTTAGTCTGGAGAAGAGAAGACTGAGAGGGGATTTAATAAATGTTTATCAATATCTGAGGGCTGGGGGTCAAGAAGGAAGGGACAGCCTTTGCTCTCTTGTGCCCTGTGATAAGACAAGGGGCAATGGATGGAAACTACAGCTCAGGAAGATCCACCTCAACATGAGGACGATCTTCTTTACCATGAGGGTCCTGGAGCACTGAAACAGGCTGCCCAGAGAGGTTGTGGAGTCTCCTTCTCTGGAGGTTTTCAAGACCCATCTGGATGTGTTGCTGTACGACCTGTGCTGGATTCTGCGGTCCTGCTCTGGCAGGAGGGTTGGACTCGATGATGTCCAGAGGTCTCTTCCAACCCCTAACATCCTGTGAGCCTGTGATCCTTAGCTTCAATTCTGAAAGGTATTTATTTTAAGTAAAGCATAATTTAAATGTAGATAAGTACTGAGATGCTATGGTATGGTTGGGAATGAAAGCAACAAATTTGCCAGACAAACATGACACAAGGTATTTGGTTTTCTTCCTTTAAATTACATAAAGAGGGGTTGGATTCAATGATTTCCAGAGGTCCCTTCCAACCCCTAACATCCTGTGAGTCTATAACAACAATGTAATAGAGCCCAGCACATCACATTGGTGTCAATAAAAATTCCTTCTTACTCAAACATAAGAGTTCATGCATAATAGAAGCAACCACTCAGACCACAACTCTCTTTATCAATATTTACCAACATTCTGGGGGCATAATCCCTTTCTAGTGAGTAGATAAACAGAGCAGGCCAGGAAGGAGAATTATGCACAAAATGGCTCAATACAGTTCCCCTTCCACATGAGTCAGCAATGGACAGTCTTCTGAATGTCAGAAAGACTCTAAAAGACTCTAGGCCATAAAGTTGAAGAAATTAAAAAAGAAAATAAATCTTTGAACCTATAGGCATGTCTGAAGAGGAGGAAAAAAATGCTACTGTATAAGTGATAGAGTGAAATTAATGCACTGAATTACACTTTTGAGCAGTTATTCAGAAAGTTAAACCCCTTTCACTGGTCACTAGTATGTGCAACTATCAGACACTGAGTACAAATCTTACTATCTTCAATTAATCCTAGCTCTTGAAATGCTATGTATGAGACTGCAACTTCTCCCTGAACTGCTATGAGAAATTTTGGTGGCATATACCATAATAAATTTTGGTGGATTTCAAAGCTTTCATTATCTCCCACAGTTTTCTTCCACTTTAGGTCAGTGAAGGTCTGAAATGAACTGCCCCATCATAAACAAGGACTGTTAGATTCACTTATTGATAACACAAAATTGGTTCTTCTCAACCTTTTTCTCTGTGGCATAAGGAGGCAACACTTTGAGATGTGAAGCAGTAAATAGCAGTAAGACCTTGCCAGACAAAGTACAAGTTAAGAATTATCAGTTCCAGGAGAACACCAAAAACAAAGGATCAACTTATTTCTGAGGACAGGGAAGTTTTCCTTCTGATGTAAGTTCAATTCATGTTGAAATTTGGAAACTAGATCTGGAATGTGTTTCAAAAGACGCAGTCCTTCCTGGGGGCAGGCCCAGCACAGATTTACAACTGGTATTTCTCTATGCAAATTTTAATGCCACTCCCAGGTAACCTCCTTTTAGTGGTATTTTTTTACCCTCAGAAGATGAAACCAGGAAACATCACTCTTGGCCAACCCTGATCAAAGGGAAAAAGGGCCAACCCTAAATCAAAGGAAAAAAGGAGCAATGGTTTGAAATTAGAGAAGATTTGGGTTGGATGTGAGCAACAACCCCTGTTGTGAGGGTAGTGGAACACTGCAACAGGTTGCCCAGGGAGGTAGTTGAGGTTCCAGCCCTGGAGATATTACAAGTGAGGCTGGACAAGGCTCTGAGCAACCTGATCTAGTGGAGGATGTCCCTGCTTACTACAGAGGGGGTTGGACTAGATGACCTTTGGAGATTCCTTCCAACCCAGACCATTCTATGATTAAATAAACCTCTCAATCTTCTAAATCTAAAACAAAAAATACATTTCAGTAGCTTTGTATTTAGTACTTGATAATCTTGTCAGCTAGCATTTGAGAGCTCAAACCCCTAGACATCTGCCTGTCAGAAAGACAACCATTTCTCTGTAATAGTTTGAGAACACACAGCTCCTGTTTGACAGATCCACGTGCCCCATGTGCACCACACTTGATGACATCACTGCCTCTATTACATGAGCACTTGGTATGACACTGGGTTCATGCCTATGCTTGTGACACATAAGCAGGAGGTCATTCCAGTGTTTCTGCCCAGGATAAAGGGACTCAACATACTCATAGATCACATGTGCCCATGCTAAAGCAGCTCAGCACTTTAGCAGCAAGCAGTAGATGGCATAGTGTACAAACCATAAATGGTGATGCAAGTGTTAGAGCCACAAGGGTGCTTAGGGGACTTGAGCATCTCCCCTGTGAAGAGAGACTGAGAGCCCTGGGGCTGTTTAGTCTGGAGAAGAGAAGGCTGAGAGGGGATCTGATCAATGTCTATCAATAGCTGAGGAGTGGGTGTCAAGTGGAGGGGGCCAGGCTCTTTTGGGTGGTTCACAGTGATAAGACAAGGAACAATGGGTTCAAACTTGAACAGAGAAGATTTCACCTCAACATGAGGAGAAACTTCTTTCCAGTGAGGGTGACAGAGCCCTGGAACAGGCTGCCCAGGGGGGTTGTGAAGTCTCCTTCTCTGGAGACCTTCCAACCCCACCTGGATGCATTCCTGTGTGGACTACCCTAAGTGATGCTGCTCTGGCACGGGGGTTGGACCTTCCAACCTCTGATATACTGTGATATACAGTGATACAAGACAGGCTCCAGTTGCTAAAGAGATCCCAGAAACCCATTAAAAGCAAGGAGACAAAATTTCTGTCTATTTAAAGGCAGATTTGAAAACTGGCATTTATACACAAGTTGCCACTTTCACATCAGTGAAAATGTGCAACAAGAGCCATCAAGCATCCCAATGTATGAGAAAAAAAAATGCTTAGAGCAGATTCATAGAGAGGTTAGGTGAAGCATTTATCTGGTCACTCTTCAGTGACGGCTAAAATCTAAGGTTCCAACTCATATTCAAACTTTTCCTTATGGTTTTCAACTTAAATGCACTCCTTTAAAGTTTCTGCTCTGTAACAAGCAAGTTCCAGACAGAAACAGTCAGTTTTCCTTTTTTTGCCAACATGCTCACTAACCCCTGCCAAAAGAAACAGCCATGTAATATTCCATGCAACTTCCTCTCAGCTTCTAGTGAGTTACTGAGTATGTGAATTAGTTACCCTGAAGACCAGCAAAGGAAATTCATTAAAAATCATCCTTACATTGTAGGAAAAAGCAAGGTGCCAGTTACCACCACCTAGTACAATTACACAGAACAAAAAGGTCATCTATGAGTAGAGAGCAGACCTCTTCCTTTAAACCAAGAAGCAAGATATTATGAACTTCACTGACAAGCATAACATTTTAGGCTAAGAAGTGGTTTAATAATACAAAGAAAGTGCTGCAAAACAATAAAAAAGGGATTTTTTTGTTTTACTGAAATGTTAACCTTAGTTAGTGGTAATTCTGTTCCAAGTAAATAAACAAATGAAAACTGAAAACACACAGAAATAAAGCACTAGGTGTGGAAGTTCATGTTCACATTCAGTATCTTTGCGCTGTCCCATGTTAAGTTTCCCTCTTCCCATTTTTCTTCCGAGGCAGCATTTCCACACTTGATGACAGAGGGGTTGCAGAGTTTGTCTCCACTACACTCATGCTACTAAACCAACAATTTAAAAAAAAAGAATGTGAAAAAAGAGAATCTGTATCCAAAAGCCAGACTTTTCAGTCATGGCCTTCAGACTGCATCTGAATGCTATACTCTTGGAACATTTCCCACTCTGATCCACACAAGTCTGCATTTATTGGCTTTTTGGGTGTGCTCCCTGAACGAGTGGAGGCAACAGAACAGTGACCAACTGCCTCTTCTTATGTAACTGTACTTAAAAAAGACATTTTTAAACTGAGTAAATCTCCAAGGCTGTTTCTTCAAATTTGAGTATCACAGAATCACAGAAAACATACAGTTGGAAAAGACCTCAAAGATCATCCAGTTCAACCTTCGACCCAACACTGAAGGGTCAACACTAAACCATGTCCCTAAGCACCATGCCCACATGCTGCTTAAACACCCCAAGGATGGTGACTCCACCACTGCCCTGGGCAGATCATCCCAAGCTTTGAGAATCCTTTCAGTGAACAAATACTTCCTAACACCAGCCTAACCCTCCCCTGGCACAGCTTGAAACCATTTCCTCTAGTCCTGTTGCTTGACATCAAGAAGAAGAGGCTGCCCCTTCTTGCTCCAACCTCCTTTCAGGCAGTTGTAGAGAGCTATAAGGTCTCCTCTCAGCCTCCTCTTCAGACTGAACAACCCCCAGCTCCCTAAGAAGCTCTTTCATAGCCCAGGTGCTCCAGGCCCTTCTCTGGAGAGACTCCAGCCCCTCAATGTCCTTCCTCCAGTGAGGGGCTCAGAGCTGAACGCAGCACTCAAGCTGTGCCCTCCCCAGTGCTGAGCACAGGGGGATGCTCACCTCCTGTCCCTGCTGGCCACGGTGTTTCTAATCCAAGCCAGGATGCCATTGGCTTTCTTGGCCACCTGGGACACTGTTACCTCAAGTTCAGTCAACTATCATCCAATACCCCCAGGTCCCTCTCCAAGTGACAGCTTTCCAACCACACATCCCCAATTCTGTAGCTTACCACAGGGTTGTTGTGACCCAGGTGTAGGACCTGGCACTTGGCCTTGTTGAACTTCATACAATTAACCTTGTCCCATCAATCTAATTTGAATACTTTATAAAACAAGAGCTGTAAATCCAATTCATTTAAGAACATTTAGGACAGCTTTAATGAAAGCCCTCACTGCTATTACTCAATAACAGACTTCCAGTGACAATGGTAATTACCTTATTTTCCTTACCTTTATTTAAAGAAGGGGAAGCTCACAACTGCAGTCACACATAGCTGCTGTTGCTGGTATGGTCCCAGTATAACTTCACAAAAATGAATGGAGAGTGTGGAGTTGAGAGGGAGTACAAAAGCTCCATGTGAAAGAAACACAACCTCTTCAAGCTACCTGAGTTCTATAAACAAACCTCTCTAGAGGCTTTTAAATCACCTCTGCACAGTTTACTTGATATCATCAGGCTATTCTGGCTACCACTGCTGTCCACACTGCTGATGAAATCAGGTAAATTTTATCTTCCATTCAAGCCCATGTAATTAGTTTTGCACTCTCTTGTTTGTTTTAATATGATGAAAATTGGATTTCAGCCCCACTCCCTAGCTGTACCACTCCTCTGCCAGCAGATTATAGGACTTTTTTCATGCAATGTTCCCAAACTCAGAACCTCTCACAGGATGACTGCCCAATTGCCTACAAAGAGGATGGTTCACACACAGAAAGAACAAATTAGGTCCTTCTAACACCACTAGGTTTTCTCCACTCTCTGTCAGGAGGCTTCAGCCTTCTCAGTAGTCAAGCAGCCAGCCTGCACAGCTGTGTTCACACTGAGGAGCTGTGCTTTTGCTGTACCAGTACACTCTGTGCCTTGAAAGTTTACTCTGACACCTATGAGCTTGCTTAAAATAAAGGACAAATGTTTGCTGAGCATTCAGATGTATGCAATATCCCTTCTAGCTTTTGCAAATATGTTAACTGCTTCAAGGTATTTGACACTCAGTAAGCCAAGGTACAAACACCTGAGGAAGGTACACAGGGAATTGCTACTCACCCTAGAACTGCCACAAGTTCCTGCTCTTTTTAAGTCTAAAAGCAGGTAGCCTTGTCAGATAAACCATGTAAATCAGGCTCAAGATCAAACCAAAATGCTTACTGTCCTTTGGTTGTCCTTGCTGCTACACAATGGAATTATTTACTATCCTGATGCCTTTCCACAACTGCAATAAGAACAATTCAGATTGAGGATTTCCTTGCACACAGCCCTAGAGCAACGTTTCACAAGAAGCAATTCTCTCCTCTCCTCTTTTCTGAAAGGAAAAAAAAAATGACTCAAGTTTTTTGAGCTCTATTACAGTGGGAAAGGCAGAAAGGTGTGAGGCTAGACGCTGAAGTCAAAAGGAAAAGTATTTCAAAACTGATTTTCATCAACCAGACACTTATCCTAGAATTGTGAAAACCTTCCTCAGATTTCTGTTATTAATTTTCTTGTGTGACCTACAATGTGCATGGCCTTCTACACCTTGTTAAACAGAATGCTTTTGTACATTTTTTGCTATAGCTTAACACTTTTTCCCCCCTCTTTAAAGTATTCTCCTTTTAATGTTAAACCTTCACACTGATCATGCTATATCCTGAGTAGGCATCCTGCTGCAACTACAGTCTTTTTAGTGAAATTTGGTGAAGCCTCTGAACAAGAGACAAAAGAAAGGCAATTCAAGTACTTGACACTAGGATAGAGAGGGAAAAAAAAGACAGGAAGGAAGGAAGAGAATGAAATTAATTTATTTTTATTATCAACTTCCATATGAAGACACAGTGTGCCACAGGAACAAGTTTACAAGAAAGGTGAAATTTCTTCCTCTTGGAAGAAGAAAATCCATAAATGTCATGCCTTCAACAGAGATCTGGGATCCTGGTTTATCTTTAAAGTTCATGATGTTTTGTGCTCATTATGTTGAACAACTGGGAGAAATCCTTGAGGCTGATCTTCAAGGCAGGTAATTAATACCTCACATATAATTCTATTTAACAGCTTTCCCAGTAGCTCTCCCATTATGCAAGGAGGATTCAGCCACACATTTTATCATAGCTATCACTAATATTTGAACCACAGTGAAAACAAAAGACAAAAGCAAACAAATCCAACCAAACAGAAAATTATTCACAGCCCACCAAGATAATAACAGAGACCAAACTGATTTTGCACCCATTTGCTTTGCAAATATCATTTTCACCCCCACTCTGGTAAGGATCAGTTGTTCTGTTACCACCACAATACTAGGTCTCTGAGCTTTGAATACAGCAAGTTGTAGCCTTCAAAACAGACCACCTGGCTTCCAGAATTCTTCCACATTCCTCACTGCGCTTTCAAACTGATTCCCAAGCCACAGCTACAACAAAAAAACAACCAAACAACCAGAAATCCAAAGGTCAGGATTCAAGACCTGTTTTAAAAAGCACTTTAATACTTCTCCTGTCTGTCAGGGTGCTTATGTGCAATGCAGATCATAGAATCACAGAATCAGTCAGGATTGGAAGGGACCACAAGGATCACCTAGTTCATACTAGATGCACAGGAAGCATTTGAAGAGTGGTGATGCTGAGGCAAAACAGAAATTGACAGACTGTACCTAGCATAACAGGTAGAAGTGAGGCCAACAATGAATGACAAGATATAGATAGAGAGGTTTTAAAGAAGAGAACTATTAAACATCATCCCTCAAAAGTCTGAAGACACGGTGGATACATGCACACGTTTGGATATGGTTTCTTCTGGTCATTCTCCACTTGGTAGCTGAAACCAGCTTCCCATATGGTCAGATTTTTTCATCAAGGTCAATAGCACTGAATGCTTTTTAAAAAGTGAAATGAGAGTTGCAGTCCTTTAAAAACTTTTATCATTCCTGTTCACGTTTGAAAAGTTTTTGAAGTTAAACAGGGGTCGATCACATTCCCAAAGGTCATCTCCCAAAATGCTGTAAGGAAAAAACAAAACCAAAAAACCCTAAAAAAACCCAAAACCACCACCACCAAAAAAAAACCCAAACAAGAAACACACACACACACACAAAAAGCCTAACACACACACACGCACACAAAAGACCCCTAAACCCAACAAAATAAACCTTAGGATTTCTTTTTCTTCAAGAAAACAAACACAAAAAAACCCAAAAACCCCAGAAACCCCACTGATTATTCCATCTGCCTAAAGGCAAAATGAGCATTTCACTTGCAAAGTGTCTTAAGGTCTACAAGACCTGTTACTATCTGAGACCCTTCTATCTCTCTATCTCTCCAAGACAATTTCATATAGGAAGAACTGCAAGACGAGGTAGGAAACTTCAGAAAAAATCTCAGCATCTACAATGCAAAACCCACAAGTTTAAGCACACAGCATGATACCAGCATGCTTCAAAGGCTGTCCTTTCATTTTCATAATGATACCAGTTTGTCAAAAGATAGAATCATAGAATGGTTTGGGCTAAAAGGAACCTCCAAAGGTCATCTAGCTCAACCTCCCTGCAGTCAGCAGGGACATCCCCCACTAGACCAGGTTGCTCAGAGCCTTGTTGAGCCTGACATTGGAGAACTCCAGGAATGGGGCTTCAACTACCTCTCTGGGCAACCTTTTCCAGTGTTCCACTACCACCATGGTAAAGAACTTGCTCCTAACATCCAATCTAAATCTCCTCTTCTCTCATTTAAAACCATTGCCCCTCGTTCTATAACTGCAGACCTTTGTAAACAGTCCCTCTGAAGCCTTCTTGTAGGCTCCTTTCAGGTCTCCCTGGAGCCTTCTCCATGCTGAAAAACCCCAGCTCCCTCCACCTGTCCTTGTAGCAGAGGAGTTCCAGTCCCCTGATCATCCTCTGGACCCACTCCATCAGGCCTATGTCCTTCCTGTGTTGAGGGCTCCAGAGCTGGATGCAGTACTCCAGGTGAGGTCTTACCAGAGCAGAGTAAAAGTGGCAGAATCACCTTTCTCCATCTGCTGGCTACACTTCTTTTGATGTGACCTAGGATGCTATTGGCCTTTTGGGCTGCAAGCTCACACTGCTGGCTCAGATACATCCTTATAAAAGCTGTTTCTAAATCCACATGGGTGAAGGAGGGAGTTAAGTGCATTCTGTGCTTTTAGCTACTATGTCTGGTGATATTTCTTCTTTCTTCAAAGAGCAATCTTTTGTATGGCCATCTGCACAGCCATCAAAGAAAGCAAGAGATGCTTTTCAAACAAGGATCATATTGGGTAAGTGTGGGTATAGCCCTAATAGCCAGATGTATGCTTTGAATTCTTTGCAACTAATTATTTTTATCTGCTCACTCAGCCTGAAAATTCCAGCATGATTTATATACTTGAGAGAGGCTTTTTGCTTACTGTAGGAATGAACAATTCCATAGGAATCCCAAAGTGAACCAACAGATTTCCTTCTGGAATCAAGCAAGGATCTACTGTTAATAGACCTTCTAAGTATCTTCCAAAAACTCCTTCTTGCCTCAGTTGTCCATTCAATCAAAAAAACATTTATTCTAGCAAAACAGCAGTTGAATCAATAAATCTAGCAGGCTTTCATTCTTAATCCAAAACAACAGTGCTCAGACTGCTTCCATTCTATGGTCTTCTGTGTGCTTACAATACAATGAAACTCTGCAGACAGACAATTGGCTTTATTCAGCTCTATACTCAAGAGCAGACTTTGCCAGACACCTGAAGACAGTTCACATTCCAGCATCAAGTTCCAAATTACAAAAAATAAATGCACAGTGGGGATATGCAGAGATACAGATTTAGGTCTCAACAAGCAGAGGTTTCAGATATAGATAAACATTTGGTTAATTTAGAAATTGTGCATGCTATAATTAACTCCTGAGACATATTTTTAATATCTCTACCATACTTGTGAATTTTAAAGCCCTCAGACTCTTTAAAACAAGGCAAAACACCAACCAGAAGAGGAAGCAGCTCTTCAGCATCCTGTATCTTGTCATACTGGTAATTCTACACTGAAATGAATGCCTCCTCTCAGTGAATGATTCAAAGATAACTAAGAGATCTATTTTTCTGGCCTTTGAATGCACATTGTTCCAGTTTTAAGCTTTCTTACGTACAGAATACCCTGCACACTATCAAAATACATATTCTAGACTTGCCAGCACCCTATTCTGAGGAAAACAACCTTCCATCACCTCAAATTTGTTGGTTTTGGTGGGCTTTGTTTTGGTTTGCTTTTACTTATTTTTAGTGAGCATTAAGCACTGGCAGTGCATTGGCTTCTTTTGTTCCACTATAGCATAAGGAGCAACCATTTAGTTGCCTATACAATACAATTCCAGAGCCCTCTCTCCATTCAACCCCTTATTCTATCCACACTTCTTCTAGCTATTTGATTTAGAATTTTGTGAAACATTTATTCCTAACTGCTATTATTTATTTGCTCAATGCATGTGAAATATTTCACATCCTCCTGTCACAGAGGAGAATGTGGAAAGTCCCAGAACATACCCCAGTGGCACTTTTACCATTTAGCTTTTATCCTTTATCATCAGGAACTCCACTGTTTCATTTAAACTATGCAACTCTTACAAGAATGATAGCAGAAACTTTGAGAAAGAAAAAGAAAAATAGAGGAAAAATGAGAGAAGAGAGTGGGGAAGAAGAGAGAGAACAGAGGGGGGAAGAAGAGAATGGGGTGGGGAAGAGAACAGAGGAGGGGAAAGAGAACAGAGGGGGGGAAAAGAGAACAGAGGGGGGGAAAAGAGAACAGAGGGGGGGGAAAAGAGAACAGAGGGGGGGAAAAGAGAACAGAGGGGGGGGAAAAGAGAACAGAGGGGGGGGAAGAGAACAGAGGGGGGGGAAGAGAACAGAGGGGGGGAAGAGAACAGAGGGGGGGGAAGAGAACAGAGGGGGGGGAAGAGAACAGAGGGGGGGGAAAGAGAACAGAGGGGGGGGAAAGAGAACAGAGGGGGGGGAAAGAGAACAGAGGGGGGGGAAAGAGAACAGAGGGGGGGGAAAGAGAACAGAGGGGGGGGAAAGAGAACAGAGGGGGGGGAAAGAGAACAGAGGGGGGGAAAGAGAACAGAGGGGGGGAAAAGAGAACAGAGGGGGGGGAAAGAGAACAGAGGGGGGAAAAAGAGAACAGAGGGGGGAAAAAGAGAACAGAGGGGGGAAAAAGAGAACAGAGGGGGGAAAAAGAGAACAGAGGGGGGAAAGAGAACAGAGGGGGGAAAGAGAACAGAGGGGGGAAAAAGGAACAGAGGGGGGAAAAGAGAACAGAGGGGGGAAAAAGGAACAGAGGGGGGGAAAAGGAACAGAGGGGGGAAAAGGGAACAGAGGGGGGGAAAAAGAGAGAGAACAGAGGTGGGGGAAAAAGAGAGAGAACAGAGGTGGGGGAAAAAGAGAGAGAACAGAGGTGGGGAAAAAGAGAGAGAACAGAGGGGGGGGAAGAAGAGAACGGGGGGGGGGAAGAAGAGAACGGGGGGGGGGGGAAGAAGAGAACGGGGGGGGGGGAAGAAGAGAACGGGGGGGGGGGAAGAAGAGAACAGAGGAGGGGAAAGAGAACAGAGGAGGGGAAAGAGAACAGAGGAGGGGAAAGAGAACAGAGGGGGGAAAGAGAACAGAGGGGGGAAAAGAGAACAGAGGGGGGAAAAGAGAACAGAGGGGGGAAAAGAGAACAGAAGGGGGAAAGAGAACAGAGGGGGGAAAGAGAACAGAGGGGGGAAAGAGAACAGAGGGGGGAAAAGAGAACAGAGGGGGGAAAAGAGAACAGAGGGGGGAAAAGAGAACAGAGGGGGGAAAAGAGAACAGAGGGGGGAAAAGAGAACAGAGGGGGGGAAAAGAGAGAGAACGGGGCGGGGGGGGGAAGGGAAAAAAAAGCATTGTAGAAGGAAATGCAAATGTCACATCTTACTTTCCTCAAAATATATCCCATTTCCCAGATAAGATGTAACAGTATGATTTAGGAAAAAAGAAAATGAGGAAGAGGGAGAACTAACCTGTCGGTGGAGGAAATCAATCCCTAGTTAAAAAAAAAATTGTCCAAAAAGAGAGGAATCTGCTGGTGGAATACACACCTACTAAGTCCCCTAAGAATTCTGAATGCACTGCTAAATGAGCTTTGCAAGAGAGCAGCCCGGTCATTAAAGGCACATAGAAAGGATGACATGCCAAGAAATTAGGAGAAATGCTGACAGAACAGATAAAATTGTCAAGGCAGAAAACAGAAAGAGTGAAATTAGACAAAGTAACAGGCAGCTGAGACCGGCTGATGGGAATACTCCTCATCCAAGGACAGCTGAACCAGTGCTAACTGGTTCTTTTACCAGATAAACACATCCAACAGCTTCCACACCTCAGTGTTAGAAGGCTACTACTCACTGCACTCCTTTCTGTTTCTGTGGTACTGGAGTCCCACTTCCTCCCATTTCAGACATGGCTATAGGGGGATCATAGCAATATTCTTTCAGAATATCTTATTGCAACACATTTTATCAGAGTCTGAGTTCCATTTTTTTCTGATCTCCACTCCCTCCCTGGGAGGGAGTGAATTAAACAAAAAGGACTTTTCTCTTACTGGCAGCAAAAATATTTACTGCCCTTACAAAACTGCAATAGATATCAATTGTCACCTCTGTCTCATACCACCCTTTTGGAAGGGTGTTCAAATGAGAAAGCAAAAACGAATATGCCCACTCACAGCACAGCTGGGCACGTCTTGAAGTTCAGACAAGCCTATGTTGTAAGAACAGGAAATAAATCCACATAGTGGAGGGAACTTAGGAAAAAAACCTAACCTTGGGTTTGCTGCTCTGTCACCAGCAGGAAGTGAGCAAAGGCACTCGTGCAACTTGCTGCCAAACCAGGTACTATGAAACACCCAGGAGCTACACCTTCACACAGTGCCTCTCATCGCTCCACCTGGGAAATTTCATTTCCTTCTTAAGGATTCAGCGAATGGTTTGGGTTGGAAGGGACCTGCAAGGTCATCGAGTTCCAACCTTCAAGATTGTCAAGTTCCGACCTTCAAGACTATCGAGTTCCAAGCCCCCTGCCATGGGCAGGGACACAAAGAATCACAGAATTAACCAGGTTGGAAAAGATCTTTGAGATCATCAAGACCAAGCTGCCACCCACCACCATCTGATCAACTAACCCATGGCACTGAGTGCCTCATCCAGGCTTATTTTAAACACTTCCAGGGATGGTGACTCCATCACCTCCCTGGGCAGCACATTCCAATGGCCAATCTCTCTCTCTGGGAAGAATTTCTTCTTAACATCCAGCCTAAACCTCCCCTGCACAGCTTGAGACTGTGTCCTCTTGTTCTGTCGCTGGTTGCCTGGGAGAAGAGACCAACCCCCACCTGGCTACAACCTCCCTTCAGCCTCCTCTACTCCAGGCTAAATACCCCCAGCTCCCTCAGCCTCTCCTCACAGGGCTGTGCTCCAGACCCCTCCCCAGCTCTGTTGCCCTTCTCTGGACACATTCCAGCATCTCAACATCTTTCTTAAACTGAGGGGCCCAGAACTGGACACAGGACTCAATGTGTGGTCTAACCAGTGCTAAGTCCAGGGCAGAATGACTTCCCTGCTCCTGCTGGCCACACTATTCCTGATCCAGGCCAGGATGCCATTGGCCTTCTTGGCCACCTGGACACACTGCTGGCTCACGTTCAGCCTCCTGTCACAGACAAAAGCAAGCACCTAACCACATGCTATCAGCATCCTGCCTATACACTGCTTCACAAGCTAGGGGACAAACATGAGATAAACAAGTGGACTACCACTGGAGAAGTCCCAACTTACCCAAGCATCCAAGAAACAGAGTCAGCTCCCTAATAAGATAGCAGCAAGGAAGAAGCTGCAGAGGTACAAACATGTTGTTGTCACCCCCCTACTGTCTCTGTCACAAGAAAAAACACAATAGAAACCCAAAAAGTTTTCTTTTATATGACATAAGTCTAAATGCATGTGTGTGTACACATATAAAAATACATATATCACATATATACATTTTTCTTTTACAGATAAAAGTAAATAGAATTAAGACATTTCTTCACTGATAAAGGTTATCATTGAAGTTGGGTTGGGGTTTTTTTTGGTAGGAGGTTAAGATGCAGGATTTTGAAAGCAGAAAAAAAAATAAAAGCAACCAAGTCTAAAATATTTTAGCTGCACACTTCCTGTCACCTAAAATGAAACACTGTCTAGAACCTGAAACTGCTCTTTTAAATGTAATCCTTCCAAAGATCTGATAGTGCCCTATGCACACCTCACATCTACTAGATTCCTTAATCAAAGTAAAGGCATTTTGGCTTCTTACTCCTTTGAGGGCTGGCATATTACACTTGTGTCAGACAAGGGCTTTGAGTTAAAATATCGTATCAGAGATACAGGTTTTACTTTTAAGATGTTAAATGTCACATTTATTATCCCATGCAGGCATTAAAAATGCTACAGTCCTAATGTCATCCTGGGAAAGTTCACAGCTCACCAAATTCTCTTACCTTAACAAAACTGTCTCAAGAGACACCTCCATGCAACTGATCCCTTGGGCTGGAGATAAGAATCATCCACAGTTCAGTACCACCTTGGTAGGTTGTGGCATGCAAGGACAGTGATGTGCCAAGTAAGATGTCTAAATGGGACATAACCCAACAGACAAAGCTAGCATCATCTAACATGGTACAGTCACAAAAATTGTATTGCCAACCCATATAAAAGTTATTTCTGCTCATGCTTTTTCATGCTTACTGAAGTCATGCCATCACTATTTTTTGAGACATTACAATGCTCCAAGTCATGCCCTCAGGGACTCAAACTCCTTCTACTGACTAGACCGGAAAGGTGGACACCTCAAGCTGTGGAATAATCAGGTGCCAGTGTCAAGTCACAAGAGTCAATGCAAGGGCTAAGATAAAAGACTCCAGTTTTAAGCCCAGACTGAGCCACAAATGTAATTTGTATCTAACTGCAGGTTAATAATCATCTTTGTAAGAAGCAATTGATCAACATAAGTAAAATACTTTAGCTTGGTACTTCAAGAGTAGATTATGTCCTGGAACTATCACCCCCATATCTGAGAAACATCTCACCTAGTCCCAGTATTACTTGTAAAAGGAATGTCTTCAATCTACCTAAATAGATAGGAGAGAGAAAAGTAAAGCAACTCCATGGGACAAAGCACTCTTAGCTGCTGTGTTTAAATCCCAATTAAGTCAGCTACAGCCTTTGCTTTAATTTCCAGAGGGGTTAAATTACCATGAAGAATTTCAAAAGCCCACATTTCACTCAGAAATTTCTGTAAGCATATTTCAAGCCTTGGTAAACTGAAAGTGATCTGAATATCCTACCTTAAAGGAAGCTCAGTCTACTACATCAATGCAGCCTAACTAGTTTGTCATCCAGAAAAAAAATATTAAAAACATGCAAATGTTCAGCCTTGTTTGCATTTGTTTAAATACAGCTCATACTCCATAACCAGCCCTGTGGAAAGTCTCCACCATTTCATATGCTGTTGAGTCATTCTGTGCTGCTTTGACAGCCACTTCTGAAGGGCTGCAAAGGCATGCAGGCTACAGCAAAACTGATGCTTTTCAAAACCTAAGTGAACAATTGCCACTTGATTGCAATTCTATTAAGCTGGAGTTTTACTAAAACCAGTCAAGAATAATTCTTCCTTAACATATTAAAAGCATGTTTATACCAAAGATGACCTTCTATATTGAACAAGACATAAATAAATAGTTTGGGTACAACTTAAGGTGGCTCAGAAAGATGTAAGTTAAGAAAAGTTTTAGGTCTAGTAGCCAAGAACTCCACTCCCATCTTTGGATCTCTCCCCCTCTGACCTCACTTACTCATCTGCTTGCATAACAAAAGGAAAAGAACAAAACCTATATTTGATGTTCCCTCTTAACTACAGAGCATCTATATTTACAAGCAGCAATTTCTTTTCTGCATCTCCCAAAAGAAACAAAAAAAGCTACCTCCAGAAGTTCCATCCACTCTCAGCTTTCTGTGATCTTCTGGGGTTTCTTGTATTCCTTGGTCTAGGGACATATTTTTATAAGACAAAACTAAGTTGTGAATTCTGACTTACAGTACAAGGAGATGGACCTGATGGAGTGGGTCCAGAAGAGGGCCACAAAAATTATCAGGGGGCTGGAACACCTCTGCTACAAGGACAGGCTGAGGGAGCTGGGGGTGTTCAGCCTGGAGAAGAGAAGGCTCCAGAGAGACCTAATAGCAGCCAGTACCTGAAGGGGGCTACAAGAAGGCTGCAGAGGGACTGTTTGCAGTGATTGGATGAGGGGCAATGGTTTGAAACGAGGGAAGAGCAGATTTAGATTGGATGTGAGAAACAAGTTCTTTACTATGAGGGTGGTGGAACACTGGAACATGTTGCCCAGGGAGGCAGTTGAGGCTGCATCCCTGAAATCTTCAAGGTGAGGCTTGACAAGGCTCTGAGCAACCTGATCTAGTGGAGGATGTCCCTGCTGACTGCAGGGGAATTGGACTAGATGACCTTTGGGGGTCCCTTCCTGCCCAAACCATTCTATAGAGTCCTACAGACTAGCAAAGAGTATTAGAAGGTAGAGTTGATTGTTAATCTACTGTGAACAAACTCCTACTCCACAAAAATAATTAAAAGGAATGTATTGAAGATACCAACAAACTACTCACTGATCTCTCTGGGCATATCAGTACATTTGGATGCTTTCTAGTAGTGTCAGGAACCTGCCATACAAGCTCAAGAAAAGAAATGAACTAACAGGAACTCACTCTAACAGAGTGATAATAATCTGTGAGTAACTGATCACATTCTTTCTATATGTGACTAACATCTTCAAATGAAGAAAGCTGATATGCTCAAATAATGGCCCATAAAGGCAAACAATTCAAGAGGAAGCTTGTAAACATCCTAGAACTTCTATAAATTACCAAGAGGGGGTTTCCAATTGTGGATTACATATGGCCAAATGTTTGTTCTTCCCCTCCCCCAAAATACACAGGCTAGTGAAAAGGTAGAAATGGCACTGAAACACTTTACAATCTTTTCCTGAAAAAAAAAAATGTAAGCAAACATAGGAAATTACTGGTTTGCTTCTGTAAGCAAGGAACTGCAAGACACAGAAGTATGTTTTCTTAAAGAGCCTGCATGCATAGCATAGAATTGCCTGTGAAAAGGAGACCCAAACACGAAATGAATAAACAAAAAAAACTTATTGGCCAGCACAGTTACCAAAAAACCTCCAAAGTATATCTAAGAACTTTTCCACTGATGAATTGAAGGCAAGAACCAATTTCTATGAAAGTCAATTTCTGATTTTACCTTATGGCTATGCCTCAAGCAAAAGGAATTGTTTCCACAGCAGCACAAATTCACTGATGATTTAACCAGACTTATTTTGGTTCATTTTAAATGGAGTTTGGAGTATGCTAACTTCTTACACTGAAATCCAACTCGAAACAAGTTTATTATTGAAAGCAGCCCTGCAGAGAACCTGGGGTGGATGAAAAACTGCATTCCATTCTGGGCTGCATTGGTACTGGGTCCAGTTTTGTTCAATATCTTTATCAACAACCTGGCTGAGGGCATTGAGTGCACCCTCAGCAAGTTCCTGAGGATACAAAACTGGGGGAGTTGGCTGACAGCCCTCAGGCTGTGCAGACATCCAATGAGATCTGGACAGGCTGAGAGCTGGCTGCAGGCAAACCTCATGGAGTTTAATAAGGACAAGTGCAGGGTCCTACATCTGGGGAGAAATAACAACAGGCACCAGGACAGGTTAGAGGCTGCCCTGCTGGAAAGCAGCTCCACACAGAAAGACCTTGGAGTGCTGCTGGACAGCAAGTTCTCCATGGAACAGCAATGTGCTCTGGTGGCCAAGAGAGCCAATGGGATCCTGGGATGGATCAAGAAAAATGTGTCCAGCAGGGCTAGGGAAATTCTTCTACCTCTCTACTCTGCCCTGCTGAGACCACAGCTGCAATCCTGTGTCCAGTTTGGGGCTCCCCAGATCAAGAGTGACAGAGACCTGCTGGAGAGAATCCAAGGGAGAGCCATGAGGATGCTTAGGGGACTTGAGCATCTCCCTGTGAAGAGAGCCTGAGAGCCCTGGGGCTGTTTAGTGTGGAGAAGAGAAGGCTGAGAGGGGATCTGATCAATGTCTATCAATAGCTGAGGGGTGGGTGTCAAGTGGAGGGGGCCAGGCTCTTTTGGGTGGTGCACAGTGATAAGACAAGGAGCAATGACTTCAAATTTGAACAGAGAAGATTTCAGCTCAACATGAGGAGAAACTTCTTTCCAGTGAGAGTGACAGAGCCCTGGAACAGGCTGCCCAGGGGGCTTGTGGAGTCTCCTTCTCTGGAGACTTTCCAAACCCACCTGGATGCATTCCTGTGCAGACTACCCTAAGTGATCTTGCTTTGGCAGGGGTTTTGGACCTGATGACCTCTTGAGGTCCCTTCCAACCTCTGATACACTGTGAGACTGTGAAAAGCAGTGTGACCAGCAGGTCAGGGGAGATGACTCTGCTCTCATCAGACCCCACCTGGAACAGTGACTACCACTCTGGGGCCTCCAGCATAAGAATCATAGAAGCGTTTAGGTTGGAAGGGACCTCTAAAGGTCATCTAGTTCAACCCCCAATGACATAGACCTGTTGGAGCAAGTTCAGAGGAGGGCCACAGAGATGATCAGAAGGCTGGAACATCTACCCTACGGGAACATGCTGAGGCAGCTGGGGATGTTGAACTTGGAGAAGAGAAGGCTCCAGGGAGACCTAATAGCATCCTTCCAGTACTTAAATGAGGCTTACAGGAAAGATCGGGAGACAATCTTTATCAGAGAATGTAGTGACAATAAAAAGGGTAACAGTTTTAAATGGAAAGAGGGTAGATTTAGATTAGATATTAGGAAGTAGCTCCTCAATGTGAGGGTGGAGAGAGGCAGTGGAACAGGCTGCCTAGAGAGGTTGTAGATGCTCCATTCCTGAAGCCTTCAAGGCCAGGTTAAACAGTGCTTTCAGCAAGCTGGTCTAATGGAAGGTGTTCCTGCCCATGGCATGCAAATTGGAACTAGATGAGCTTTAAGGTCCCTTTCAATTCAAACCATTTTATGCTTTTATGATTTATTACTGATGTAGGTTTAACAGAACTGGTTTATGCAGAGACACAAGACAGACTGAATCTACCCAGAAACCTTTTTTATGTATAGTCTCTCACAATTCCAAGTGTTTCATACAGATATTTAACTTGGGTGCTTCTCCTGTTCTTAACAGACATGGCTGTAATTACACCACAAATTTTATGCTACTTCAAAACTTCATAAATAGAAAAAGTCACATGCAATCTCTAAGAGAAGATAATGAAAGGAAAGCATCTGAAATTTACCACACGAGAGAAGAAAAAAAAAAAAAAGACTTGTGATGCTGGCACTGCTCCTCATGTCTACAGCATGACTATAACCAGGTTTAAAGGGCAGGGGAAACAGAAAGTTTAGCTCTGAGCAACTTTAACCCATATCAACTCATAACAAGAAGACTTTTAGTGACTCGTGTTCATAGCCATTTGTAGGAATTCTGCACCATTCAGCAATCTTAAATGCTCATAATGCTCCTGTTTTATTGAGGTAATCTAAATGTTACAGATCAGAAATGTGTAGGGTTTTGGTTTGGTTTGTTTTTTTTCTATTGGAACTACTGTCATTGCATTACAACTAATCTAAATATACAAATGAGAAACTCCTAACATTAAACACACACATGTATAGACAATGTCCTTCCTTCCACCTCCCTAAATATCAGAGTTCTCCCCTTCCTATCACAGTCTAAATGATTAATGACATCATTTCAGCAGGAAAACCAACAGTCCCTTCTCTTGTTAACATACTTCTTGGTTTGAAGTGCTATTATTTTGCTCCCCTTTTGCCCAAGTTAAAAAAAAATTGTCTGGGATATAATAAAAAAAATTTAAAAATAATTATTTAATTGTTCCTTATTAATGATTTGTATAAACAAGGAATGCTACACAAAAAGCAACCATGAACAATTAGGTGATGCTTATTAGCAACAATATGATAGTGGATTTCCCCTAATTTTTGGGTAAAGACAGCAATAGTCAAACCAAATGACTGAATTTAAACACACTTCTATACAGTGAAGAATTCAACATATCTGCCTCCAACACAAATTCATCTATTTCTTAAATTCCAGACATCACTAATGACTGCCAGTCAAGGGCTGAGAAAATCAAGGGTTCTTTTGACTTCATTTGTGTCTGTACACACAGCAGCTATAGAACTCCTGCTTGGTTCAAACCAGGAGGAGTCAATTATGTCTCACCATCATGTTATCCAAACACAGCTTCCAAAACTGTGATTAGGCACTTTTGTATGACCTTGGCACTTCTGTACAGATTTACAGTGGAAAGAAAAGATGAGAGAAAAGAGAGAGGTGGAAAAAAAAAAGGAAAAGAGAGAAAAAAGAAAAGAGAGAAAAAAGAAAAGAAAAAGGAAAAGAAAAGGAAAAGGAAAAGAAAGGAAAGGAAAGGAAAAGAAAGAAAAGAAAAGAAAAGAAAAGAAAAGAAAAGAAAAGAAAAGAAAAGAAAAGAAAAGAAAAGAAAAGAAAAGAAAAGAAAAGAAAAGAAAAGAAAAGAAAAGAAAAGAAAAGAAAAGAAAAGAAAAAAGAAACGAAAAAGAAATGAAAAAAGAAGAGAAAAAATAAAATAAGAAAAAATAAAAAAGAAAGGAAAATAGAAAAGAAAAAAGAAAATAAGAAAAAAGAGAAAGGAAAAGAAAAGAGAAAAAAGAAAAGAGAAAAAAGAAAAGAGAAATGAGAAAAAAGAGAGAAAAAGAGAAAAAAAAAAAGGGCGGGGGAAGATAAAAACTAGTTAAAAAAGAACACTATCATTTACTCCCCAACTAGTATAACTCCCCACAAACCAGACCAACAGCTCCTATTTTCCAGACTCAGCATTTCACAGCATTTTATTCATAACAGAAATCATCTTATCCCATATAATTTAAAAAAATACATTACAAAAAGTTCTTTTTCTGTTCTCTGCAATTCATGCCTTCATGTGCTAACAGCAGCAGAAACACAAGAAGCATCCCTTGATGAATTCATCTTATTTAAGAGGTGAACTCCCAGGATAAGCTGCATGAAGTAGTGTAATGAAAAAATATTCATCTGGGAGGGGAGGAAGCCCTTTCATCCTGAGGATTTTATAAATAGATTATTTCTACATTATCCTCACTGTCTAAAAATCCCACACGCATGCAAGAGTGAGGTGATCTGAATATAAACCTGTAAAAAAAAAAAAGAAGTAAAATATTTATCTTGGTGCCTTCTATAGCACACATTATTATGTTATCATCACTCTTTTCTAAATCTAGATGTTCAGATTCTGACCACATCTAGAGGGACACTCAGAAACCTGAAGATAAATGAAATGGAGATGAGGAGTTAACAGCAACTTCAGTCCTACAGCAAACAGGGGGTAAACCCACCCCCCTTCTTTTCATAGCACGACGACTCTTCACGGACATTTTCCATCTGGAAATTCCTTCACCTGGGGAAGCTATCACAAAATGGTGATTGGGCTAACTTCCAAAAGGGTGCTCTGAAAATGCCATGGTATTTTTGTGTTTTCATTGATTTATCTTAGTGCATCTTTCAAGGTGCCATCCGAGTTTTAAGGTATGGTCTTAAAGAAAATCAAGAGGATGCACAAGGGAAATGAGTGTGGTGTGACTATACCATATCTGCATTGCCCCAGACAGAAAAGCCCTGAAACATGTCACTGAAAGAGACCTTTTCCAAGTAATTTATCAAGCAGACTGCCATCAACCCCACAGGAGATCATTCCTGCTCAGGGTAAGGAAATGTAAAATCTCTGCAGATTTCACAGAGCACGGGGGGAAAAAATAAAAATCACAGAATCACAGAACAGCTTGGGTTGGAAGGGACCTCCAAAGGTCATCTAGTCCAATCCCTTCTGCAGTAAGCAGGGACATCCCCAACTAGATCAGGTTGCCCAAAGTCCAGCCACACCTTGAATATCTCCAGGGACAGGGCCCAAACCACCTTCCCGGGCAACCTGTTCCAGTGTTGGATTACCCTCATGGTAAAGCGCATGTTCCTAACATCCAATCTAAATCTCCTCTTCTCTAGTTTGAAGCCACTGCCCCCTGGAACAGGTTGCTCAGGGAGGTGGTTGGGGCCCCATCCCTGGAGGTGTTTGCAGCCAGGCTGGATGAGGCTCTGGCCAGCCTGCTGTAGTGTGAGGTGTCCCTGCCCATGGCAGGGGGGTTGGAACTAGATGCTCCTTATGGTCCCTTCCAACCCTGACTGATTTGATGTCCTATCACTGCAAATAGTTCCTCTGCAGCCTTCTTGTAGCCCCCTTCAGGTACTGGAAGGCTGCTATGAGGTCTCCCTGAAGCCTTCTCTTCTCCCAACCCACCATCATGACTATTCACACTCATAATCTACCACAAGTATTTTTGTGTTCATTGCTTCCAAAACCACCATGTTTGTCATTTTCAAGGCCTCAGTTATGTACAAACTCAAGAGTTAAAGGGTACTTGGAAACTAACGACATGCAAAAGAAACCCATGACTTGCTAACATAATGCATCACCAGCAAGGTACAACTTCCCTGCCCTCTGGTTATTCCTCTCATAAAAAGAGACAGCAGGTCACAGACCTCCTCTAGAGTACCAAAACGCTACCTTCCAGTATTTCAGGATCAAAAATGATCAGGTCCTGCCCACCTCGGTACCATCAAGCACAAAGATGCCAGATAATCCCCATCACATGAGCAACAACTCTTAGCACTCTTAAGAGAGGTGTCATGGATCTGTGGAGCCTGTCCGAGCAATGAAAAGCAGCCACGCTGGTTCTGACTCACGAAAACAGCCAAGCTGAAGACATCCTAAAGGCAGCTTATATTCAGAAAAAGATAAAGGGATTTACGAAGTGATGTAATTCCTAAAATGCAACCTGCTGTGTTTGACAGAGGGCGAAGTGGGATGAAAAAAAAAAAGAATGACACACTTCCCTAGAAAAAATGTAAATATCTCCCTGAACTTCAGACTTCAGCAGCAGCAGTGCAATACAAGAGGATAACGACGGCAGATGTTGCAGAGTTTTACTTTCCCATTAGCAAAGCTAGTTCAAACAGAAGGCGGGGAACGCAGGGGTGGCTGTTTACTGGGCTGTCAAGGTTACTCCTCAAACACTGTGTTGGAAGGAGACCACTAGATCCGCTTAACGCTTGCTGCCCAGTTTTGTGCTGCTCTTCACCAGCCGGAGAACCTCCCCCGGAGGAGCGCCGGGGGCACAGACACAGCGCGCAGCCTTTCGGGCCACTATCAGAGCAAAGCCTCCTGCCGGGGGGTCGAGGGGACGACTGCAGGACCGAAACTCATCCCGCCGCCCCCTCCCACAGCCTCCGACGGCGAGGAAAGAAGGGCTGCCCAACCAGACGCACCGCTCGTCTCACCTCAGCCGCCCGGCGGAAGGTGCTCCGCGGTCGCAGAGCTCCGTGGGCTTCGGCAGAGGCCGTTCCCGCCCCGCGGCGGGGAAACAGCCGCCTCTTCTCGAAGGCGCAGACCCAGATGCCTCGCTCCAACACCCGCGGGGCGCCCACGGCGCTCCCGGAGCTAGGGTCGAGGCGACACAGTGGAGTTAATCGTGAACTCGCTGCCCGGCTTCCTTAGGGAACTCCTCCCGCGGATGCCCCCCACGAGGCAGGCGCGGGGCGATCCACGGAGGGAGCCCTGTACGTGCAGCCCCCCAGCGCCCCCCCCACATCCACCCCACAGAAGATCGCAGCTCGCAGCACAGGAGCTGCCGCCCCCTACCTTCCCGCCGTTCCGGCTCTTCTCCTCTCCGCAGCGGCGCGGACGGTGCGCGGAGCCCCGCGCGGAGCGGAGTAGCCGTGCCGTGCCCCACGGCGGCGGCCGCCGCGCTGCCAGCGCCGAGGCGTGAGGGCGGCCCCACGTGCGCCGGCTGCGCCAATCGGGGCCGCCCGCCGGCCGCCCCCCGCCTCCGCCACCGTCCCGGGCCGCCCGCGAACCAGCGGCCGGTGAGAAGCGGTGGTGATGGCGGGGGCAAGAGGAAAGAAGCGCGTTGGGACGGGAGTTTGGTATCGCTGGGACGGAAAGAACAAAGAAATCCAAAACGCTGTCGATCGCGGACCGGACGCCGCTTCCGCGCCCACGGAGCCGCCGCGTAGCCGGACGGGTGGTGGCGGCGGTGGCAGCAGCAGCAGCGCCGCGCCGCGGAAGCAGGCCGCGTGTCCGCGCCGAGGCGGCGGCCGGGGGAGGCTCCCGAGGGCTGGGTTCCACGGCGACGGGAGCCCGGTGTAGTTGGATGGGTACTGGGCGGGCGGAGGTTACCGGGTCGTAGGAGTTTAGGCGGACAAAGCTCCAGAGCGAATTTGTACAGCATCCTTTTAGCTCTCCCATGAGTTCTGCGGTGCTGAAAGCGCTGCGGAAAGCAAAAACGCCTTCACACCTTCTGACGCAGCCCCCAGCGCTCTGTGTGGTTAGGTCTGGCTCTTCCAAACTGCCCGAGGATGAAGCAGCGCTGAAGAAGGGCTGGAGAGCCTCGGGTCGGTCAGGTGCGGGAACGGCTGCTTAAGCCCGTAGGGAGCTTCCTGAAGGCATTACGTTCCGCTAAAGCTTCAGACTTAAAATAAACAATAACAGGGCTGTTAATCCACTCTCAGAGGGTAAAATAACACAAATTCTTCTGCTGTACTTTCCACTTTGGGTGCAAGTGAGATGTCCAGCTTCTGTTCCACATTGCTAACATTGCTGTGTGCTCGCTATGGCAATGCTGGGAGTGCAATCCTTGAAAACAATGAGCTGATTGGTAGGAAAATAAACATTCCTAGCATAGCAAAATATTTTTGTACTTTATTTTCCAGTGTTTAATTGATAACACTGCATTTTTCCATGAATTGTAGCTAGTAAATTTCCGTTAGGTGATAACAACCTAAATTGGTTGTTGGCTTGGTGTGGTTTGTATTTTGATCACCACGTTTAATCCAATGGTTATTGATGTTATACATCAGTGGCTGATCACTGCTGCCTCAGTTTTTCAGCACATGACACTCAGTTGTATTGCAGTGCCTTTAGACCTCTCTTGAAAATTCTCTGAGATCCTTTCCCTGGCTCCAGTTAATTTTGACACATTTGGCATCGCTATTGTGCAAACTGCCCAATCTACTTTTGTTGTAAGCAGTAGCCTCCAAAAAGTGCCTTATTGCCTCCCTATTTTACATATACAGAAGTTCAACCCTCAGTGGCTTTCAGTTTTCCCTGTGTTAAAAATAAATTTGCAGAGGACTGTGTAAGTCTGGCTGCCAGTAGACTTAAATGTCTCCAGCATCCATGGATGGCTGCACAGATAACAGGGAAAACAGGCCATGGTTCTGAAAAGCAAACTTGGAAAAAAGGTTGCTTACTTTTTTTTTTTTTCCTAATGAATTTGAGCTGTTGAGACCTTCAAAGAGTTCATGGCAACCTCTCTTAAGAAGATAAACTTGGGAACATCCAGATAGGTGATCCGTTTTTATCTGCTATCTAAATACTAAGCCTTTTAAAACGTCGTTTTCTACCTCCTCTGCAATCATGCATGATAGTAACGCTGAAGCTGAGATGGTCATTTCATTGCCTGATGCCAGAAACCAAGAAGAAAAAAGCTGAATGTGCATTCAAGAACACTAAAAATGACACTTTTTTTAGCCCTTCAAGCTTTTATCTCCTTTTTCAGTCCTAGCGTATTTTCGTATTTTGGTGAGGCTTCAATTTTGCAGGGGATTTTTCTCTATTATTATTTTTTGTTATTATTTTTCTCCCTGTAGTTCTTTGCAGGCACTGTATTTCAGATAAGAGTAGAACCTGAAGTCCAGCTTTAATTTTTGCACTTATTCCAGACCTTTCAAATGCCTCATATCTTTGCTTACATCATCTTTTTCAATAGATAGTATTTAATTTCTGTAAATTCCTTCTGCTAGAAATGCTAAATTATGTTCATGGGCTTTGGGTTATGCTTAAGCACATAGTCTGTCATTTACAATGACTTGCCCAGTTCTTATAAAATGTCTTTTTCAGTGTCACTGGACTTGTCAGGGTGAGTGGCATGCTCGTGCTCAGCCATTGTTCTCCTACAACTGGATAAATGTTTAGTTAGATTTAGCACAGCAAAACCATCCAGCAGACTTCAGTCTTCATGCCAAACAGGTCTAGCCAAGCAAGCAGGTTTACATATGCAAGTAGCCCTAAACAACATGAACAAGACCTATCAGTCAACCCACGTAAAATTATCTGAGTTTCTAGGGGATTTGACAAGTAGTATCTGGTGGATTGAAGTGAATACATTTGGAGAGATTAATGCTGACAGCAGTATGCCAGACTCCTTCACAGAGCTTAGTGTCTTCGTGGTAGAACAGGACATCTGTTTGTGTATCTGCTATCCCAACTCATGGTTGTTATCTCATTACAAACCAGCCTCACCTCTAACCTAAACATTCCTTGCAGCAATCTGCTGGCCAGGAGGCAGAGCTTAGACCTGGGAAGTGATAATGTCTTAAACCATTCTAATAAGCACATCTCTGAGAGTCAGTGTTCGTAGGGTTGAGATCTGAGGAACAAACTCTAAGCTTGCCTGCATGTTCTGTAATCTTTCGGGAGCAGGAAACAGGTCTGGATTCAGAAAGGTTCACTTTCCATCCACCCCAGCAAAACAGAGGTGAAATACAGACGTTGGTGGTTGTCTGGGTCTGAGACTCACCTGAGTATTCCAAAGTGAAACTTAGCCTTTGCTCCAGGAGCACATGAGGCTGTGGAAATGGCTTCTGTACAAGACACTTCAAATTCTATTTCAGATAATAAACTGCTTCTGAGAAGTATCACCTTAGAATTTAGGCCAAAGAGATATCATGCAGGCCTGGAGAGCAGGAAATCTGTTAGAGCTATGCAGTCGAACCACCAGAGTGCCTGGGAGTGTCACTGATAAACAGCTTGAGGAGCAGGATGTCTGCCCTCTGTAACTGCTCTAACTCTGCAGGGCACCTGAAGTGTATGGAAACCAATGTTCAAACATAGTGTTTAAAGGTATGTTGCATAAACAAAATGCATGAGGCTGCCAGTGACAAGTGCTGGCATTCATGCTTAATACATAGGGAAAGTCATTCACTAATTTAAGTACTTTACAGGTGCAAGACACAGATGATAACTTGTAAGAAAGTGCATCGATGGTGCAATGAAGTGATGAACTATGTGGAGAGGGGAGCTGTGCCCTGGACTTCTGGATTTCTCATGCTGTAGTGCTATGGGAGCCAGAACTGTGTTGTGCTGTCACCTGCATTTGATATCCCTCTTGCTAATTGTTTTAGCTGTCAGATCAGAGAACCCCACATGGCAAATCAAGTCTGTGATTAAAAGTAATTGGGCGAGTCAGGGGACTCAGTGGATGACTGGGGCAGGCTCCAGAGCAGTTGGTGTTCCTGTTGCCTCGTGGGAAAGCAGCCAGCCCCAAATTGTTCAGAGGTGGTGTCTATGGAAAGCTGACAGCAGGAGGTGTGGGACCTTTTGCAGTGTAGGTAAAAGCAGAAACTGGTCATCAGTGCTGAACCCGTGTGTGTGCTGCAAAACTACAGCAGATCCCCAGTGTGTCATCTGAAGGACCATAGCTCTCTTCTTTGCTTCAGGATGAAATAAGCTGTGTTGCTTTTTCTGATGATGAAAGAATGCATGCACATGTGAGAAAGGGACAGATTTGCATCTGTACTTTTTTAAAGTTTATTTACCATAAATTTCCCACATCACCCTTACTGAGTTATCTTTTCTTCTGGATTTGTTCAACATTAGCTTAACAAAAAGAAGGTGGGTGCAATATAGTTTGGTCCACAGAATTAATGTGGTTTACTGATGTTTGCAAGAGAAGCAGTACGCATCTATGCACTGCAAAATTAATATGTCTGTATTCATAGATGCAGAGTTCTTGTGATAATAATGACCTTACAGCTACCTTGCAACACCTGAAGGAATCCTACAAGAAGGCTGCAGAGGGACTTTTCATCAGGGTGTCTAGAGTCAGGACAAGGGGGAATGGTTTGAAACTCAGGGAGAGTAAGTTTAGACTGGATCTTAGGAAGAACTTCTTCAGCACAAGGGTGGTGAGACTCTGAAATAAGCTGCCCAGGGATGCTGTGGATGCCTCCTCCCTGGGGGTGTTCAAGGCCAGGTTGGATGAGGCCGTGAGCACCTGAGTCTAGTTGAGAGGTGTCCCTGCCCATAGTGGGGAGGTTGGAGTAGACGATCTCTAAGGTTCCTTCCCACCTCAAACCATTCTGTGATTTAGCAATTTGCTACAAGGGGGCTACAAGAAGGCTGCAGAGGGACTGTTTCCAAAGGCCTGTGGTAATAGGAAGAAGGGCAGTGGCTTGAGATGAGAGGAGATTTAGATTTGATGGTAGGAACAAGTTCTTTACCATGAGGATAGTGGAGCACTGGCACATGTTGCCCAGGGAGGTAGTTGAGGCCCCATCCCTGCAGATACTCAAGGCCAGGCTGATCTAGTGGAGGATGTCCCTGCTGACCGCAGGAGGGGGTTGGACTACATGACCTTTGGAGATCTCTTCCAACCCAAACCATTCTGTTATTACTGTGTGCTTATAGGACTTTGAAAACCCTAGCTCTTCATTAGATCTGGTTGGCTAAGCCACTAATTACAGGTTTCTCTTGAACAGCAGATACAATCTATGCATAATGTTTATGATTACCAGGGGAGTGAGAGATGTCACATGCTGGCTGGGCTGACAAAATGTGTATGACATGCCCACAGGAACTCTGGTGTGATTCATAACATGCTATGGGGAATGCAACATAAAATTATGTATCATTTACACATCATGCCTGTCTGTTTATCATCACTAAAGGGTTAGTTTCATAGCTATATGAAGATTACTCTTCAAGACTGTGGGGCTGTGTATGAAATTCAGGGACTTCAGAAGGGTTAGAAACGTTCTCTCATAGCACTTTATCTACAGATTTTTATAGCTGAGGGTTTGTTTTGTTGGTTTCTTTTGCTTTGGAGTCAAGAGTAGTTAGGAAGTTTATGGCAATTACTTGAAAAACATCCTTCATGGAAAAGTGGAGAGAAAACAGACAGACAATTTGCTATGATGTCTGTACAAAGCACTTGTTTAATGTTTTATCAGCTCTGTAGTGTTCTTTCCCTAAATCATGTCCCAGATTAGCTAATACAACTATCTTCTTTCCTTAGAAACAAGCTTCTTTTTTCTATTCATCGTGCAGTTCCAAATGAAAAATAGAAAATCTGAGGGGTTTGGGAAAGTTTTGTTCTCCCAGCGAACCATTCACAGTCTCACAGTATATCAGAGGCTGGAAGGGACCTCAAGAGATCACCAGGTCCAAATGATCACAACCCCTGCCAGAGCAGGATCACTTAGGGTAGTCTGCACAGGAATGCATCCAGGTGGGGTTGGAAAGGCTCCAGAGAAGGAGACTCCACAACCCCCCTGGGGAGCCTGTTCCAGGGCTCTCTCACCCTCACTGGAAAGAAGTTTCTCCTCATGTTGAGATGAAATCTTCTATGTTCAAATTTGAAGCCATTGCTCCTTGTCTTATCACTGTGAACCACCCAAAAGAGCCTGGCCCCCTCCACTTGACACCCACCCCTCAGCTATTGATAGACATTGATCAGATCCCCTCTCAGTCTTCTCTTCTCCAGACTAAACAGCCCCAGGGCTCTCAGGCTCTCTTCACAGGGGAGATGCTCAAGTCCCCTAAGCATCCTCCTGGCTCTCCCTTGGACTCTCTCCAGCAGGTCTCTGTCTCTCTTGAACTGGGGAGCCCCAAACTGGACACAGTATTGTAGGTGTGGTTCAGTTGATTCTGTATTGTTGCACTCAGGTTATTTTGTATTATTGCAGTGATTATAGACTCTGATTTTGTTTAAGGTTTAAGCATTGTGTGGTTTTAGAATTGAAGCGTCAAATATGCATGAAATGTGCTTGCTTCAGATTAAATATTATATTTGGAACAATTTGATAATGATGATGAGGAGGAATATTTATATACATAATTGAAGCTACACTATGTGCTGGAGGGAGGGTAGGGAGGCTCTACAGACGGACTTGGATAGGTTGGATCCATGATCAATGTTAACAGGATGAGCTTCAACAAAGCCAAGTGCCAGGTCCTGCACTTGGGGCACAATAACCCCAAGCATCTCTACAGGCTTGGGGCAGTTTGGCAGAAAGGGACTGGGAGTCCTAATGGACACACAACTGAGTAAGAGCCAGCAGTGTGCCCAGGTGGCCAAGAAAGCCAAAGGCATCCTGGCTGGGATCAGCAATGCTGTGTCCAGCAGGAGCAGGGAGGGGATTGTGCCCTGGGACTCAGCTCTGGGGAGGCCACACCATGAATGTTGTGTCCAGTTTTGGACACCTCAATACAAGAGAGATGTGGAGGTGCTGGAACCAGTGAAGAGGAGGGCAAGGAAGCTGTGAAGGGACTGGAAAATAAATCTGATGAAGAGTGACTGAAGGAGCTGGGGATGGTTAGCTTGGAAAAGAGGAGGCTGAGGGCAGACCTCATTGCTCTCTGCAACTGCCTGAAAGGAGGTTGTGGAGAGGCTGCTGCTGGTCTCTTCTCACAGGTCATTAGTGATAGAACAAGAGGGAATAGCTTCAAGCTATGACTGGGTAGGTTTAGACTGGACATTAGGAAACATTTTTTGATGGCAAGAGTGGTCAGGGATTGGAATGTGCTGCCCAGGGAGGTGGTGGAGTCCCCAAGACTGGCTGTGTTTCAAGGTGGTTTGGATGTGGTGCTTGGGGCTATGGTTTAGGGGTGAGCCTTGTAGAGTAGGGTCAATGGTTGGCCTTGGTGATCCTGAGGCTCTTTTCCAACATGAATGTTTCTGTGATTCTGTGATTGAAAATAGATTTTTGAAAACTGTAATATTTTTATCAATATTATAATGCTGGCTTCACAATTACTTATGAAGATGCAAAGTTTTCAAAAGCTCCTCAAAGTGACTTTTCTTTTTGCATATGAAAATTAAAAAAATAAGGTCGCTCTACTTTGCCTTTCAGTTGGCTGTGAAAGGGCTGAATGCTGTTCCTTATTTGTGCAGTTGTCTGGTTCCATAGCTGTGCAAACATATATACAGACATATATACACACTCTAAATTCCAATTTTCTGGGGAAAGAAAAAAAAAATACAATTTGTTAGCCAGGGTTTTGCATTCAGTTTGAAGGAAAGTGTAGTCCTCTGACAGAGGCAAGGCTATGAATAGAAATCCTTACAGCAAATTGCCCAGACAATGGAATCCATATTTTACAAAGCATTGTCACTGAAAATAAAGCATCTCATACTTCATGTCCAATTACAACTCAGAAATAGGATGCTACTCTCTGCTTCCTAAAGTTGTGAGAATAACAGTCTAGCTGATTCAAGTGGAGCTTTGGATGAGAGCTGTGGAAAGCACATTCCAGAGTAGTAATTGGTGCAACATGTCCAGAGAAGGGCCACCAGGATGATCAGAGGGCTGGAGCACCTCTGCTATAAGGACAGCCTGAGAGAGTTGGAGCTGTTCAGTCTGGAGAAGAGAAGGCTCTGAGGAGACCTTCTGTGGCCTTCCAGTATCTGAAGGAAGCTACAAGAAAGCTGGGGAGGGACTTCTTAGGGTGTCAGGGAGTGATAGGACTGGGGGCAATGGAGCAAAACTTGAAATGGGTAGATTCAGATTGGATGTTAGGAAGAAATTTTTCCCCAGGAGGGTGGTGAGACACTGGAACAGGTTGCCCAAAGAGGTGGTGGAGACCCAATTCCTGGAATTTTTTAAGGTCAGGCTGGATATGGCTCTGTGCAGCCTGATTTAGTGGAACCAGATGATCATTGAGGTCCCTTCCAACCCTGTCAATTCTGTGACTTTCAAAACTCTTCCGGATGCATTCCTGTGTGGCCTTCCCTAGGTGATGCTGCTTTGGCAGGGGGGCTGGGCTTGATGATCTCTGGAAATCCCTCCCAACCCCTAACATTATGTGATTCTGTGATATTTTAAACCTGCACATCTCTGCCAAACAGTTTATTTGTAAGGACTTTAGTGTTTAGACTATCTTAGATAAGTGGAAAGAGTTTTGGATATTTGTTGTATTTGCTTGCTTTTCTCTTTAAAGGTAAACCTGTTCGGTTTTGAAGTTGGGACTAAAAAGAGAGAAAATATCCATAGTGCAAAACTTCTGTCTCTTAAAACTTGATGCTCTGTAGGGGGAAGTAAAAAAAAATAAAGTAGTCAGGCCAAAATTTCATTCAATAAAAAAGGCAGTTGAGGAAGAGAAAATCATTAAATGATACCCTCATTTTAATATCCAAATGCTAGTTTTAAAAGTTAGTGTTCCATGAGTGTGAGAATATTACTGCAGCTAACTTGTGTTTTTCCACTGCATAATCAATGTTAATGACAAACATTCTGCAGGGTGTGCTGGCCCTGCTCTGAAATACAGACTTTAACTTCACTGTGTTCTTGCAGCTGGCTGATTTCAGTGACATTACTTTTATTTTAATCTTAAAGTCATAGAATCATTTTGCTTGAAAAGACCTTTAAGATCCTCAAGTCCAGCTATTATCTAACTCTACCAAGTCTGGTGTTGGAGGGAAGGGATCCATCCAGAGGGACCTGGACAGGCTGCAGAGGTGGGCACAAGGCAACCTCACGAGGTTCAACAAGACCAAGTGCAGGGTCCTGCAGCTGGGTCAAGGCAATCCCATGCACAAATCCAGGCTGGGCAGGGACTGGCTGGAAAGCAGCCCTGAGGAGAGGGACTTGGGGGTGCTGGGGGATGAGAAGCTCAACAGGAGCTGTCAGTGTGCACTTGCAGCCCAGAAAGCCAACCAGAGCCTGGGCTGCATCAGGAGAAGTGTGGCCAGCAGGTCAAGGGAGGTGATTCTCCCTCTCTGCTCATCTCTGCTGAGACCCCACCTGGAGTACTGCATCCAGTTCTGGAGCCCCTATTACAAGAGGGATCTGGACATGCTGGAAGGTGTCCAGAGAAGGTCCACCAGGATGATGAGAGTTGGGGCTGTTCAGTCTGGAGAAGAGAAGGCTCTGAGGTGACCTTCTTGTGGCCTTCCAGTATCTGAAGGGGGCTCCAAGAAAGCTGGGGAGGGACTTTTTAGGCTATCAGGTAGTGACAGGACTGGGGGCAATGGAATAAAGCTGGAAGTGGGGAGCTTGAATCTCTTCCATCTTTATTCCATTCCCCATTTCTAAGTCTGGAAAAAACATTTTTTTTTTGTTCAGCTGAAGTTTTTCCATACATATACAGGATTAAAAACCAAAAAAAAAAAAAAAAAGAAAAACACCACCACTCCCCTGCTGCTTCTAGCCTATATATCAAATCCAAAAGCCCTTTCTCTTCAACTGGCATCTTTTGTCTGGATGTCTTTAATATTCTTCCGTGCAACAGTGCAGATGCAAGGACTTACGATGATAAAGCCTTCTCCCCAAGATAATGAGGAGTACTCTGCAGCAATACGTAGCAAGAGATGTAGAAAACCACACTGTGTCCTTTAAGAGGTTAAAGCAGTTTGAATGAGGCAAACTGAAAACTTCATAGATTTCTGTCTATTTGTCAGAAACCTTTTGATTTCAAAGTGCTCAGCAGCGGGTGTTTTTGTTCTCAGGTGTCAATAATGAGAACTCAGAGTCAGGAAATGATAGCTAGAAGGATCATTTAACATAACAAAAAGCTAAGTAAAACTTGGGAAAAGGATTTAAGAGAGACAAGGGTTTGTTTGCACATAAGGCCCTGCATCCATGCTAGTTTAAAGGGGATCCCTGTGCCCTCAGATCACCGAGTGCTGCACATTTGAATCACATTTACGTCTGCATGCTCTGTGGGATGTGGGCTGCTGTTTCAGATTGCCTGCTGTTTTTCCTTTCCTATATCTACATGGCACATTGAGGAAGCTTTTGGCAGCTGGTTCCTGAGCTCTACAGTTTCTGAGCTCAGCCTTGCAGAAACAGCCCTGATAAAGAGCCACATCACTATCAGGACAGCATTACCTTTTAGCACATTTCCAGAGTGCTTTTTGGAAAACTTTCTGGTCTACAGCTCGACAGGACATGGGGAATGGATATCTGCAGTCACTGAACAGTGAAAGCCCTGTTTCCTGCTCTCCAAAAACCACAGAGTGGTAGGCAGGGAGCAGAGCTGGCAGTGCAGACTGTGCATCTGACTGCCAGATGTCTGTGTAATAAGCATCCAAACACCTACACCAGAGGTGATGTGATCCCTGAGGAAGATACTGTCTCAGCTCTGCAGAGTGGCCATCAGTGAAGGAAGAGCTTCCAAATGGACATGTAAATCTATGCTGAGTTCATCTTCATGTGCTGGAGTAGACAACTGACACTTCTGGCAGCCAGCAAGCCATCTGACAAGAAATTCAAAAGGTGGTATTCACCAGTTAAAAACCTCTTGAGTACTGTGTCCAGTTCTGGGCCCCTCAATTCAAGAAAGATGTTGAGATGCTCAAATGTGTCCAGAGAAGGGCAACAAGGGTGGGGAGGGGTCGGAAGGGAAGTCTCCTATGAGGGAGAGCTCCTATGAGGGAGCTGGGGGTGCTTAGCCTGGTGAAGAGGAGGCTCAGGGGAGACCTCATTGCTGTCTACAACTACCTGAAGGGAGGTTGTAGCCAGGTTGGTCTCTTCTCCCAGGCAACCAGTGACAGAACAAGAGGACACAGTCTGAGGCTGTGCAGAAGCCTGCTAACAACAATTGTCTCTGCTTCAGCAATGAGAACCACAACTCCTCACACTCCCTCTGCTGTGGTGCTATAATAATGCAGCAACAGAAAAGGAGGACACAGTCTCAAGCTGGAAGTTTAGGCTTGATCTTAGAAAGAAGTTCTTCCCAGAAAGAGAGATTGGACATTGGAATGGGCTGCCTAGGGAGGTGGTGGGGTTGACATCCCTGGAGGTGTTTAAGAAAAGCCTGGATGAGGCATTTAGTGCCATGGTCTAGTTGATTAGATAGGGTTGGATTATTGGCTGGACTTGATCTTGGAGGTCTCTTCTAACCTGGCTGATTCTGTGGTTCTCTTGTCCATTACTTCTGTGAGTGGTGGATACAGAAGGGATCCTCCCTTGTGGTTTCTCCCACTGGTAGTATCTGGGTTATGCACATGATACTGCCTGTAGTGTCTGTTCTTTTATATTCTCAATTCTTCTCCAATCAGCACCCAGAAGAGGGAAAAATCACTTACTCAAAACCTAACTTGCTCAGACAATAAGTGGCCCTAAGCCAAACGTTCTGGTGTTTGGCACAGTTCTTCCACACCTCTTGGAGAGTTACTCATACTGACAGCACAAAGCAAAGCAGTGCTAAAATACCTCAGTGTTTATTGACCTTTCTACATTCAAGATGTTAGTACAGAGAGGTCACTGACATTCTCCTAGGGCCCTCTCATCAAAATGTTTTACTTCGTGCTTATTTAGATTTCTGTGATGAGGAAGGAAATTTTCATAGAATGGTCCAGGCCAGAAGGGACCTCCAAAGGTCACTGGCAACACCACACAGCTTGGTGTCATCTGCAGACTTGCTGGTGGTGCATTCAGTGTCACTGTTTGTGTCACTGATAAACAGTACAGGTCCCAGTACAGACCCCTGAGGGACACCACTTGTCATTGTTCTTCACCTGGACTTCAAGCCATTAAGCACTACCCTCTGGATGTGACCATCCAGCCAATTCCTTATCCACTGAACAGTCCACCCAGCAAATCAGTCTCTCTCCAGCATGTAAGGACTGGTTAAAAGTAAAAGCAAGATGTCCCTGCAGCTCTAGGACTAGAATTAGGTTTTGGAAAACAACTCAGCTAAAATAATTGCTGGGAATTGAAAGCAAGCTGAGCAAAGAGTGGATATGAATTGACATATTAGCTCCTAAGAATTAGGAAGAGCAAGTATTTTCTCTGAACTTAAAATTACTTAAGTCCTCTCCATAAGTGGTACTGATATTGATGCTAGTGCCTTTGGATAATCACTAGGAGAAGTAAGAAAAAAACCTCACTCCTAAACCTACTGATTTTTGTGAAAAACCTACAGAATTTTTATTTCCAGGATGTTGCAAGGCAGGATATAGTGACAGAGGACAATTTCCTTAAAAATCACAGAATCAGAGAGTATATCTGGTTTCAAGAGACCTTCAAGGTCATCCAGTCCAACTTTCAACCCAGCACTGAAGGGTCATCACTAAACCATGTCCCTAAGCACCAGGTCCGCATGCTGCTTAAACACCCCCAGGGATGATGCTTTTACCAGTGTCCTGGGCAGACCATTCCAATGTTTGAGAAGCCTTTCAGTGAAGAAATATTTCCTAATATCCAGCCTGAACCTCCCCTGGCACAGCTTGTAACCATTTCCTCTAGTTCTGTCACTTGACATCAAGGAGAAGATGCTGGCCCCCTAATGGCTCCAACCTCCCTTCAGGGAGTTGTAGAGAGCAATGAGGTTTCCCTTCAGCCTCCTCTTCTCCAGACTGAACAAGCCCCAGCTCCCTCAGATACTCCTCACAGGCCATCTGCTCCAGGCCCTTCACCGTGCTCCTTACCCTTCTCTGGACACTGATGATTTGTAGTGTTCACAAAATATTTCACAAATCATCAGGAAAGATTTCAAGCTGGGTACTTCTGTTCAGGTGAAAACTCACCACAAGAAACACTTTGCATTGGACGGCACTGGAAGTTAACCCCAAAATTATGCTTTAAGTACTGCGAGGTGGGGAAATACTCAAAATACAAACACAGTAGTGTTGTAAAGGGGGGATTGAGTAATTGCCCCTTAATTAATAAATGACATGGCAAAGGGGTATTCATAAAAATGCTAGTAACCCTTTATTCATATGAAAATTGACCAAACTCAGAGAATCAGAGAATCAGTCAGGGTTGGAAGGGACCACAAGGATCATCCAGTTCCAACCCCCCTGCCATGGGCAGGGACACCTCACACTACATCAGCCTGGCCAGAGCCTCATCCAGCCTGGCTGCAAACACCTCCAGGGATGGGGCCTCAACCACCTCCCTGCACAACCCATTCCAGGCTCTCACCACTCTCATGGGGAAGAACTTCTTCCTCACATCCATCCTGAATCTCCCAACTTCCAGTTTTATTCCATTCCTCCTAGTCCTACCACTACCAGATAGCCTAAAAAGTCCCTCCCCAGCTTTCCTGTAGACCCTCGTACGGTTGGAATATAGATTTACAACAGGAATATACATTGTTGGGACAAAATACAAACAATTCTATGCAAACTAGGAGATAATAACTTGGAAAGAGAAGGTCCCTGGGAGTAGATAGAGCTCAATCAAAGAGGGGGGAGGCTCGATAAGAACCCTTATGCTAAAAAGGGCAATGAATTAATGACTACCAGCTGGTTCTACCCACGTGTGGGATGCTGCTGTTGCTGCTGAGTTAGCTATGGAGCTTTAGAGCACTCTCGTATGGCGCTGGCATGGCAGATTGCTGGCAAGGAGAGTTTGCCACATTGTCCTAGGCTGGTCTGGCTTCAGCAGACAGCTAACGATGCTTCTCGCCACGGGTGCTGGTTTGGTTCCTGGGTGTGATGCTTTTAAGACTGTCTTTAATTTTTCTTCTCACAAAGTTTGAGCAGAGAAAGGGAAAGGATGTAAATAAAACACTCTTGGGTGTAAGAAAGCAAAATAATGATTATTCTAAACACTTCCATTGGAGAGAGAGAAATGTTTAACAATCACTACTCAAAACAAAGTCACTCAGTCTCAGCTTGCTCTGCTTCTCTCTTCTTCTCCTTCTGCCTTTGAATATAACACACCCACATACTGACCTTGACAAGCCAAGTCTAACAGCCTCTCTGCTTCTTGACTCTCTGCCTTCTGCCAAGGGGGTCTGGGGGAAGTCCTCCTGGCTGGGGGGGAGGCCCCTTGGGGAAGAAGCACAGCCCCTCGAGAGGAGGGGGAAGCCAGGGGGCTTGGTTGTGTTTTTCTGTTGACTGTACCTATTTGTGAATGTTGTGAATAGTGTATATTTGTACATATTCATTGCATTTCATCATAGATTGTAGTTTTGCCTGTAAAATACAGCTTCGTTTGCTTCCAGACTGAGCTAGCCTGGTTATTGTCAGTGTGGGAGGGGGATTCCAGCTCTCACACTGTAACACTGGGTAAACTGAGGCACGGCACGATTCTGGTGGCAAGGGGAAGCAGGCTAGGTGGATCCAGATTCGTGGCTCATGGCTTCTCCGGCTTGCTGTGCATGGGCTCGTGGCTTTATCCCAGGCTCTGGACCAGGCACTCGAGGCAGGGCAGTGCAACTGGAGGCAGCAAGGCTTAAGCAAGGTTTGCAGCAAGGCTTAAGCAAGGTTTGCAGCAAGGCTTGAAGCAAGGTGAAGGTGACTACCAAGTCAACCTCTGTATAGACAATTTGCCAGAGATCGATTGGGCCAATGGGGCACTGAAGCTAACCTGTAGCACTCAATGGCAAGGCATTCTGCCAGGCTATCACCACAAAAGGCAGAAACAAAGACCTTGTTTCTGGGGGAGCAGTGGTCAGCTTACATGCTCTCACCCCAGATAAATATCTTGTTTACCAGACAGGCAGGGGTCCTGCCTCCTTTGTTCTTTTCCCCGTGTTGCCCTGTCTTTCTGCAGGAAGGAGGGGAGGGAGAGGTACCCTGTCTAGACATTTTAAGGCCTGTCTGGGTTTGTACTGGGCCATGTCATGGCCCTACCATGACAAGTAGTCATGTTTTTACCAGCTGGGAGACGACATTTTGTGTTAAGACAAGTCAGCTAGGAAGAAAAAAATGTGCATAGAGACATAGATGTTATATAATGCAAGTTTTAGTTTAACAAACATGTCAAAGTCATGTTGGGGTTGAACTAGATGACCTTTGGATGTCCCTTCCAACCCAGACCATTCTATGATTCTGTGTTTACAATGACGTTTCTGCTTAAAAAGATGACACTTTGCCAGTGTTTGATTTTCGTGAGAGGAGTTCTGTGTACAGGTCTGGAGCCCTCAATATAGGAAGGACATGGACCTGATGGAGAGGGCCCAGAGGAGGCCATGAAAATGATCAGGGGGCTGGAGCACCTCTACTACGAGGACAGGTTGAGGGAGCTGGGGATGTTCAGCCTGGAGGAGGCTCCAGGGAGACCTAATAGGAGTCTGCCAGTACCTGAAGTACAGGAAGGATGGAGAGAGACCGTTTACAAAGGCCTTCAGTGACAGAATGAGGAGCTATGGCATCAAACTAGAGAAGGGCAGATTTAGATTGGATACCAGGAACAAGTTCTTCACTATGAGGGTGGTGGAACACTGGAACTGGTTGCCCAGGGAGATGGCTGAGGCTCCTTGCCTGAAGATATTCAAGGAAAGACTCAGCAAGGCCCTGGACAGCCTGTTCTAGTTGGGGATGTCCCTGCTGACTGTGGGGAGGTTGGACTGGATGAGTTTTGGAGGTCCCTTCTGTCCCAGGCCATTCTATGTTTCTATGAATAATTGATTCCATTAATACCCAGTTTTTGCTGATTGGGCTGGCAAAATACTCATTGCCATTACACTGCATAGGAAACCTCCCTTCTCAGATGTTAAAAGCATGATTTGGTTAATGTACATACAAGAGCCTGTGGTTTGCTTCCCTTCAGAAATGGAGAGCCCTGCAAGCAAAATGCAATTGCTTTTAAAAACTCAGCGATTATAATAAAGGACAGACAATTTCCTGAGGAAATGAAGGATAGGGCAGGAACTCAGAGTTAATTTTCAGTGCTAGACCAAGTCTAACAAAGGTATATTTTCTATTATTTTAAAAGCACAGAAGAAAAAGGTGGAATTCCTGCTCAGATTAACGAGGAGCATTTCAAACCACAACTGGATTTTTTTTTAAGAAACCCTTATTATAGGCTATTGTGTCTGACAAAAGTAATTTTGACATGTGATCATACTTTGAAAACCTTTCTTGCATTGCCTTAAATGATGATAGAGGGCTATGGAGGTGCACTTTTAATTCCAGTGAGAAAGCCTAGATGCTTGTCTTTTAGGTAGCTGAACTCCATATTGCAGCTTCAGATTTCTGAAGGAGACAGCATGGTTTGTGCCAGCTGTTCCTCTAAAGAAGAGAGGGCTAAGAAAGGGAAAGAGGAAAGGAAAGGTCTGCTTTTTGTTTTCTTGCTCTAAGACAATCTGCTAATCTGTCAGCTCTGTTCTAGTGAGAGAGAAGAGTGAACTCTGCCCAAGTTCCTTTCAGAGTCTCTTACCATCTTGGAAACTGGCATCTGTACCTACAAGCAGAGGTGTTTTGCATGCTTCAGTTGCTTAGGCAGACTGCAGCACCCCACACATGACTTAACTGCTTTCAGACTTCCATGCTGCCCGGAGTTGCTTCTGCATGTTAAATTCCTCTCCCCATGTCAGGAGGTCCACTGCAGGCCAGCAGCACTTAAAAGCCATGAGAGGTTGCTCAAGTAGCTTCCTGTCTATGGTTTTGTCCTGTATCTTAGGCTGAACTAGTGCAGTGGCTCTCAGTGACCACTCCCCAGCTGAGAGGGGAAATCAAGCAAAGGAAACCCATGAGCTGAAATGAAAACAAATGTAGTGAAACTGCCAAAGTGATACCAACACAAGTAGAAAGCATGCAAAGTTATAAATCAGCCCAGCAAAGGTACAGCAGTCACAATCAATGGGAAGGGAGTCCTTGGGAGCAGGAGAAGGAAGAGGAGGCACCTAAGCAAGAGAAGAAGCCCCAGCAGAAGAGTGCTCTGTCCTCACACAACTTCCCCCTTTGTAATGAGCATGACTTTTATATACCTGGAGCCAGCTCAGGGGTGTTTGGTTGGTTGGTTTTTGGGTATTTTTAGGATTGTTAGGGTTGGAAGAGACCTCAAGGATCATCCAGTTCCAAGCCCCCTGCCATGGGCAGGGACACCTCACACTACATCAGGTTGCCCAGAGCCACATCCAGCCTGGTCTTAAAAACCTCCAGGGATGAGGCTTCCACCACCTCCCTGGGCAACCTGTTCCAGTGTCTCATCACCTTCATGGTGAACTTCTTCCTAACATCCAATCTGAATCTACCCATTTCTATTTTTTTTCCATTCCCCCTAGACCTATCACTACCTGAAACCCTAAAAAGTCCCTCCCCAGCTTTCTTGGAGCCCCCTTCAGATACTGGAAGGCCACAAGGTCACCTCAGAACCTTCTCTTCTCCAGACTGAACAGCCCCAACTCTCTCAGTCTGTCCTCATAGGAGAGCAGCTCCAGCCCTCTGATCATCCTCATGGCCCTTCTCTGGACACATTCCAGCACCTCCAGATCCTTCCTATGATAGGGGCTCCAGAACTGGACACAGTACTCCAGGTGGGGTCTCACCAGAGAGGAGTAGAAGGGGAGAATCACCTCCCTCGACCTGCTGGCCACACTTCTCCTGATGCAGGCTGCTTGGATTTCTAGGCTTCAAGAGCACACTGCTAACTCATGTAGAGCTTCTCATCCCCCAGCATCCCCAAGTCCTTTTCTTCAGGGCTGCTCTCCAGCCAGTCCCTGCCCAGCCTATATCGGTGCTTGGGATTGCCTCGACCCAGCTGCAGGACCCTGCACTTGGTCTTGTTGAACCTCATGAGGTTGGCTTGTGCCCACCTCTCCAGCCTGTTCAGGTCCCTCTGGATGGATCCCCTCCCTCCAGTGTGTCTGCTGCACCACACAGCTTGGTGTCATCAGAAAACTTGCTGAGGGTGCACTCAGTGCCACAGTTCAGCTGCCCTGGCTGACTCCAACATGCTAATGACCTGCAGACTATGGCTGACCTAGGATTCTGTCACAGCAAAGCCAGAACGTGCTCTCAATTTGTCCCCAATGTGTTGTAATACCTTTGGAGAAAAATATGAGAGAATCTCTTGTTGGGGAATTTGCTGCCAAGTTTGGAGGTGTGTCTTGGACATTCTGGAAGTGGGAAAGAGAGAAGAGAGATTTGGAGAAAAATGTGAAAAAGCATGTGAGATTGACAAGAGGACAGAGAAACAAATCAAACTCTCTAGAGCATGTTCTGGCACCAGCATATCCAGCATCATCAAATGCTGGAGTCCTTGGACTTCATTTTGCATTTATGGTCTCTGCGTAGAGCAGATTGCTGCTGTCTACAGTTCAACTCTTGGTGAAAGATGGAGAGAAAGTATGGTTGTGAGTTCCTAGGGATTTGTCACATCCCAAATATCCCCTTATAAATAGATCACAGTCTCACAGTCTCACAGTATGTCAGTCTGGAAGGGACTTCAAGAGATCATGAGGTCCAATCCTCCTGCCAGAGCAGCATCACTTAGGGTAGTCTGCACAGGAATGCATCCAGGTGGGGTTGGAAGGTCTCCAGAGAAGGAGACTCCACAACTCCCCTTGGCAGCCTGTTCCAGGGCTTTGTCACCCTCACTGGAAAGAAGTTTCTCCTCATGTTGAGCTGAAATCTTCTCTGTTCAAGTCTGAACCCATTGTTCCTTGGCTTATCACTGTGAACCACCCAAAAGAGCCTGGCCCCCTCCACTTGAATGATACAGATATATAGATGTGTGTGATGCAGGCAGCCATATCCTGAGGAACAAAAGGCCTCTGCATGCCAGTCAGTTGGTAGATACCTGAAACAGGGGGGGGTGCCTCAGAAAGGAGAGGGTTGTTTTTCATCCTGCTTCTGTGTAGGGTAGCTGGAACTGCTGTGGAAAGGGAAGGGAGGGTCACAGAGAGGTCATGAGTCCTTTGGGGATGCTTGTGCAGAAAGCAAGTCTTGTTGTCAGATGGGTATTAGTAACACTGGGAAAACAGACTAATAAGCACTTCTGAGCCTGTGATAGTATGCTGGAGTAAGACATAGCTATTGAGGACAGCTAAATTACCACTGATTGGGCTTAAAGACATTTCCTCTTAATGATCCAGACTAGCAATTCATGGACATGTTTTCACAGTCCCTTCACCACCCTCCCAAACCAACTGCAAGGCTGCAGAGCCTGCTCACAGCGATTGTCTCTGCTTCAGCAAGGAGAACCACAATTCCTCACACTCCCTCTGCTGTGCTGCTATAATTATCTCACAGAACCTGATGACTAATTTGAAGCCAAGCACTCCTAGAGGCTGCCCAAGTAATATTTAAGTATATTTTTGGAATTTTTTGGGGTGGGAAACCAAATTAATAAAACTCTGGTAGTTCTTACTACCTACCTCTAAAACATGCTCTGGGTACAAATGCAGTGGCATTTGCTTGCAGCTTGGGTTTATGAAAAATGTTTCACCCTGGCTATAACAGGCTGCAACTTCTATAACTGGGCACTTTGCATTTCATTTGTATATTAAGCTGAATAATTCAGAACTATGTTGCTAATAAATCTTTGCCTCGAGCCTCTGTGAGAATAAATTGTATACCTGTTTCCTACAGACCTTGAATTAAGATATTGAGATACTAAATGGGATGAGAAATTAGAACTCTTTGTCAGCCAGTAACCAATCTTTTGCCTGTGGCTCACTTGGCAGACAGAAATTAAAGGTTATAAAGTATTTGCCTCTCTAAGTCCAACTAAAGTGAAAAATAACAACTTGTAGCAAAAAAATAAAAACAAAACAGAAGAATTTGTGGTGTCCAACACAGCCTAGTGGGTCACAGTTTTTAAAAACATCTTTGTAATCACAGGCTCATAGGATGTTAGGGATTGGAAGGACCTCTGGAGATCTTCAAGTCCAACCCCCCCCTGCCAGAGCAAGACCAGAGAATCCAGCACAGGTCACACAGGAATGCATCCAGATGGGTTTTGAAAGTCTCCAGAGGAGACTCCACAACCTCTCTGGGCAGCCTGTTCCAGTGCTCTGGGACCCTTACAGTGAAGAACTTCCTCCTCATGTTGAGGTGGAACCTCCTGTGCTGTACCTGCTATCCATTGCCCCTTGTCCTATCCCAGGGTGCAGCTGAGCAGAGTCTGTCCCTGCCTCTTGACCCCCAGCCCTCAGCTATTGATAAACATTTATTAAATCCCTCAATCTTCTCTTCTCCAGACTAAAAACCCCCAGGTCTCTCAGCCTCTAAATACTTCCCTGCAGCAGGGGCAGGACATTTATTTTCCCAACATACACATTTTTTTTTCCCCAGAGGATATCTAGGAGTTTGATATTCCTCTGTGAAACACATAGAAGCCAGAGCTCCTTCTGAATGCAAGCTGCAGGCATGCAACCTTGAGCAGTTTACACTCCACTGGGAACAAAATCATGAATCTCCTGTTCCTTGAAAGCTCTTGCTCTTCTCTGACCCAGAAGCAGGCCTTCTGTGGTCAGAAGAAATTTATATCCAGATTTTGAAGCTCTGCCAAGAGCCCATTTCAGACTGCAGAAATAGCTTTTTAAGGATCAGTTCTTCTAGGTGTTTTGACATCATTTGATGGATTCACAGCTTCTGGGGCCATTCTTTTAGGGAAGAGTGCAGTCATCTCCAGTCAGTCTCCAATATAAAGGCTTAAGGATAAAGCACTGTGAGTAAAAAAAAAAACAACAAAGACTCTTTTCATGTGTTAAAAGACAATAAGAGAGGATCATTTTTGGAAGGGGGTTCGACTGAGAGTTAGTAAACATAAAATTTTGCTTTTAAACTTGCAGCTTAACTGATCCAAAAGGGGGAGGACCATATAAATGTCTTGGTTCTTGTACTCTCCCCTTGTGCACCAACCATCAGTGCTGCAAGGTTTAGACAGCCCTGTGCACTAACCCTGTGCACTAACCCTGTGCAACCTTCTTTATATTTCAATTTTCAGCTCCTGCCTGAACAGTTAAGTGAAACACACAATAAGCAATCTCACGGAAGAGGTGTAACTAATGAATCAGATCAAGACTAATGCTGTGCAAAACTGGAAAAATTCTGAACGATTTGAAAAGCAAATTAGATGTTTGGGGTTTGTTTTGGTTTGGTTTTTCTTTTTAAATACCATTTTAATGGTGTAATACAAAAGGAGCAGGCTAACAGAGAGGAAATTTTCCTTCTTAATATCTTGAAATCAGCCTGTAAATGTACATAATTATCATGCAGGATTAAGTTGTTTGGTTTCAAGATAATCATTCCCCATTTCCTTTCAATCAGATTAAAGTACTTTTGGTATGCCATTCTTATGAATGTAGAGTATAAACTATGTGAAAGAATGCAGTTCCTGAAGGAGGCCTTCAGGAAGAAGGATGGGGAATGATTGTTTCCAAAGGCCTGGAGTGATAGGATGAGGGGGAATGACTTCAAACTAGAGAAGAGTGGATTTAGATTGGATGCTAGGAACAAGTTCTTTACCATGAGGCTGGTGGAATTCTGAAGCAGGTTGCCCTGAGAGGCAGTTGAGGCCCCATCCCTTGGAGATATTCAAGGTCAAAAAAGCTTTGAGCAACCTGATCTAATGGAGGATGTCCCTACTGACTGCAGGGGGGTTGGACTAGATGACCTTTGGAGGTTCCTTCCAACCCAAACCATTCTATGACTCTACGACTTAAGCTACTTGTACTGTAACTCTTTAAATGCCTTAAAGCACCAAACAGCTCAAGACAGTGACATACAATTATTTAATTCACTTAGCAGCTATTTTATCTACCTCTGATCTGAAGGGCTTACAAGCCAACTAAAGGTTGTATCATGATGCTCCATAATCTGGAATGAGATACGTCTGTGCATATAGTACATATATCTTCCAGGCAACTTGTGACAGGACAAGAGGGCATGGTGTGAAGCTGCACCAGGGGAGGTTTAGGTTGGATATTAGGAAGCAGTTCCTCACAGCAAGGCTGATCAGGCACTGGGATGGACTGCCCAGGGAGGTGCTGGAGTTACCATCCCTGGAGGTCTTTGAGAAAAGCTTGGATGTGGCACTTGGTGGCATGGTTTAGCTGATGTCATGATGTTAGGTCATAGGCTGGACTTGATGATCTCAGAGGTTTTTTGCCAGCCTCAATAATTCTGTGATTCTGTGAATGCTAGACATTGTATTTATATACATATAGTATATCTATATATTTGTATATAAATATACAGACAAATTCAGAGGTTGGAACACACCAGACTGCCTAGAAAATGAAATTACATGAAATTAAAATTAAATTCAGGCATATTCAAGTAAATGGAAATACTTCATCATGGTGAAGGATCTCACTTCAGTTCTCAAGCAGAACTGGAAGGAGCCACATGTGTAATCCAGTTAATCTTCCTACAATGACAGCCAGTCAGGCAGCAAAAGTTTAGTTCAGAGCTCCACAACTGCTCCACAAACCTGCTCAACAAACCCCTCTATGCTTCCAGATACCTCATCACTACCTGCTACTGCCAGTAGTGTTGCATAGCTGCTTAGCCTAGACTTACAGAGAGCAATCAGATACATCCCCACACTTATTCACAAACTTTTAAAAGACATTTGGGATTCAGCCTTATACCTTTTGCTATCATGCATTCAGTTTTATTTTTTTTTAATGTTCTTTCCTTACTTTTTGATTTTAAAATACATTTGGGAAATATAGGAATGCAGTGGCTCGAAGTAGGAATCTTAGCTTTTAAGCTTTCAGCCTGGCTTCCTTTCTCTTGCCTCCAATGTCTGCAAGTGTGCAAAATGGAAAACATGATTTCCATAAAGCAGCTGCTGTATTTACTTAAATCTGTTTCATTTCAGAGAAGTGGCACAACCAGATATGAAGCAAGCAAGCAGGTAAGTATTGACCTGAAGCTAGAAAGCTACCTAGTTAAGACACCTGTGGAGGGTATTCTATATCTGGAAAACCACAGCCTCATGAAACACAGAAACATTCGGGTTGGAAAAGCCCCTCAGGATCACCAAGGCCAACCCAGAACCCTATTCTACAAGGGTCACCCCTAAACCATAGCCCCAGGCACCACATCCAAACCACCTTGAAACACAGCCAGGCTTGGGGACTCCACCACCTCCCTGGGCAGCACATTGTGATCCCTGACCATTCTTGCCATCAAAAAATGTTTCCTAATGTCCAGCCTAAACCTACCCAGTCACAGCTTGAGGCCATTCCCTCTTGTTCTGTCACTAATTGTCTGTGAGAAGAGACCAGCAGCAGCCTCTCTACAACTTCCTTGCAGGCAGTTGTAGAGAGCAATGAGGTCTCCCCTCAGCCTTCTCTTTTCCAAACTGACCATCCCCAGCTCCTTCTGTCACTCTTGGGCTTGCAAGCTCAAAAAGGAACCTGGCATATTAGAAGTTGTGTGAAATCTTAAAAAAATATGTGAAGCAAAGTAAAAAGTCTCCTCCATATGGCCCTTGTACAGTTATTTGATGCCTGAAGACACATTAGATGATTTGATTTAAAACCAACCAACCAAGTAAGCTGTATCAGTGAAATCTGTGTTTCTACAGCAGAGAAACAGTTCCCACTTGGAGGATACAGGAAAATGAAACAAAGGAAACACCCAATAGTGCAAGGCTTTCTGCAAAGTAATCTATTCATGGACAAGGATCTCAGCTGGTGTTCATCTGATAAATTCCAGTTGCAGATTAGCTGGGTGTTAGTCACAAGTATTTTGGAATTATTAACCCCTCCAATGCTATGCCCAGGGAAGGTTTGTCCAGCAGTCATTTTCTCAAGACTTTCTAGACAGATTTTTTGTCATTTCACAAGCATGAACATTTTTCTTTCCCACTCATTTTTCTTCCCCACCTGTCAGATTTACAAACTCCATCTGGAACCTGAAAAAAAAAAAAAAAAAAGCAAGCTGTTCGTTCTCTCCGCTCTCCTTTCTAATGAGGGCTTTGCAGACAGAGCTAAGCTGACAGTTTGGATGATGTGGAAGGAAAGCTGCACTGCAGCTCATCCTACCATCACTGTATTGATACTATAACACAGAAATGAAAAAAAAAAAAAAACAACAAACAAATTAATGCCTTTGGCATTAAAAAAAAAGGTTATGTGACTCCACTGCACTCCCAGGGGTATGTTCAGAGTAGTTGGATGTCACTCCTTACAGTGTCGTTGTTCCTGACCACAGCCTGGGCAGGTTGGTTTATTAGTGGATCTCAATTTATTACATTTCCCAGATTCCTACAAATAATGAACCAGAATCTATTCCTTCATTTGCATCAAGAGAAAAAAAATCACAGAATTGTCAGGGTTGGAAGGGACCTCAAGGATTATCTAGTTCCAAGGCCCTGCCATGGGCAGGGACACCTCACACTAGAGCAGGTTGCCCAGAGCTACATCCAGCCTGGCCTTAAAAACCTCCAGGGATGGTTCTGAATGTCTCTGAACAGTTTCAACCAAAAGACAAGCCTGCTTTAGGAGACTAGAATGTCTTTCTTCCAGGAAAAATATACCTCTCTTGATTGTGCCCTTACAGCATTTTTGGAATATTTATCTGGCTATGGGGCTCTACTGTGAGTATTTCACAGTGTTTAACTGTGGGGATAAAAAAGATTGGGGAAAAAAAAAAAGGAAAAAGAAAGATTTGATTTATGAAATCACATAATAAATAGGAAGGAAAAGATGGCTGTCAGCCCAAATGACAAGCTCATAGCAGCTCAGTTCTTTTGGGAAAGCTGCCAAACATCAGTTGCCTCCCATGTACATGCCTGCAGTTCTGACGTTAAAGACAGACAATGAAATGTAAATACTCCCAACTTTTGGAGATGCAGCAAGTATTAACAGCTTCACATTAAAAGCATATTGGAAAAATAAACCCAGTCTGCACTGGCATCTGTTATTTTAGTTTCTCAGTTGATGCATTACAGCTAGAAAGGGTAAGATTTTTTCTTTCCAGAAACCACTGAAAAGTGCAAGTATTCTTTTACCAGAGAAAGCCAGAGAATAAGTGTTTACAAGGGGGAGATAAGAGGTAATTAGAATCATAGAACCATAGAACATTAGAGGTTAGAAGGGACCTCCAGAAATCATCCAGTCCAATCCCCCTGCCAGAGCAGGATCACCCAGGATAGTCCACACAGGAACACGTCCAGACAGGTTTTGAAAGTCTCCAGAGGAGATTCCACAACCTCTCTGGGGAGTCTGTTCCAGTGTTCTGTCACCCTCAGAGTGGAAAAAATGTTTCTTCATTGCTTCCATGGAACTTCCTATGCCTCAACTTCCACCACTGCCCCTTGTGCTGTCGTTGGGCATCACCCAGCAGAGCCTGGCTCCAGCCTCTTGGTACTCCCCCTGCACATCTTTATAAACATGAATGAGGTCACCTCTCAGAATCTTCCTCTCCAAGTTACAGAGCCCTCAGCTCCCTCAGTCTCTCCTCCTAAGAAAGATGTTCCATTGCCTTAATCACTATGGGGCTCTGCACTGGACTCTTTCAAGCAGTTCCCTGAGGTCCTTCTTGACCTGAGTGGCTCAGAACTGGACACAATATTCCAGATGTGGCCTCACCAGGGCAGAGTAGAGGGGAAGGAGAACCTCTCTCAACCTACTAACCACAGCTCTTCAAATATACCCCAGAATGCTGTTGGCCTTTTTGGCCACAAGGGCATGTTGCTGGCTCATGGTCATACAGGAAACAAGGTTTTATCACCTTAGGAAAATGAGAAAAAAACCAAACCAAACCTCCACTTAAAATAGAAATAAAATAATTCCAACATATTTTTTTTTTTCCAGCAGAGGGACTTTTTTTTTCATTTTCTATTTTGGTTTCTTTTTATCTTTCTTCTGAGGAAACCATGTATATAGGTATATGTAGATAAAGCTTGTATGCTTTGGGATTTTCATTATTTGAAGAATCCCATAAAACATGGACTGTTGAGTTTCATTTCTAAGCCCATTTCCTCAGTTTATTTCTACGGAAGAGATTTTTTCTTCTCAGTCTTTTTTTGTATGTAGAAGAGGAGAGAAAAATGTTCTGAAATGGAAATTTTTGAACCTCTGGCTACTGTTTGTATTTTTTACTTTGTCAATAGTATTTCATGTGAGCTAATGTCAATAACATTTCAGGTGAGTTAATGTCAATCATATATAATGTGAGCTAATGTCAATAATATTTCATGTGAATTAATTATATATAATGTGAGCTAATGTCAATAATATATAGCATGAACTAATGTGAATATGTGAACTAACAAGACTCCTAAACAAATTGCATTTTTCCCTCTCATATGTCAGCTCTCTGTAGCAGTGGACATGAGCAGGCAGCGTGAGCTTGCAGCCCAGAAAGCAAGTCACACCCTGGGCTGCATCAAAAGAAGAGTTGCCAGCCCATCCAGAGAGGTGATTCTGCCACTTTGCTGTGCTCTGGTGAGACCTCATCTGAGTACTGCATCCAGGTCTGGAGCCCTCAATATAGGAAGGACATGGACCTGATGGAGAGAGTCTAGAGGAGGGCCACAGAAATGGTCAGGGGGTTGGAGCACCTCTGCTATGAGGACAGGCTGAGGGAGCTGGGGGTGTTCAGCCTGGAGAAGAGGAGGCTCCAGGGAGACCTAATAGCAGCCTGCCAGTACTTGAAGGGGTTCTACAGGAAGGATGCAGAGAGACTGTTCCCAAAGGCCGGCAGTAACAGCACAAGGGGCAATGGCATCAAACAAGAGAAGGGCAGATTTAGACTGGATGTGAGAAACAAGTTCTTTACTATGAGGGTGGTGGAACACTGGAACAGGTTGCCCAGGCAGGTGGTTGAGGCTCCTTCCCTGGAGATATTCAAAGCTAAACGAGGCCCTGGACAGCCTGATCTAGTTGGGGATGTCCCTGTGACTGTAGGAAGGGTTGGATTGGATGACCTTTGGAGGTGCCTTCCAGCCTGGATCATTCTATGATCCTATGATACTATATAAATGCACCCCCCTGGATGCATTCCTGTGCAAACTCCCCTAAGTGATGCTGCTCTGGCAGGGGGGTTGGACCTGATGATCTCTGGAGGTCCCTTCCAACCTCTGCTATACTGTGATCCTGTGATGAACACCTTTCAGTTATTCATAATTCAGTCTTCTCTTCCATGACCAAGGATTAATATATTATTAGTGAACTGCTAACCATCATTAAGTAGTGATGTGGTAATGAATCATTTGTAAATTGCTGAGACTTGCTATTAGCTCTCTTAAGATTTCTTCCATAGGATATAGCCTATTACACAGAGAAAATACAACATCAAAAGGCCATTTTAAGAGATTCCTTGCCATTAGTTTCAGCATAAATATCAGTCCCATCTTAGGTACCATGGCAATTAACACTTGTGGAGGGCTAGAATAGGCTAATAGGGTAAATCAGGTTCCAAAGATATTTCCTCTGCTTTTATAATGTACAAAAAGCCAGCCCCCTTAGGGGATTAAACTTGATTTGCTCAGGCAAAAACTTACTGTCAAATTCCCTATAATTTAAGGGCTTAGCTCATCAGTTGCACAGCTTTGTTGTACTACAAATTACCTTTTCCAGCTCTCCTTCTGTTAGGATAGGTGGCAACAAGAGACAAAAAGGATAAGAAGCAACCATTTGCAAGCTATCAGTTTAGATCTGTCTCATAAAATAAATCCTGATTTATTTAGTCATGTGGATTCTGTTATACAAAGAAATAGTTGTACTTCAGAAACATTTAAGTACAAATCTGATTTCCCACAGAAATGAATAGCAGGAATTCATATTCCTACTTCCCTTCCAAGAGCCATAAGAAATTTAAATGTAGCCTGTGCCATTTCAAAGAGAGTTTTATAACCAATCTTTTTGCCTTGCATGCAAAGAAATCCCTTGCCTTAAGTGTAATATAAAGCTCATTAAAAAAATCTGTATTTTAAAATATTTTTTTAATTTTATTTTCTATTTATTTTACTTATGAGTGTATACTCATTCTTTTTTTTTTCTGATTAAAAGAGCACTGGCTTTTTTTTTTCTCTAGATGCAGCTCATCTATCACTGTAATATCACCCCAAACTGATCTTTGTTTAGCAAAATCCTTGGATTAAAAGATCTTAATGTAGAGAATTCAGCAAAGCTTAAATATATTAATTTTTTTTCCGCTCCCATTCTGGCACCACCATTTTTTCATTCAGAAAAAAAAAAAATCACTCAGTTCAAGGAATGCTGTAATTTCACTTACTTTTGCCTAACTGTCAGGGAAACAGATTTTTATTGTTCTCACCCAACAAGGATATAAAATTTCAAAGCCATTAGTTTCCTTGTGAGAGCAGAATGAGGCAAAGGGCCATACATTCAATTTACTCTCCTCTCCATGCTTGCAACCAGGTTTTCATCCCATCAAGTGACAGGCAGGACAGACACAGCTGAGAAGATTGTGCCCTGAAGGCTGATGCTAACAGGCCTGGCTCCTGCAGGGCTGGCTGGGGGGGATGGAGAATGGAGAGAATGGGATCCACCAGGAGGAATGGAAAGAACTGGGGTTGTGCAGCCTGGAGAAGAGAAAGCCTTCAGGGAGACCTTAGTGCTGCCTACAGATTCCTAAAAAGAGGATGGAGAGAAGGTGTAGTCAGACTCTTGGAGGTGCACAGCAATGGAGTGAGAGGCAACAGGCACAGACTGGAATGTGGAAAACTCTGGTTGGATATAAAGAAACTTTTTTACCGAGAGTAATATGTTGGGTTTAGATCCCTCTGCCTTCAAGCTCTTCAGAACCTGACTGCTCTTGGACTTGGGAAACTGAAAATTAGACCTGCCCTGAGCAGAGCTTGGGGTAGATGTTAATGGGGATGCCTTTCAACCTAAATTATTCTGTGATTTGATGTAAGAAAAGGCCAAATAACAGCAGGCAGGAGAGGGGTGTGGAGGGCTGCTTCCTCAGCTTGCAAAGAAGCAACAGGTCAGTGGTTCTGTCATCATTCCAGCAGCTACCCAGTGCTATTAACAAATACAAGTATTTATAATCCCTGGAATAAATAAAACAGGCATGCATCAGACACAGATTTGTGAAATTGTCGTTATTGCTTTCTGTCAAAATGTGATTATTGAGAAATTATCAAGGCTTTCATCTTCCACATTATGAAAGACAACTCCTGTGATAGATTGGAAATTTTGTTTCTGGATTCTTTTCATTGCAAGCATCAAAATCTCTGTATCCTACCTGGAAAATTACTCCTGCTCTGCTTTAGAATATGTAGGGGAGTGGTGGAAGCCTCATGCCTGGAGGTTTTTAAGGCCAGGCTGGATGTGGCTCTGAGCAACTTGATCTATGTGAGGTGTCCCTGCCCATGGCAAGGGGCTGGAACTGGATGATCCTCGAGGTCCCATCCAACCCTAACAATTCTATGACTCTATGTCTGCTCCAGCACTTTTATTCTCCCTTTATTTAAGCTTCAAAGCAGTAAAATCTATGTTGCACCTGAAATGGCTGTCTCCAAGACTAGCAAATAATTAATCTCCACAACTCCTGGGGGACAAGCAGCAGCTGTCCTTGTGTAGAACAGCAAAGGACAGGACAAATGCTCCTCACTATATACAATCCAAACTCATAGGCATCACAGACTTGAAATATGAGTCTGAACACAGATGCTCTGTGGCCAGAAAGAGCAGACATCATTCTGTTTCACTTTCATATGGGATCATATGTTCCCCAGGGATTGGCACTGGGTCCAGTTTTGTTCAATGTCTTTTATCTGGCTGCGGAATTACTACAGTAGATACAAGACCAGTTTTGTTCAAGTATATACAAGATCCAGTTTTGTTCAATATCTTTATCCATGACCTGGCTGAGGGCATCGAGTGCACCCTCAGCAAGTTCTGATGATACCAAACTGGGGAATGGCTGACAGCCCTCAGGCTGTGCAGCATCCAACCTGACCTGGACAGGCTGAGAGCTGGCTGCAGGCAAACCTCATGGAGTTTAATAAGGACAAGTGCAGGGTCCTGCAGCTGGGGAGAAATAACAACAACACCAGGACAGGTTAGAGGCTGCCCTGCTGGAAAGCAGCTCCACACAGAAAGACCTTGGAGTGCTGGTGGACAGCAAGTTCTGCATGGAACAACAATGTGCTCTGGTGGCCAAGAGAGCCAATGGGATCCTGGGATGTATCAAGCAAGGTGTGTCCAGCAGGGCTAGGGAAGTTCTTCTACCTCTCTACTCTGCCCTGCTGAGACCACAGCTGCAATCCTGTGTCCAGTTTGGGGCTCCCCAGTTCAAGAGAGACAGAGACCTGCTGGAGAGAATCCAAGGGAGAGCCAGGAGGATGCTTAGGGGACTTGAGCATCTCCCCTGTGAAGAGAGCCTGAGAGCCCTGGGGCTGTTTAGTCTGGAGAAGAGAAGACTGAGAGGGGATCTGATCAATGTCTATCAATAGCTGAGGGGTGGGTGTCAAGTGGAGGGGGCCAGGCTCTTTTGGGTGGTTCACAGTGATAAGACAAGGAACAATGGGTTCAGACTTGAACATAGAAGATTTCAGCTCACCATGAGGAGAAACTTCTTTCCAGTGAGGGTGACAGAGCACTGGAACAGACTGCCCAGGAGGGTTGTGGAGTCTCCTTCTCTGAAGCCTTTCCAAGCCCACCTGGATGCATTCCTGTGCAGACTACCCTAAGTGATGCTGCTCTGGCAGGGGGGTTGGACCTGATGATCTCTGGAGGTCCGTTCCAGCCCCTGATATACTGTGAGACTATATCAGAAGGGGTGTGGTGAGTAGGTTGAGAGAGGTTCTCCTTCCCCTCTACCCTGCCCTGGTGAGGCTGCATCTGGAATATTGTGTCCAGTTCTGGGCCCCTCAGGTCAAGAAGGACCTCAGGGAACTGCTTGAAAGAGTCCAGCACAAAGCCACAAAAATGATGAAGGAAGTGGAACATCTTCCTTATGAAGAGAGACTGAGGCTGGGGTGGGAGCTGGAGCTCTTTAGTTTGGAGAAGTGGAGCCTGAGAGGTGACCTCATTCATGTTGATAAAGATTTGCAGGGTGAGTGCCAAGAGGCTGGAGCCAGGCTCTGCTGGGTGATGCCCAATGACAGCACAAGGGGCAATGGTGGAAGCTGAGGCATAGGAAGTTCCATGGAAACAGAAGGAATTTTTTTTTCCACTCTGAGGGTGACAGAACACTGGAAGAGGCTGCCCAGAGAGGTTGTGGAGTCTCCTTCTCTGGAGATACTCAAGACCCTCCTGGCTGTGTTCCTGTGTGATCTGCTCTAGGTGATCCTGCTCTGGCAGGGGGTTGTGCTGGATGATCTTTCAAGGTCCTTTCCAGCTCCTGACATTCTGTGATTCTGAGATTATCAAAGACAAGCTGTACAGGGGGAAGCACACTGCTTTCCTTAAAGGACTGTGTTGCCTCTTTGACTGTGTTTTTCTCCTAATATGTGCAGGGCTGTTATTTTCTATGGGGAGGCTTTGTGCTTAGTTTGGCTAAAAGGTACTTGGATTTTTAGCTGAAGCCTGAAATGTGTTGAAAGGAGGCTCCAGCAGTATGGAAACAGTTTTATATTTTGAAGTGTTTTGCAGATATTTTCATTTCTGTTACAACACTCTCATAAACACACCTTCTATAAAAAGTGTAGTATGGCCTGTGGGACTTCTTAAGGACAGGAGACTAAGCTTTTATTGCTTATTTATTTAAAGCTACAACTAAGCTTTTATTGAAATCCTTTTTAAAACCTCCTAAAGAGACCTAGCCATTCTACCAGTGGTGAAGCCAGACTCCAGCTCCACAAGTCCCACAGCAAACTGCAGCATTCTTCATGTGAGAGTGAACTAAGATGTGCTTAGCCTGGGCAGATTCACATCTCAGTACAGGAGACCTAGGATATGCTTTCACTTACTCCTTTTTTTTTTTTCCTCTAAGACCAGGTAGATCCAAACCTGGGACCAAAGAAGTCCCACATAATCAAACTGTCTTATATGTGTCAGAGAGCAGAAGACTACAGGAGAAACCTGACATATTTTGAACACTTTTTCAAAACCAAATTTGAAGATATTTGGAAAACTCTGATGTGCACCAATTGTTCATCTGCCATTTCCTGGCTGTGAAGTTCCATGTCTTCCAGCCCTTGCAGCAGCAAGGATCCCAGATCAGTTTTAGTGTGGAACTAGATAGCCAGTTGCCAGTTCTGTTCTCACATACAAAAGACCAGATCCATCTATAATGAATTTCAACAGCACCTTCCTGCCTCTCCAGTGAAGCAGGAAATCTGAGCAGATATCTGTAATAAGTTGCATTTGATTGTGATCGGCTACTGGTACAGAAAAAAAAAATCCAAATATACTTGGTTTCATTTCTTCAGACAAGCTTTTTGGTAAATTAAGGGGATGATGGACAGTATGAAATTGCTATCTGAAAATATTTCCCTTCCTTTATTCCAGACTAAAGCAGCAGAAGGGAGGAAAGAAAAATATTTCAATTAAATATTTTTATAGATAGTGCACTGGGCTGTAGGAAATGTACTTTCTTGTTGGAGCTGGCACTGCTATAAAGAAGAATCTCCTAGAGAAAGTATTATCATGAACCCAGAAAGGAAGAGGAACAGACAAGCTCTTACTCCTTAGAAACAGCAACCTGTATTTGGCAGCTGCACAGAGTGCAAATCTGCCTCATGATCATGCTTCTAACATCTGCAGCTGTCAGAAATAAAGGAAAAAGATTAGCATAAGATTGTTTCCTGCTCAAAAATCCAGTAGGAACTACTAGAAAACAAACACAGAGTGGGTTTTTTTGTTTGTTTGTTTGTTTTCTTTTTTTGTTTGGTTGATTGGTTTTGGTTTTTTTTTTTTTTTGCTACATATCTGTTGAAGTTTCACTCTAGCTCATTACTTACATTACATTCTGAACTATTATGTGTGAGGTAAATACATGCCATGAACAACAGGATGCCTAGGTTCATTAGCTGACCAGGCTAGGTAACCTGCACAGAGCTGAGAAGGTTAAAAGAAGATCTTAAATCCTAAAGTATCATGGAATAGATGGAAATGGTGCAATTCAGGTTAATATGCAAGAGAGAAACATGTAACACAGCAGAACTAGCAGAAGTAAATTTATTGTAGCTTACCCTTTTTGTTCCTTACAGAGTGATGGGCTGCTTTGCTTGCTTAGATAACCCTGCTGCAAATAAATACTGCTAATAAAATATCAACCAGTCAATTGGTTTAGAAAATGGTTGAACCAGCAGAGTAAGCTCATAACACAGCCTGAATCCATTGCTTCTCCACTGGGAATTTCTCAGCAGCCATCTCAGCAGTTATGGGTCACTACTTCCACCTAAAAGAAGTCCAGCTTGCTCCTTACCTGCATGCTCCCTGCTCTCAAGGCTCAGCCGTGTCAGAAAATTGTTCATGTGTCAAAGCAGTGAATCAGATGCAGGATCTGATCTGACAGAAAATGATTCCTCCCTTTCTCTTGTCTTTCCCTTCCATTTTTATCTGCTCAGCCCTCTGACCCAATTCACTGTATAAACACACACAATCATTGGTGCTGGTAGAAGGGATGGGAGGAAGAAGGATAGGAGCAAGTGTTTAGTGGTGACCAGCAAAGCTTTTTCCAGTAGCTGTGCCAGTTTATGCTTACTGAAAGTGAACAACCTACCTGACTCTCATAAATCTGATCTAAAATTCAATTAGTGCTTTGGGTCTGTGCTTACATCAATTTTCAGGCATATCTTGGTCATAAGACTTGCAGATTGTAGAAGCCACCAAACCGATTAAACCTTATTGATATATCATAAGCAAAGATGGAGCAAAGGTTTTTGATATGCATTTGACAGCAGAGAAAATGCATGGCCCATCATTTGTCCTGTTTTGTAATAACAATCAATATCTTCCTATTTCCTATTTCTAGGACTTTTATTCTCTTCTTTGGCAAAAAAAAAAAAAAAAAAAAGAAAAAAATCTTGGTTTTCTATTTGACTTTATCTGCTGAACCTCCTCTGAGAATAACCATTCCAGAGACACATCTCTTACTCATCTTTGCAAGCTTTCACCTGCCTCCATTGCTTCCCAGTCAGCACTGTCATTTCACTTAAAATCTTGGGTGGCTATTCAAGTTTGAACAGTGCTCTTTTCTGTGTAACAGGTCTTAATAACTCCCACCACAAGCAAGCAAGCAAGCAAGCAAAAAGCCCAAACACCACAGCAGCTGTGCTGGGGAATCTTGAATCCAGCATTGCCAGTCTCAAAGCTTTCTAAAGCTACCAAATTGGCTTACAGATCAGACTGGGATCCAGATGAGGGTCTATTTTTTTTCCCTTCCTTTTCTTCTTCAGCTGTTATTCATCCTAGGCTGCATCAAAAAAAGTGTGGGGTTGGACTAGAGGATCTTTTGAGGTCCATTTCAAGCCCTAACGTTCTGTCACCAGCAGGTCACAAGAGGTGATTCTGCCACTTAGCTCTGGTAAGACCTCACCTGGAGTACTGCTCTGGACCCCTCCCCAGCTTTCTTGTAGGCCCCCTTCAGATACTGAAAGGCCACAATAAGGTCTCCTCAGAGGAATGTATCATGGAAAAGTTTTCTTCAGCATGTTGGAAACTATGCTGCATGAACAATTGGTTTTCTGTTTGACTTTCTGTATCTCCTCTGAGAATAACCATTCCAGAGACACATCTCTTACTCATCTTTGCAAGCTTTCACCTGCCTCCATTGCTTCCCAGTCAGCACTGTCATTTCACTTAAAATCTTGGGTGGCTATTCAAGTTTGAACAGTGCTCTTTTCAGTGTAACAAGTATTAATAACTCCCACCACAAGCAAGCAAGCAAGCAAAAAGCCCAAACACCACAACAGCTGTGCTGGGGAATCTTGAATCCAGCATTGCCAGTCTCAAAGCTTTCTAAAGCTACTAAATTGGCTTACAAATCAGTCTGGGCTCCAGATGAGGGTCTTTTTTTTTTTCCCCTTCCTTTTCTTCTTTTCTTCTTTAGCTGTTATTCATCCTAGGCTGCATCAAAAGAAGCATGGGGTTGGACTAGAGGATCTTTTGAGGTGCATTTCAAGCCCTAACATTCTGTGATTCTATGGCCAGCAGGTTGAGAGAGGTGATTCTACATCTTAACTCTGGTAAGACCTCACCTGGAGTACTGCATCCAGCTCTGGAGACCTCAACACAGGAAGGACATGGACCTGATCAGGAGGCTGGAGTGAAAGAAGGTTGATATTCTGCTTTGGTTTCTGACTGTAGACAGTTTCTGAGAAAAGCTTTTTCTCTAGACATTGAATGCTGAAGCTGATTTCAGATATCCGGGGAAAACAATTATTTGATGGTTGATCACAAAAGTTGGAAGTTTTATTTGTGTATATAGACAAAATAAGATTTTACTTGGGGTCAGTTAGGGAAATCTGGGTACTGCCTTTTTTCAAAAAGCAATTTGTTACATGTAGATATCTATGACCAATGCTAGAATTGACTTTTGTTTTAGGAAGAGAAGTGAAGCAGAGAGATGATATTTACATTTCTAGAGACTATTCCTTCATCCAGAAATAAAAGTAGTTGTTTGGGTTTTTTTTCTTTTGTACTTGGCATAGCATGGCACTGGGCACACCTGCTGCATGACACTGAACAAGTCACCTTGCCTGTCTCTGCTCCACCGTCTAGTGGGAAATTGATTTATGTTTATTTCTAAAAAGTCCTATGTGAATTAGTTGCTGTTAATAAAAATTTACTGTTAGCTTTCATGTGAAAACTATGTGTAATTGTAGACTACAGGCACATAAGCAGGTGAAAAGTAAAGATTTATCTTGTTCTTGAACAGAATTCCTGTTTATTTGCATTCAAACTTGGTAAGGGACATATGCACAAGAATCATATAATTGTTCAGGTTAGAAGGGACCTCAAGGGTTATCCAGTTCCAAAACCTTGCCATGGGCAGGGACACCTCACACTACAGCAGGTTGCTCACAGCCACATCCAGCCTGGCTGCAAAAACCTCCAGGGATGAGGCTTCCACCACCTCCCTGGGCAACCTGTGCCAGTGTCTCACCACCCTCATGGGGAAGAATTTCTTCTTAACATCCAATCTGAATCTCCCCATTTCTAGTTTTGTTCCATTCCCCCCTAGTCCTATCACTACTTGACACCCCAAAAAGTCCCTCCCCAGCTTTCTTGTAGGCTCTCTTCAGATGCTGGAAGGCCACAAGAAGGTCTCCTCAGAAGAATGCATCATGGAAAAGTTTTCTTCAGCATGTTGGAAACTATGCTGCATGAACAATTCTCCTTATCCACAGGCTCACAGGATGTCAGGGGTTGGAAGGGACCCAAGGAGATCATCGAGTCCAACCTCCCTGCCAGAGCAGGACCATACGATCCAACTCAGGTCACAGAGGAACAGATCCAGACAGGCCTTGAAAGTCTCCAGAGAAGGAGAGGTCCAATCCTCGTAATTAGGGATAAGATATATTTGTCTAGAGTAGTTGTCTAGCAATGAACCAACAATAAATCAGCTGGTGAGTAAAAGATCAAAGGAAAACCAGATGTAGCACCCAGAAATTTGCAACAGCAGCTCTGAGTCACGTTGTGCACACATCACAGTGGAGCTATTGATTATGGGTTCTGGGGTCAGTGCTGTTCGGCACATCACCTGCACAGCTCCTGCTTCACACTGAAACTGGCTGTGGGGGGAATCAGTTGCTACTGACAGGGCACCAGGTCTAGAAGCTGTTGATTACATTTTACACATGTGGTTATACTGAAAGTAAAATCACACTTGAAGAAATAGCTGCATGAGAATCTTGTGACACAGCTGGACAGTAGCAGATCCAAGTAATAGAAAGCATTAGGATGATACAGGTTTCATCCAAGTTAGAATCATAGAATCAGTCAGGGTTGGAATGGACCACAAGGGTCATCCAGTTCCAACTCCCCTGCCATGGGCAGGGACACCTCACACTAGATCAGGCTGGCCAGAGCCTCATCCAGCCTGGCCTTAAACACCTCCAGGGATGGGACCTCAACCACCAAGTTCCAAAGATTTCTTTGGGTCCTCCTAAAATATTTATCCCACTGCTTAGATCGTCCTGATTTAATACTGTTGGTTCTTAGACCTGATGAAAATGAGAGCCTGACTTCAGAACTCTGTATGAACTCTGTAAATATGCAAGCATTGCTCTCTGTGGCCCAGCTGCAGCACTTTCATTTGAATTTCCACAATGTTTCTGCATTCTTGTCTGTTAAAAGCAGAAGTAGAGGCTAATGCCAAGCTGGGTGGTTCCCTGATCTAACTGCAGTGTCGGTAACTCATTAGGAAACAGCTCAAGGAAATCAGAGTAATTTAAAATGCAATTGAAATTATTCCCCCCACACACCCAGGGTAGGTCTCTAAAGAAACAATCTGTACCAGTTAGTTGTGCTTATTTTACTTAGAAGAGATTTACGCTTTCTTTCCTGCAGGTTGGGTTCAGTATTGCACTGGAAATGGGCTAAGAGGAGCAGCGCTTCTTTGGTGAGGACTTCGGAAGAAAGTTTGTTACAGTGTGAGAACTGAAATCCCCCTCCCACACTGACAATAACCAGGCTAGCTCAGTCTGGAAGCAAATGAAAGCTGTGTTTTACAGGCAAAACTACAATCTCTAATGACATGCAGCAGACAGGCTGGAGGGAAGGGATCCATCCAGAGGGACCTGGTCAGGCTGCAGAGGTGGGCACAAGCCAGCCTCAGGAGGTTCAACAAGACCAAGTGCAGGGTCCTGCAGCTGGGTCAAGGCAATCCCAAGCACAAATCCAGGCTGGGCAGGGACTGGCTGGAGAGCAGCCCTGAGGAGAGGGACTTGGGGGTGCTGGTGGATGAGAAGCTCAACAGGAGCTGTCAATGTGCACTTGCAGCCCAGAAAGCCAAGCAGAGCCTGGGCTGCATCAGGAGAAGTGTGGCCAGCAGGTCAAGGGAGGTGATTCTCCCCCTCTGCTCAGCTCTGCTGAGACCCCACCTGGAGTACTGCATCCAGTTCTGGAGCCTCTATTCCAAGAGGGATCTGGACATGCTGGAAGGTGTCCAGAGAAGGGCCACCAGGATGAGCAGAGGGCTGGAGCTGCTCTCCTATGAGGACAGACTGAGAGAGTTGGGGCTGTTCAGTCTGGAGAAGAGAAGGCTCTGAGGTGACCTTCTTGTGGCCTTCCAGTATCTGAAGGGGGCTCCAAGAAAGCTGGGGAGGGACTTTTTAGGCTATCAGGTAGTGACAGCATTAGGGGTGTGTCGGTGTGAGCTGAAATCCCCCCCCCCACCAACAATAACCAGGCTAGCTCAGTCTGGAAGCAAATGAAAAGCTGTATTTACAAGCAGAGTCTAAAATCTACAATGAAATGCAATGAATATGTACAAATATACAAAATTCACAACATTCACAAATATATACAATCAACAGAAAAAGCACAATTGATCTCCCTTTGCTTCCCCCCAAGGGGATCCTCCCAAAGGGGCCTCCCTCTCCCAGGAGCTTCCCCCCCAGACCCCCCTGGACAGAGAAGCAGAGTTAGTTAAGCAGAAAGTTGTTAACTTAGCTGCCAAGGTCAGTGTGTTATCTTCAGCCAGAAGAGAAGAAGAAACAGCAGCCAGACAGCCCAGCAACTGCCCCCACTGCCGAACGCAGAATGTGCAGAGTGCCTACTTTGTTTTGGGTAATAGTTCTTAAACATTTCTATCTATCCAATGGAAGTGTTTAGAACAATCGTTATTTTGCTTTCTTACACCCAATAGTGACTTATTTACACTCTTTCACTTTGTTCTGAACTTTGCAAGGAAAAATTAAAAAGACAGTTTCAAACCATCACAAGGGGGAATGGAATGAAGCTGGAAGTGGGGAGATTCAGACTGGACATGAGGAAGAAGTTCTTCCCCATGAGAGTGGTGAGAGCCTGGAATGGGTTGTGCAGGGAGGTGGTTGAGGCCCCATCCCTGGAGGTGTTTGCAGCCAGGCTGGATGAGGCTCTGGGCAGCCTGCTGTAGTGTGAGGTGTCCCTGCCCATGGCAGGGGGGTTGGAACTGGATGGTCCTTGTGGTCCCTTCCAACCCTGACTGATTCTATGATTCTTTCCCTTTCTCTGCTTGAACTTTGTGAGAGAAAAATTAACGACAGTCTTTAAAGCCACCACCAAGTTTTACTGTGGAAAATCTGTTCTGCCCAGCAAAACCACTCCCACTCGAGGTCACTTCTCTTGATAGCACAGATGTAAAATTATCCCATAAAAATACTTCCAATATTTAGCAATATGCTGAAAGCAGTGCACAGAAGTCGTTTGGTTTCCCCACTTTTAAATGCTCCTTGAAGGAAGAGAGGAATGTTCTCGACCTCTTCTATTAACAGCCTCTGCAATCAAGTCAAGCAAACCCATTTGTGGTCATGAGTTTCACTAATCACCCTTACAGCTTGGAGGCTGCCGAATGTGTTTCAAATATGTTGATTGTAAATTGGAGTTATTGATACTGCTGTTCAGATGGAAATTAGAAATCCTGTGTAATTGTGCTTCTGGGCAATGGCCAAAAAGTGGCTCTTAGATAAATCTCTGGGTAAGGAAATGTGCAAAGAATGGAAATCTGTTGTCCAAATTTCTACTTTCAATGGTGGCTGCCTCGGAGGGGATTTTTGCTAACACTGCAGTTTCCCAATGCAAGGTCCTCAGAACGAGACCAAGTCATACTTTATTTTTTTTTTCTGAAAAAGAATAGTGTAAAATCGTGTCCTATGTCACAGCTGGATTGCCTCTCTCCTCTTCCTGAAATTCAAAGATGCCTGAGAAACTCCATTGTAAGGAATTCTACAACTGTAACTGCATTAATAAATCCTTCGATTAGAGTCTTTCATAGAATCATGGAATTGTTAGGGTAGGAAGGGAACTCAAATCTAGTTCCACCCCCCCTGCCATGGGCAGGGACACCTCACACTACAGCAGGTTGTTCAGAGCCACATCCAGTCTGGCTGCAAAACCTTCAGGCATGAGGCTTCCACCACCTCCCTGGTGGGAGACCTGTTCCAGTGTCTCACCACCCTCATGGGGAAGAATTTCTTCCTAACATCCAATCTGAATCTCCCCATTTCTAGTTTTGTTCCATTCCTCCTAGTCCTATCACTACTTGACACCCCAAAAAGTCCCTCCCCAGCTTTCTTGTAGGCTCTCTTCAGATGCTGGAAGGCCACAAGAAGGTCTCCTCAGAAGAATGCATCATGGAAAAGTTTTCTTCAGCATGTTGGAAACTATGCTGCATGAACAATTCTCCTTATCCACAGGCTCACAGGATGTCAGGGGTTGGAAGGGACCCAAGGAGATCATTGAGTCCAACCTCCCTGCCAGAACAGGACCATACGATCCAACTCAGGTCACAGAGGAACAGATCCAGACAGGCCTTGAAAGTCTCCAGAGAAGGAGAGGTCCAATCCTCGTAATTAGGGATAAGATATATTTGTCTAGAGTAGTTGTCTAGCAATGAAGCAACTTCTCTTCTCCAGACTGAATAGTCCCAACTCCCTCAGTCTGGCCTCACAGGAGAGGAGCTCCAGCCCCCTGATCATCCTTTCCTCTTGTCTTTCTCTAGTTCCCTTTACTCACAGAAGCCTTTTCTTCTGATATAAATGAAAAGAACATATTGATTTCCTAAGTATTAAGTTGAATGTATCTGGTCCTCAGATGTAAGTGAAGTCTTGACCAGCAGAGGTCATGTTGCAGACAATGGTTTTCTGAGGTGGAGACTGTCATTGTGGCAGGTTGCTATGCATTGCCAGCAAAACAGGACTGGGATATTCCTCTGGGATTTTTTAAGGAATAACAATAAAAAGAAGGTATCCATGGTGACATTTAAAAGTTTAGCTGTTTGAACATCCAGGATCCCATCGTGCTTGTTAGAGTACATCAGATAGTGAGGATAAGTTTTCAATTTGGTTTATTTGTTTCACTACAAAACACTTCAGAGTGAAAGAGAAAATTGTCTTTGCTTACCTCAGAGCTGAGAAAGACTCAGAGCAAAATAAAAAGCTTATGGCTATTATATCCAGCTCTCTCCTAGTGCATTTTCTCCACTTGTTTACCCCAAAATGTAACTCCAGACATGTGCAAAATCACTAAGACTTCATACCTGCCTCACTGTCCCTCCCGTCCTCCTGGGTTTACTTGTCCTTCATTTTTACTTAAAAGAATGTTGTGGTTCTTTTCATCTTTTCTGTAAAACTAACAAAATCATTCTGTTAACTGCTTGAAAAGAAGTCTAGAAATTATCAGGAAGGCTGAGGAGGTCAAATCTTTTATTACTGACCTTTTACTGAAGAATAATGGTGTAATTAGGGAGCTTAATTGGGTATTTGAGCACTTGCAGTATGCAAGGTTGATTTTTAAGGAAACATGTTTCAAAGACCTTCTAAATAACAGAAATGTATGAAACTCCAAATCTCTCTAATGCAGGTTTATTTAAAATAGGCACAAATGGTTTTCCTTAACCTTAGAACTGAAAATAATCTGCAGGATAGACTTTGCAGAACACAGAAATACAGATTATAGAATTTACAGGATATGGACATTGCAGATGTGAAGAGTCACCAGATCTTGAGTTTTCAAGTTTTCTCTTGAAGTATGTTGAGGTTAAGATAATAGAAATATTGTGTAAGTGTTTGAACAAACATGCCTACTCCCATTCAGACAACTGACAAATCCTACCCAATTCTGTTGCTTTTATCTTCCCTTAGTGTTTTGCTCTCACAAATGCAAAGTGCCTTCTCAGAAACTGTAAGATTCCTGCCTGGGACAAACACTACCTGTGGAGAAGAAACAGGCAGTGAGTCCACATGTGTGAAGGGTTACATTACAGAATCACAGAAGGTTAGAGGTTGGAAGGGACCTCCAAAGATCATTGAGTCCAAACCCCCTGCTAAAAGCAGGGTCACCTAGGGTAGTCTGCACAGGAAAGCAGCCAGGCAGGTTTTGAAAGTCTCCAGAGAAGGAGATTCCACAACCTCTCTGGGCAGCCTGTTCCAGTGCTTCATCACTGTAAAAACAGAACCCCATCTGGAGCCCAGACTGATTTGTAAGTCAATTTAGTAGCTTTAGAAAGCTTTGAGATTGGTAATGGTGGATTCAAGATTCCAGAGCTGCATGCAGATGAGGTCTTACAGAGCAAAGGTGGTGGAATCACCTCTCTCAATCTGCTGTCCATCTTAAATATATATATATATTATATATATATATATATTTTATATATATATATATATGCCTGTGTCCATGTTAGAAGAAGTATACAGCAATACTGTTGACAGAAATACAGAATTATGGTATTTAACAACTGTGGTCCTTTAGTGTAGTTTAATTAAGAAGTAGTTTTTTTCTGAGAGAACATTAATGCTGTGATGCTGAGTATGCTTCCTAACAGCCTCTTTAAACAGATGCTCTGTCAGAGATTAGAGCCTTTGGACTTTGGGGGGTTGGAACTAGATGATCCTTGTGGTCCCTTCCAACCCTGACTGATTCTATGACTTATTAACTAGCTAGCAATGAAGGTCTCTGTGAGTATCACAGGTGGTTTAAATTCCTGTGCTGCTTCTTCCCATGTGAATTCCCTCCAATTTTTAGATCATTGACTAAATGAATGTAATTTGCATAACAAAATACAATATTATGCAAATGTTTAAGGTTAAATCTGTGACATGTGCATCTTTGCTTGAGCCTGCACTTCCCCGCTTGAAGAAGTCTGCAAAGTCTATTCTTTGAGTCTAGCAAAATTAAATAATTAGAGTTGCCATTGAATGTTTAGATAGCAGTTTGAATGCATTAGGCCTTAATAGCTGGGCAAGCACTTTCCTGATTCAAACTCTTCCTGATAAACAGAGGATTTGGTGAGCAAATTACCTACCATTCTGAAGTGGAGAAGGCTTACTCAGGGTTCAGAACAGTACCTTGAACACTGACCTATTTTGCATAGGAAAAGGTCCCTGTTAAAGGTGGGAGAGAGATCTCCTCCTTCATCATTAGAGTGAAAGGTGAGAAACTAATTCATGATGCATTATGTTGTTGATCAGTTAGAGGCATTAATTCTTTCAGAAGCAATTAAGTACTTGCAAATAGAGGCACACAGGGTCAGTTCAGAGTCAATATGTGATTAAGTCTCATCACTCCATGGAAGCCTAGCATTACATTCCCAGCAAGCACCTATTTAAGATACAGCTTGATCTTATTTGGTCTCTGAGAATGTAAGGAAACAAGGTAGTAGAAAGTCATAAAGTAGCATTAGAAGTACATACTCTTGCAGTAGCCCCCAGCACAGATTACAATTGGCTTTCACTGAACTGCTTCGCAGAATTAATTATTAGCACATCAGCAGCAAAACTATTAGTCTGAGAGTTCCTTCTCAATGCCAGTGGGTGTTTTGAGCTGCTGGAAAAAGCAGACAGACTAAGAGGAAAATGCCCAGATGTAGATTAATACAAGTACATGTAAAAGAAGTGTTCCCAAATGCTCTGCCCTTGACCTTGGCTTTTAATGACCCTCCTTTCTGAGGAGCTTCCACCACTGTCACCCGTTTCATAAGAGGTTTCCTACAGAGTTCAGCAAATCAGATAATTGCAAACTCATTAATATAGCACAACCTTGCCTAGAAGAATTGTAGAATCAGTCAGGGTTGGAAGGGACCACAAGGATCAGCCAGTTCCAACCCCCCTGCCATGGCCAGGGACACCTCACACTACAGCAGGCTGGCCAGAGCCTCATCCAGCCTGGCTTCAAACACCTCCAGGGATGGGGCCTCAACCACCTCCCTGGACAACCCATTCCAGGCTCTCACCACTCTCATGGGGAAGAACTTCTTCCTCACTTCCAGCCTGAATCTCCCCACTTCCAGCTTTCTTCCATTCCCCCCAGTCCTGTCACTACCTGATAGCCTAAAAAGTCCCTCCCCAGCTTTCTTGGAGCCCCCTTCAGATACTGGAAGGCCACAAGAAGGTCACCTCAGAGCCTTCTCTTCTCCAGACTGAACAGCCCCAACTCTCTCAATCTCTCCTCACAGCAGAGCAGCTCCAGCCCTCTGCTCATCCTGGTGGCCCTTCTCTGGACACCTTCCAGCATGTCCAGATCCCTCTTGGAATAGAGGCTCCAGAACTGGATGCAGTACTCCAGGTGGGGTCTCAGCAGAGCTGAGCAGAGGGGGAGAATCACCTCCCTTGACCTGCTGGCCACACTTCTCCTGATGCAGCCCAGGCTCTGGTTGGCTTTCTGGGCTGCAAGTGCACACTGACAGCTCCTGTTGAGCTTCTCATCCCCCAGCACCCCCAAGTCCCTCTCCTCAGCGCTGCTCTCCAGCCAGTCCCTGCCCAGCCTGGATTTGTGAGAAGGATTAGAACATACCATTACATCTTTTCCCTCTCCAATATGCAGCTAACACTGGAAATGAAAGAGTCAGTATAATTCTTGTGAAGAATTAGTGAATGTGGGCTGTTATTTCTAATTAATTCTTCTAACCTGTTGGACCCTAAAAATGAAATGCCAAGGATCTTTGGATATGTGATATTCCAGAAGAAGGAAAGAAGCTTGCAGTGGGCTCTACATAGTTTTAGAAGTCTACTCTTTCAAACCCAGGACAATGTCAATCACCAGAGAAGTCATACTTAAAGTGCATGACCTTTGATTTCTTCCTGACAGGAACTGTTAGGGGAAGTAGAACTGCAAGGAAGTTTGTTCATAGATACTCTGGTCCAGCTCTTACAATGAATGACATTGCTCATAAAAAAAAAAAAAAAGTTGTTGGCTGCAGTTGCATATTTTTCTGCTCCAATACCTGCAAATCAGTTGAGATGCATCTGTAAGCTTTTGCCTTGGTCAACTAACTTCCCTTCAAGGTTCAGAAGATTGAAATGTGGAGTATCACTCAGAGCAGGTATCAGTATTATCAGCTGGAGAAAGATGCAGCATGAAACTGGTTAATGAAAGTCAGGTAAGTTAATTAAGACAGAAGTGTTGCCAATACTGAACCCCCTGAGAAACCAGCAGCAGAATATAGCCTGGCAATTACAGAGTTTAATCATGTAGACTGTAACTCTGCTGAGATATTATACAGGGCATAAAGGCACATGGCAAACTGACTTTTCTTTTTATTTTTTTACCCTTCAAGACAAAAGACAGCATTTTCCCTTAAAGGAAAAGACCTCAGCTGCTTAACATCAGAGGGGTCAAGCAGGATGCAGAACAGGAGATTTGAGCATGTGGGACTGAAACTTGCCCAAGAGCTCAATCAAAAAGCCCCAACTTTGTTAGCAAAACACCCTCTTCTAGGGAAAAAAAAAAATCCAAGGAGAAAAAAGGCGACACAGCAAATATGAATTCAATTCTGCTGTAAAGACTAGAATATTATTTCTTATAGCTTTGGAGTGAGCATCAAGACTGGAATACCAGCAATTAAATACACCTCAGGGAAAGCTATCATATTGCTGAAATTGCCAGCTCTGCATAAATGCTCTCCTCAGTTTTGGTGACTAGAAAAATGCATTTTGGTAGCATAGAAAGAACAAATATCACAGAAATCATAGAATTGTTCTCTTTGTAAGAGAACTTGAAGATCATGGTGGCCAATTGTTAACCCAACACTCCTAGGTCACCACAGAACTGTGTCCTTGAGCATCACATCTACACAGCTTTTAAATATCTCCAGGGACAATGACTCCAGCATTTCCCTTGGCAGAGTTTTCCAATGCTTTCCAACCCTTTCAGTGAAAAAAAAAATATCCTAATATCCAACCTAAACCTGCCCTGGTGCAACTTGAGGCCATTTCCTCTTGTCCTATCACCTGTCACTTGGGAGAAGAAACATCCCCACCTTGCTACAGCCTCTTTTTGTGTAGTTGTAGACAGCAACATGGTCTCCTCTCAGCCTCCTTTTCTCCAGGCTAAACAACACTACTTCTTTCAGCTGCTTTTCATAAGACTTGTATCACAGTCTCACAGTATATCAGAGGTTGGAAGGGATCTCAAGAGATCATCAGGTCCAACCCCCCCTGCCAGAGCAGCATCACTTAGGGTAGTCTGCACAGGAATGCATCCAGGTGGGGTTGGAAAGGCTCCAGAGAAGGAGACTCCACCACCCCCCTGGGCAGCCTGTTCCAGGGCTCTGTCACCCTCACTGGAAAGAAGTTTCTCCTCATGTTGAGCTGAAATCTTCTCTTTTCAAGTTGGAACCCATTGTTCCTTGGCTTATCACTGTGAACCACCCAAAAGAGCCTGGCCCCCTCCTCCACTTGACACCCACCCCTCATCTATTGATAGACATTGATCAGATCCCCTCTCAGCCTTCTCTTCTCCAGACTAAACAGCCCCAGGGCTCTCAGTCTCTCTTCACAGGGGAGATGCTCAAGTCCCCTAAGCATCCTCCTGGCTCTCCCTTGGATTCTCTCCAGCAGGTCTCTGTCTCTCTTGAACTGGGGAGCCCCAAACTGGACACAGGATTGCAGCTGTGGTCTCAGCAGGGCAGGGTAGAGAGGTAGAAGAACTTCCCTAGCCCTGCTGGACACACCTTGCTTGATCCATCCCAGGATCCCATTGGCTCTCTTGGCCACCAGAGCACATTGTTGTTCCATGCAGAACTTGCTGCCCACCAGCACTCCAAGGTCTTTCTGTGTGGAGCTGCTTTCCAGCAGGGCAGCCTCTAACCTGTCCTGGTGCTGTTGTTACTCCTCCCCAGCTGCAGGACCCTGCACTTGTCCTTATTGAACTCCATGAGGTTTGCCTGCAGCCAGCTCTCAGCCTGTCCAGGTCAGGTTGGATGCTGCACAGCCTGAGGGCTGTCAGCCATTCCCCAGGTTGGTATCATCAGAACCTGCTGGGGGTGCACTCAATGCCCTCAGCCAGGTCGTTGATAAAGATATTGAACAAATCTGGACCCAGTACTGATCCCTTGAGGTCATCACTTTCCACAGGCCTCCAAGCTGACTCTGTGCTACTGATGACAACCCTCTGAGCTCTGTTGTGGAGCCAGTTTGCAATCCACCTCCCTGACCAACCATCTATGCCACATCTCCTGAGCTTTTCTATGAGGATGTTATGGGAGACTGTATCAAAAGCTTTACTGAAGTCAAGATATATGACATCCACTGCTCTTCCCTCATCTACCCACTTGCTCATAACCTCTTGGAAGGCTATCAGATTAGTTAGCAGGGTCTCCCCTTGGTAAATCCATGCTGGCTACTCCTATTGTACTTTAGATCACTATCCTGTCACTGACCCAGCCACCTGTGACATCACAAAAGACTGAAAAATCCAGCTGCAGGCACTTTCCAAACTGGATCAGGCCAATCAACTTGTATTTCAGCCTAAATGCTTTCTGTGTCAAAGCTTTATGGGTACAGAGAAATATTGTAGATGGTAGAAGTACAGCAGGAGCAGCAAGCAATCTATCTATTTGGTTCTCTATCACATAAGTAGCCTGTGAATGAGAAAGACAGGGCAGGCTTTTGCACTTCCATATGCAGGAAGCTCTTTGCAATCTGAAGATAGTGAACCAGAAGGATAATTTCAAGAGAAACAGAAAGATACTCAAAGCTGAAATTCCCACACATGCATGTTCAGTTAGAAAGTCAGTGTGGGGATGGAGAAATGATTCTCTTTTTTTTAATTATTTATTTTTAAGAAAGAACCCTAGTGGCATATTTTAAGACTGCTGCTTCAGTTCTGTTGCCTGAGGAGCTGGGGTTGTTCAGCCTGGAGAAGAGGAGGCTCCAGAGAGACCTAACAGCAGCCTGCCAATGCCTTAAGGAGGCCTACATGAAGGCTGCAGAGGGACTGTTTGCAAAGGCCTGCAGTGAGAGGACAAGGGGCAATAGCTTCAAACTGGAGAAGAGTAGGTTTAGGTTGGATGTGAGGAACAAGTTCTTTACTATGAGGGTGGTGGAACACTGGAACAGGTTGCCCAGGGAGGTGATTGAGGCTCCATCCCTGGAGATATTCAAGGTGAGGCTCAGCAGGGCTCTGGACAACCTGATCTAATTGCGGATGTCCCTGCTGACTGCAGGGAGGTCAGACTGGATGACCTCTGGAAGTCCCTTCCAGCCTGGACTATTCTATGATTCTATGATTTTCTTTGGAAAGCAAACAGGGAATGACACCAGTATAGAAAAAAATCAGTTCCAGGACAGAGCCAAGAAAACAATACACAGGAAAGCTTCCCTTGCAGCAAGGAACATTTGCTGCTGCTGTAGTTTGTCTCCTTTGACTAAAGGGTTAGCTGCCTCTTGTAATTTTTCTGCTGCTGCTGCTGTTTCTCAGATCAGACTGCAGCTTAGTTTCCACAGCCCACATCTTTTCATTGCTCAGAAACTCAGTAAAAGCATCCAAACATCATACTGCCCATGGAATAGGTCAAAAGTTATCTGTGTTTGATCTCAAGATCATGAACAAAATGGGATGTCCACTCCATTTCCACACCCAGAAAAGTCACTGAGAAGGAGTAAACAGAAGGACAACCACAGAGAAGTCTGAAAAGGTCTGTGAAAAAGTAATTTTTGCAACTTAATGAGCTTTAATAGCAAAGCAAGACTTCTGGCAGGAGCAAAAAAGGATACCTAAAACCTGTCAACAAGCTCTTCTCTGTTTTCCGCTGTGAAAGCCTACTTTGTGGGCTGGAGATCCTTAACAGAAGGGAAAAAAAAAAAAACAAACATTGTTCTGTACAATTTCTACTCTCCAGTCTTTGAAAGACTCAACCTAAGAGTTGTGCTATCATGAACCTGGATCTCCCTAGGCTAATTTTCAAGGAGGGACTCTCTTACACTGAGATTTCCATAGTGGATGCAGGTATTCAGAGCACCACCTAAAGTGTTAGTCTGTAAATAGCTCAGAGTTTTCCAAACTTGACAGCTTCCTGTAATGCTCATCATGCTGACACCTGATTGCCAGTCTCACCCTTGCTGTTCCCATTTGCCTCACATCCTCAAGACTTAAAATATGATCAGGAAGAAGGCAGTGTTGATTATGTAATTATAGTGTGCCTGGCACTCTCTGTATTGTATGATCATCACAGATGATCACACCAAGTGATTTGTCCTCCACCTTGACTAGGAGGTGATGAATTCATAAATGGTGGTCTTTCATAGAACCCCCAGAGGTGCTGTCTCCATGATTTTCTAGCCACTCTGTGCCCTGGGTGTTACAGTAACGCTTCCACAAAGGCTTGCTTGATGGCAATCACAACATTGCTTTAAACAAGCAATCATTGCCTATTCTCTCAGAGGTCTGATGCACAAGCAGAGGATACAACTACAGCATTTGCGCTATTCTCTCCTATCACTTAGTTAATTCAAATACACTTAGGTCTTGCTTGGGCAAGAAACGACCATTAATCTCCAGGTATTTTGAATCATCAACTGGGATGAATTTTGAATCATCAATCTGGGATCCCAGAGCCCTGCTGAAGCCTAGTGCACGAAGCCATGCGGGCACCGGCCCTCTACTGCCCTCTTCTGTTCACAGCCAGAATCAGAGAATCAGAGAATCACAGAATCACAGAATCAGTCAGGGTTGGAAGGGACCACAAGGATCATCCAGTTCCAACCCCCCTGCCATGGGCAGGGACACCTCACACTACAGCAGGCTGCCCAGAGCCTCATCCAGCCTGGCTGCAAACACCTCCAGGGATGGGGCCTCAACCATCTCCCTGCACAACCCACTCCAGGCTCTCACCACTCTCATGGGGAAGAACTTCTTCCTAACGTCCAGTCTGAATCTCCCCACTTCCAGCTTTATTCCATTCCCCCCAGTCCTGGCACTACCTGATAGCCTAAAAAGTCCCTCCCCAGCTTTCTTGGAGCCCCCTTCAGATATCGAAAAGCCACAAGAAGGTCACCTCAGAGCCTTCTCTTCTCCAGACTGAACAGCCCAAACTCTTTCAGTCTGTCCTCATAGGAGAGGAGCTCCAGCCCTCTGATCATCCTGGTGGCCCTTCTCTGGACACCTTCCAGCATGTCCAGATCCCTCTTGTAATAGAGGCTCCAGAACTGGATGCAGTACTCCAGGTGGGGTCTCAGCAGAGCTGAGCAGAGGGGGAGAGTCACCTCCCTTGACCTGCTGGCCACACTTCTCCTGATGCAGCCCAGGCTCTGCTTGGCTTTCTGGGCTGCAAGTGCACACTGACAGCTCCTGTTGAGCTTCTCATCCCCCAGCACCCCCAAGTCCCTCTCCTCAGGGCTGCTCTCCAGCCAGTCCCTGCCCAGCCTGGATTTGTGCTTGGGATTGCCTCGACCCAGCTGCAGGACCCTGCACTTGGTCTTGTTGAACCTCCTGAGGTTGGCTTGTGCCCACCTCTGCAGCCTGTCCAGGTCCCTCTGGATGGATCCCTTCCCTCCAGCCTGTCTGCTGCACCACACAGCTTGGTGTCATCAGCAAACCTGCTGAGGGTGCACTCAGTGCCTCTGTCCATGGCATCGATAAAGATGCTGAACAAGACTGGTCCCAGGACTGAGCCCTGAGGGACTCCACTTGTCACTCAGCGTGCTGAGTTTCATATGGGTTTCTTTTCTGCTTTTCAAGCGAGTTGAGTCTTGCAACAAACGAATCACCAGCAGGATGATGTGCAAATGCCTTATTTGCCTTCCCAGGTGACACCAAATAAGCATGGTCCAAAATAAATTCCAGGCACGTGTTGCATTATGATGTTGTTATTTGGTTTGATATGGGGTTTTTTTGTGGGTTTTTTTTTTTTTTTGGTGGGCTTTTTTTGTGGTTTGGTTTGGTTTGGTTTTGTGTTTTTTTGTTGTTGTGGGTTGGTTTTTTTTGTTGTTGTTTTGTGGTGTTTTTTTGTTTGGGTGGTTTTTTTCTTTTTTGGAGTTTTTGTTGTTTCACTTTTTTTCATTGGTTTGTGGGGTTTTTGCAGTGGTTTTTTTTTTTCAGCAGGACATGATCTGGATGAGGGGATTGAGTCCATCATCAGCAAGTTTGCAGATGACACCAAGTTAGGAGCAGGTGTTGATGTGTTGGAGGGTAGAAGGGCCCTGCAGAGGGACCTGGACAGGCTGGATGGATGGGCAGAGGCCAATGGGATGAGATTGAACAAGGCTAAGTGCAGGGTTCTACACTTTGGCCACAACAACCCCAAGCAGTGCTACAGGCTGGGGACAGAGTGGCTGGAGAGCAGCCAGGCAGAGAGGGACCTGGGGGTGCTGGTTGATAGCAGCTGAACATGAGCCAGCAGTGTGCCCAGGTGGCCAAGAAGGCCAATGGCATCCTGGCCTGCATCAGGAACAGTGTGGCCAGCAGGACAAGGGAGGTTATTCTTCCCCTGTGCTCAGCTCTGGTTAGACCACACCTTGAGTCCTGTGTCCAGTTCTGGGCTCCTCAATTCAAGAGAGATGTTGAGGTACTGGAAGGTGTCCAGAGAAGGGCAACAAAGTTGGGGAGGGGTCTGGAGCACAGCCCTGTGAGGAGAGGCTGAGGGAGCTGGGGGTGTTTAGCCTGGAGAAGAGGAGGCTCAGGGCAGACCTCATTGCTGTCTACAACTACCTGAACGGAGGTTGTAGCCAGGTGGGGGTTGGTCTCTTCTCCCAGGCAACCAGCAGCAGAACAAGAGGACACAGTCTCAAGTTGTGCCAGGGGAGGTAGAGGCTGGATAGTAGGAGGAAGTTCTTCCCAGAGAGGGAGATTGGCTATTGGAATGTGCTGCCCAGGGAGGTGATGGAGTCACCATCACTGGAGACGTTCAAGAGAAGCCTGGATGAGGCACTTAGTGCCATGGTCTGGTTGACTGCTTAGGGCTGGGTGATAGGATGGACTGGATGATCTTGGAGGTCTCATCCAACCTGGTTGATTCTACGATTCTATGAATTTCAAGATGAGACAAACATGAGGTAAAAGGAAGTGTTCCTCTTAGCAGATAACTTACAAAGCTATGATCTCGTTCTGCTCTGCACTGCTGATAAAAAGCATAAAAAAATATGGGCTCAAATTTCTGCCTGGCGTATTCAAACACTGCATAAAGGTCTCCTTAGTTCCATGCTGTATTAATTTAGGCTTGCATTTGAACTGAAGCTTTTATCTTCTTATGTCCATGGTAATTTTGGAGGGATAAACACTTGGGCTGGACTCCAGAATAAGGCAGCTGGCTCCTGGGATTTTCAGAGATGCAGCTGATTCCCTGATTTAGGGAATTAATGCAACCTCTGAGCCCTCTGTTTGTTTTCTTTTTTTCCTCCTCTCAGAATTATTCCTCTCCACATAGCCACACTGCAGAATGAAGAGGAACAGAGAATAGCATTTCCTCCTGCTCTTCCTCCCGCCCCCCCCCAAAAAAAAAAAAAAAAAAAGAGAAACAGAAACCTCTTGCTTCACATTAATTCTGCTTCTTACAACAAAGTCCACATATTTTATTGTCGGCACTAAGAGTTGCATAATGGAAGTTGAACAACACAGTTGAAATAGATTTCAACCTTGCTAAGCTGAATAACCTTGATAAATGAGATAGAAATACTTAAAAAAAAAACCCCAGTTATTTCCACTTGAAAGATTTAGATATTGTTAGATCAGCAGTTTGCAATGGAGAAATGAAAAAATCTTGAGCTGAAATATTTCAATCAGCTGCCTTACAGAAATTGTGCCAAAGCCTGTAAGCTGGTCCCCTGTGAAATCTGGCCTGTCTTCTCAGTCAGCAGAACCTTTGGTAACTGTTTCCCAGTATCAGTGTTGGTTACCACCTGGACTCCAGCACTATTAAGAATGTTTGGCTCTTTCTGTCATCTTTGGGATTAAGAATCATGGAATCACTAAGGCTGGAAAATATCTTTAAGATCATCAAGTCCAACTGTAACCCAGCTACCATCACCACTAAACCGCGTCCTGAAGAGCCACATCTGCAGCTTCTTGAACACCTCCAGGGATGGTGACTCCACCACTTCCTTGGGCAACCTGTTCCAATGTCTCAAGACTCTCTCAGCAAAGTTTTTTTCTAATGTCCAACCTAAACCTCCCCTGGAACAGCAGGAACCCATTTCCTCTCATCCTATCACTGGTTACTTCGGAGAAGAAAGCAACACCAGCCTCACTCCAGCATCCTTTCAGGTAGAGAGCAGTAGGACCTCCCCTCAGCCTTCTCTTCTCCAGCCCAGCTCCCTCAGCTGCTCCTCATATGACACCCTCCAAACCCCTCTCCAGCCTCCTTGCTCTTCTCTGGGCACACTCCAGCACCTCAATGTCTTTCCCACACTATGGTGCCCAGAACTGAACCCAGTACTCAAGCTGTGGCCTCACCAGGGCTGAGCACATCAGTTGCCAGGAATGATGACAGTGACTTCATTGCTTATTTGCTTAGTGCATAAGCTTGGAGAGCTTGAAGAAAGGGTGACAGCAGGTGTCAGCTCCCCAGAACTCCTGTCTTTCTACATCACTTCACAGCTTACGTGCTCCAAAGCCAGGAGTGGACTTCTTATTTTTAGTAGTCCTTACAATTATTTCTTTTTTCATGAATGCAACGTTTGGCTTTGGGTTTTTTTTTTTTTTTTTTTTTTTTTTTTGGCTTGTAAACTTTTAGCATCTACAATTGTTTGTGACTGCATAATCAGACATTGTGTGAAGGATCCCTTCCTTCCTTTTGTTTGGAGTGTCCTGGTAGCTCTCCCCAAAGCCCCTGGTGCAGCCTTTTTGTAAGTGTCATACATGATATTGAGAGTAAGCAACACACTAGTAAAGGGAATGATGAATTTTCCCTGGTTATATATAAAATCAAAACTAACCCTGGTCATCAAAGTGACTCCCAGCCCATTAGTTTGGATCTGTAAAAATGAATTAACAAAATGTGCTGCTTCAGACTTACTTAAATGGACTTGAAATTCACCTTGATAATCAATGAAATGATACCTAGAAAGAAATCTGATCAGTGAAGACAGAGGATAAATAGGCAGAGGATAAATAGGCAGAGAGACTAATAAGAAGGGTCCATGCAAGGCCAGGGCCAGAAGGATGACCCAAGGGCTGGAACACCTCTACTATGAGGGTAGGTAGAGGGAACTGGAGTTCCTCAGCCTAGAGCAGAGAAGACTCTAGGGGGACCTCAGAGCTGCCTTCCAACACCTGAAGGGACCTTACAGAAAAGCTGCAGAGGGACTTTTCATAAAGGGGTCTAACAGTAGGACAAGGGGAAATGGTTTGAAGCTGAGGGACAGTAGGTTTAGACTTGAACTTAGGAAGAAGTTCTTCAGTACAAGGGTGGTGAGACTCTGGAATAAGCTACTCAGGAAGCTTATAGATGGCTCCTCCTTGGAGGTGCTCAGGCCAGGCTGGATGAGGCCTTGAGCAGCTGAGTCTAGCTGAGAGGTGTCCCTGCCCACAGTGAGGAGGTTGGAGTGGATGATCTCTGAGGTTCCTTCCAACCTGAGCCATTTTGTGAAGACCATGATGTCAATATTTATTGATGTTGCAGACCAGCATAACAGAATGTGCTAGCCACTTCTCAGCAATCATGAAAACATCTTCTGGCTTCAGAAAACTTAACAGAAATGAAAAAAAAAAAAACTCATTTGGAGCATCTGGGATTTATGCAGAAGGGAAAAAATCAAGGAATCAATTTCTTTAGAGGGATAAGTAAATGCAATAAACTCACTTATTTTAGTAAGCCCATCTTTTAAATCTTTCACCTTGTTTGCACTCCCATGCATGTTTTTCCTCTCCCATTGTTTCTGTGTTATATAGGGTTTATTATAATCTTTTTTTTTTCACTCTTTCCTTTTCATTCCCCTTCCTTACTACCTAGAAAAGATGCATTTTGTCCCTTATCCATTTCAGCATTCATCTTTGACTCATCATTAAATTTCTCCAGTACCTTTTGTTCTTTTTACTTCATTTTCCCCGTCCTAGTTGCTGTTATCATCTTTACCTCGGGACTTGGGGGTGCTGGTGGATGAGAAGCTCAACAGGAGCTGTCAATGTGCACTTGCAGCCCAGAAAGCAAACCAGAGCCTGGGCTGCATCAGGAGAAGTGTGGCCAGCAGGTCAAGGGAGGTGATTCTCCCTCTCTGCTCAGCTCTGCTGAGACCCCACCTGGAGTACTGCATCCAGTTCTGGAGCCTCTATTACAAGAGGGATCTGGACATGCTGGAAGGTGTCCAGAGAAGGGCCACCAGGATGATCAGAGGGCTGGAGCTCCTCTCCTATGAGGACAGACTGAGAGAGTTGGGGCTGTTCAGTCTGGAGAAGAGAAGGCTCTGAGGTGACCTTCTTGTGGCCTTCCAGTACCTGAAGGGGGCTCCAAGAAAGCTGGGGAGGGACTTTTTAGGCTATCAGGTAGTGACAGGACTGGGGGGAATGGAATAAAGCTGGAAGTGGGGAGATTCAGGCTGGAAGTGAGGAAGAAGTTCTTCCCCATGAGAGTGGTGAGAGCCTGGAATGGGTTGTGCAGGGAGGTGGTTGAGGCCCCATCCCTGGAGGTGTTTGCAGCCAGGCTGGATGAGGCTCTGGCCAGGCTGCTGTAGTGTGAGGTGTCCCTGCCCATGGCAGGGGGATTGGAACTGGATGATCCTTGTGGTCCCTTCCAATCCTGACTGATTCTATGATTCTACGAACTTAAACACAACTTCCACAGCTGAAATTGTTAGTGCAGCTTGCTGTCTGAGAGACTTGGTCACATGGACAGCCTTTTAGATGTTGTAGGCTCTCTATCTACTCATGACACGGGAGTAATCATCACAGTCTCACAGTATATCAGAGGTTGGAAGGGACCTCAAGAGATCATCAGGTCCAACCCCCCTGCCAGAGCAGCATCACCTAGGATAGTCTGCATAGGAATGCATCCAGGTGGGTTTGCAAAGTCTCTAGAGAAGACTCCACAACCCCCCTGGGCAGCCTGTTCCAGGGCTCTAATCATATTTTAAAGGGATAAGTCTTTCCCAACAGTCAAAGCTTAAATGAATAATAAATGTCATGTTCATCCTCATAAACTAGTTCCTCAGGTGTAACATTAAGAAGCAGTCCTTGAAGCATCCCTTTGGGGAAGCCAGGCTGAGTTTCTCTTTGTACACAGGTAGCTATTAATAATTCACACTCTGCTGTGCATTATTCAACACTTCATCCATGGCATTACAGCTTTCAGCCTTATTTTACAGCTGCAAAAGAGAGTAACAAACCATTGCTTTCACTCAGAAGCTTCTCACATGGAATGTATCCCTTCTGATTTAGGTCAGACCAACTAACATTTACATTTTAACAATCATAGCTGCAGTTAGCAGTTGTGATTAAAGTATTGTTGAACAGGATACGAGCCAGTCCTGATTCATCCAGGCACACAAGCATGAAGGTGGCTTGTCTGCATTTGGGCTAGTGTCATTGCTGGTTTGCCATAATGACTGTGAAATAGCAAAACTGCTCCACAGAACACACAAGACCCAAACTCCAGGCATAGAGGAATTCTGTAACACCTTTATGAAGCCTGTGTGGCCTCAGCCTAAGCATATGCTGACTGCTCTGTTGAATTACAGATGGGATGGCAGGGATAAGCTAGCACTGAATTTGCTTTTCAGTGGGCTGAGTGCTAATAAGAAGGGTTAAGGGTGAAAGAACTGCAGCAGTGGCTTTGAGGAAAATGCCACCTCTGCTGCAGCACATCATCTCATTCTGCATTGCTGGATAAACCCCAAGGTTTTCATAGAATTATAGAAGTCTGGGTTGGAAGAGACCTCCAAAGTTCATCTAGTCCAAACCCCTCTGCAGTAAACAGGGATGTTCTCAACTGGATCAGTTTGCCCAGAGCTCCACTGAGCCTGAATATCTCTTTGAATATGTCCAGGGATGGGGCCTCAACTACCTCCCTGGGCCACCTGTTTCAGTCTTCCACTAGCCTCATGGTAAAAAAAATTGTTCATTTAGCCCTTCATGTTTCCAAATGAAGACTATGTACTTGGGCCCTATGGGGCTGAAGTGGAGTTCCCATCTCATGACAACATTCTAAGAGAGACAAGAAGTCAAAATCAGCTTTTCTTTGCAAGAACAGCTAAACATTTAGGACTATACCACTGTGGTGGCTTGAAATTATCCCCCAACTAATTTGGAGAATTACCCCCCAAAGTAAAATCACCAGACCACCATCCAGTTTGGGATGGAAGCAACTGAAGCTCTATTTACAAGCAAACTACAATCTAGAAAGATGAAATTCAATGAATATGTACAAAATATACAATCTATGTGAAAAATATACAATCTATGTACAAAATACACAATCTATGTGCAAAATACACAATCTATGTGCAAAATACACAATCTATGTGCAAAATACACAATCTATGTACAAAATATACAATCTATGTGCAAAATATACAATCTATGTACAAAATACACAATCTATGTGCAAAATACACAATCTATGTGCAAAATACACAATCTATGTACAAAATACACAATCTATGTGCAAAATACACAATCTATGTACAAAATATACAATCTATGTACAAAATACACAATCTATGTACAAAATACACAATCTATGTACAAAATAAACAATCTATGTGCAAAATACACAATCTATGTACAAAATACACAATCTATGTGCAAAATACACAATCTATGTACAAAATATACAATCTATGTACAAAATACACAATCTATGTACAAAATACACAATCTATGTACAAAATACACAATCTATGTACAAAATAAACAATCTATGTGCAAAATACACAATCTATGTACAAAATACACAATCTATGTACAAAATATACAATCTATGTACAAAATACACAATCTATGTACAAAATACACAATCTATGTACAAAATATACAATCTATGTACAAAATATACAATTTATGTACAAAATATACAATCTATGTACAAAATACACAATCTATGTGCAAAATACACAATCTATGTACAAAATATACAATCTATGTACAAAATACACAATATATGTACAAAATACACAATCTATGCACAAAATACACAATCTATGTACAAAATACACAATCTATGTACAAAATACACAATCTATGTGCAAAATACACAATCTATGTACAAAATACACAATCTATGTACAAAATACACAATATATGTACATAATACACAATCTATGTGCAAAATACACGATATATGTACAAAATACACGATATATGTACAAAATACACAATCTATGTACAAAATACAATCTATGTACAAAATACACAATCTATGTACAAAATACACAATCTATGTACAAAATATACAATCTATGTACAAAATACACAATCTATGTACAAAATACACAATCTATGTACAAAATACACAATCTATGTACAAAATATACAATCTATGTACAAAATACACAATCTATGTACAAAATACACAATCTATGTACAAAATATACAATCTATGTACAAAATACACAATCTATGTACAAAATATACAATCTATGTACAAAATACACAATATATGTACATAATACACAATCTATGTGCAAAATACACGATATATGTACAAAATACACGATATATGTACAAAATACACAATCTATGTACAAAATACAATCTATGTACAAAATACACAATCTATGTACAAAATATACAATCTATGTACAAAATACACAATCTATGTACAAAATATACAATCTATGTACAAAATACACAATCTATGTACAAAATATACAATCTATGTACAAAATACACAATCTATGTACAAAATACACAATCTATGTACAAAATATACAATCTATGTGCAAAATACACAATTTATGTACAAAATATACAATCTATGTACAAAATACACAATCTATGTACAAAATACACAATATATGTACATAATACACAATCTATGTGCAAAATACACGATATATGTACAAAATACACAATCTATGTACAAAATACACAATCTATGTACAAAATACACAATATATGTACATAATACACAATCTATGTGCAAAATACACGATATATGTACAAAATACACAATCTATGTACAAAATATACAATCTATGTACAAAATACACAATCTATGTACAAAATATACAATCTATGTACAAAATACACAATCTATGTACAAAATACACAATCTATGTACAAAATATACAATCTATGTGCAAAATACACAATCTATGTGCAAAATACACAATCTATGTACAAAATACACAATCTATGTACAAAATATACAATCTATGTACAAAATACACAATCTATGTACAAAATACACAATCTATGTACAAAATATACAATCTATGTACAAAATACACAATCTATGTACAAAATACACAATCTATGTGCAAAATACACAATCTATGTACAAAATATACAATCTATGTACAAAATACACAATCTATGTACAAAATATACAATCTATGTACAAAATACACAATCTATGTACAAAATATACAATCTATGTACAAAATACACAATCTATGTACAAAATACACAATCTATGTGCAAAATACATAATCTATGTACAAAATATACAATCTATGTACAAAATACACAATCTATGTACAAAATATACAATCTATGCACAAAATACACAATATATGTGCAAAATACACAATCTATGTACAAAATACACAATCTATGTACAAAATATACAATCTATGTACAAAATACACAATCTATGTGCAAAATACATAATCTATGTACAAAATATACAATCTATGTACAAAATACACAATCTATGTACAAAATACACAATCTATGTACAAAATACACAATCAATGTACAAAATACACAATCTATGCACAAAATACACAATCTATGTACAAAATACACAATCTATGTACAAAATACACAACATATGTACAAAATACACAATCTATGCACAAAATACACAATCTATGTACAAAATACACAATCTATGTGCAAAATAGACAATCTATGTACAAAATATACAATCTATGTACAAAATACACAATATATGTACAAAATATACAATCTATGTACAAAATACACAATATATGTACAAAATACACGATCTATGCACAAAATACACAATCTATGTACAAAATACACAATATATGTACAAAATACACAATCTATGTACAAAATACACAATTTATGTACAAAATATACAATCTATGTACAAAATACACAATATATGTACAAAATACACGATCTATGCACAAAATACACGATATATGTACAACATATACAATATATGTACAACATCTATTTATTTACAATTTATAAACAACACAGAAACTCCTCAGATCCGCTTGGATGGATCCAAGGAACTCGTTCACTTCTTCCCCTACTCCCTCCCTCCTTCCCATTACCTCACACAGTAGTCAAAATAGAGATCCCAGGCAAGACCACAACAAGAGAGGAAAGTGTCAAGCAGAATCAACAGAAAAACAAAAGAAAGAACTGTTTATACCTCTGCTCTCTATTCCCATTAGCAATCCAATGAATCATATAGACCTTAGCATTATTTTCCTTTTGCATCCAATGGTAATTTATTTTATTTTTAGTCTTTGGAGTCAGGGACTAGGCTAAAGTTGCCCCTTCAAACTGTAACAACCACAAGTGAGTGTCACTAACCATGATGTCCCTTCCCTGCTCTATATAATGTAGTTTCTGTGCTCTGTCACCCTCACCAAGTGTCTTCTCATGCTGAGGTGGAACCTACTGTGTTCTAACTCATACCTGTTGTTCCTTGTCCTGAGAAGAGACCACTTTTTCTAACCACTCAAGGAACAGTAGTAGAGAAATCAACTGCTGACACAGAAAAATTTGTCAGCAGTTTGCTCCTAGTCTGACTTTTCAGAAGCAAAGACAGAAGGAGGCAGCTAAGTTATTTGCTACCATTTGATTTGCTGCTCAGATTTAACGTGGGTATACACACAAAGTCCCCATGTATGTCAACACATACAGGAGTGTGGTGGGTTGAAACACATTAGCAACACCAGACTGGCTCAGCTTGGAAGCAAATGGGGCTGTGTTTTACAAGCAAAAACTACAATCTACAATGGAATGCAATGAATATGTACAAAGACACAGTATATACAGGCTGATGTATATATACATCCAGCCTGACCTTAAACACCTCCAGGGATGGGGCCTCAACCACCTCCCTGGGAGATCCTGGAATGGGTTGCCCTGGGAGGTGGTTGAGGCCCCATCCCTGGAGGTTTTTAAGGCCAGGATGGATGAGGCTCTGGCCAGCCTGATCTAGTGTGGGGTGTCCCTGCCCAAGTCAAGGGGGTTGGAACTGGATGATCCTTGTGGTCCCTTCCAACCCTAATGGATTCTATGATTCTATTTACAATATTTACAAATATGTACAGTTAACAGAAACAGCACAAAACCCTCCTGGCCAAAGCCAGGAAAGCTGTCCCTCTGCTTCCCCCTTCCTTTCCTTCTCCAGACCCCCCTGGCAAAAGGAAGAAAGACAAGAAGCAGAGAGGTTGTTAGAACATACCTTCAAAGGTCAGTACCTTATCTTCATCAGCGAAGAAAGCCAGAAGAGAAATGCAGAAGCATCCTGCTGGACTGCCCAGCAGTAAAACACCAGACAGACTGAACTTCTGTTTGAAGAACTGAACCTTAAAGGTTTCTATCTCTCCAGTGGAAGTGTTTAGAATAATCATGATTTTGCTTTCTTACATCCAGTTGTGATTTATTTACATTCCTTTACTTTTCTGCTCAAACTCTGTGAAAAGAAATTAAAGGCATAGCCTTAAAACCACCACAATGAGGTATTTACATTTTCAGACAGTAGCTGTTCCTTTCTCAAGCAGATATTTTCCATTTTCAAAGAGTCACTGAAAAAAAACACAACCACCCAACTCCATTTTAATTCTGTGTCATAGCTTAGAGGAGCAGTACTGATACAAAAATGCTGAAGCTGAACTTTTATGCAGTGTCCCATCTCAGTGTCACTTCCAGCCTTTGGGATACTTAATGCTCAGTTTAAAAGCATTAGTGTGCAGTACATTTGACTTTGTAATGTCATCAACATTGTTTGCATTTAATCTACAGTTGGAGAGGATTGGAAAACTAAGGTATTGGAGAAAACAAACACATCCTGCCCTTAGGCTTAACTTTAATCAAGTGGAATATGCCCCAGTGCAACTCTGACATTGCCTACCAAGCCTGGTGCTAAGGAAGGGGATCCTACAGATTTTTCCCATAATTGGATCTGCAGAGATGACTTAAAAACCTCTTGGTTCCAGAGAAGTCAGCCATGGTGATGGCTGTTTGGTTTCTGCAGGAAACATATATTTTGTTCATTGAAAATTCATTGCCTAGGATAAAAAAAAAAAAAATCTTATAGTTACTTTCATGACTGTAGGCTTTGTAAAGTGCACTGCAGTTAACAGGCTTGAAATGAACATTAAAGGTAGTCTCAAGCATTCAACTCCTGCTTTGTAAATTTACATTTTTTTTATTGAAGATTCTGAGAGTGGCAGCAGCCAAACACAAATCTTTTAAGAGCCCAGTGGCAGTGCTAGTGCTTGGCAGAAAGATCAGATGATAACCACAGAGAGGTAAAGATTGCACTTGCTGTTTGTTGTGTCCATATGCACTGGATTGAATACCTGAGAAAGCAGAATAATGAAAAGATATTGAACATTAATAGGTATGACTGGCATTTCGTTCAGCCTCTTTAGTGTGCCTCAGATTGTTTCTTAAGGAGTAGTGATTTAATGTTCAGATTGATTTTCCAGTTTTCAGAACCAGAATGATCTGATGCAGCCTTAAGTAACACAAAGAACTGCTGTATTAGGAAAAAAAATAGTTTTGCATCATTTTTATACAATAAGAGACTTATTACAATGAAAGAGCAGAGGTTTGATCTGTGATCTAACTAAATTTTTAATTACAAAGTAAAAATGAGTTTATTTAGCTTAAAGACAAGAAGGTTAAGGTGACTTAATTAGTTTATAATTACTTTGAGAGTAGAAGATGCTCAGTACTACAAAGCTTATTTATTTTTTTTTTTGCTGTAGTTGAAAGCATTTGCAGGTTTAATGGCTGAAAGTTAAATTCCTTAAAGTTGCACTAGAAATAAAATTGAAGTCATCAACAGAACACAATTGACAAGGATGCTGTAAAATGTGTGTCATTTGAAATCAATCAGCAGTCTGTCTCTTCCTAAATTAGAAACTTCAACTTGAAAAGACCTGTTGAGTAAGCTGGAGAAATCATTGGGTAAAATCTGATGCTCTGTGTTTTTCAGATCAGATTAAGTCATTAAAACCCCTCTTTTATGTCTTTAACAGTTATTGAATAATCCAATTTTTCAATTAAAAAAAAAAGTTATAGGAGGCAACAATGAGATAAAGTGATGAGAAGAAATGCAAAATAGTGCACTATAAACAGGTAGATGATTTATAATTTGAGATTTATTATATTGAGGGAGGTGATTCTCCCCTTCTACTCCACTCTGCTGAGACCCCACCTGGAGTACTCTGTCCAGTTCTGGAACCCTTATGGCAAGAGAGATCTGGAGGTGCTGGAACACGTCCAAAGAAGGGCCACGAGGATGAACAGAGGGCTGGAGCTCTGAGAGAGTTGGGGTTGTTCAGTCTGGAGAGGAGAAGGCTTCCAGGAGATCTTATTGTGGCCTTCCAGGATCTTAAGGGGGCCTACAAGAAAGCTGGGGAAGGACTTTTGAGGGTGTCAGGTAGTGATAGGACTGGGGGGGATGGAACAAAACTAGAAATGGGTAGATTCAGATTGGATGTCAGGAAGTTCTTCCCCATAGGGGTGGTGAGACACTGGAAGAGGTTGCCCAGGGAGGTGGTGGAAGCCTCATCCCTGGAGGTTTTTGCAGCCAGGCTGGATGTGGCTGTGAGCAACCTGCTGTAGTGTGAGGTGTCCCTGCCCATGGCAGGGTGGTTGGAACTGGATGATCCTTGAGGTCCCTTCCAACCCTAACAATTCTATGATTCTAAGATAAGGCAGAGGTGTGAATATGAAAATTATGATGGAGAATGCATTCAGATTGATGGGAAAAAAGGAAGACTATTAAAGAATGTGGAAGGCAATATAGGACCCTAGGTAGGGAGATACTTGGTTGTGTCTGGCAGAAAGGAACACCTTAGATTTGCAAGGAACTGTTGGGGCAGTAACTTTAGAAAGGCTGCTGAAGTCAGGGCTGGTCTTCACTTACAAGTCAATGGCTGTATAATGTAAGACATAAGGCTGTGTTCATAATATGGGTAAGGTCAGTTGCAAGAAGGAATTCTGTTGCTGGCTTCACTTAATCCCTGGCATCTATGCTTCCTACAGCTTGTCTTGCTCTAGCAATTTAACAGCAGGATAATTTGGCCTTATGATGTTTATCAACCCTCACCTTCTAAGAAGCTAATAAAATGTTTTCCTGGCTACAGTTTTTGCCAAGCTCTCAAAGACAAGACATAGTACTTAGCTCAGATACCCACCCTGAGAACTAGTTAGATTTTGTAGACCATGTAGAAGCAGGTACATTTAAAATGAGATCTTTTAATTGCAGGTAGCTGGTAACCATGATTTTGTTCCTACAGATAAAATAGTGTAGCAAGGAGTACTCCTAGTTTAAACCACAAACCCAAGGTGGATTTCAGTCTCAATCAATCTGCTTTTTCAAGAGATGGAAACAAAAGAAAGAAGTTTGAACTCTCTTCTGACATGGTGCCTGTTTGCAAGTAGTGAATGTGTGTCTCACTTCAACTTCCTGACTTAAAAACCAGTCAGCACCATGAAGATAAACCTTATCTCCAGCTATAAGCTCCTGTTTTCATTATTTCTTCCAAATATAAGCACAGCCTAATGAATATTTTAAATTGTTTTATACCATAGAATCATAGAATCTTTTTGATTGCAAAAGACCTTTAAGATCATTGAGTCCCACCATTATCTGACTCTGCCTAGGCTGGTGCTAAACCATGTCCCTTATCACCACTTCTCTGCATCTTTTAAACACTTCCAGGGATGGGAATTCAACCACCTCCCTTGAGAGGCTATTCCAGTGTTTGAGAATCCCTTTTAATATCTAAGTTAAACCTCCCCTGATGCAACTTGAGGCCTTTGCCTGTCTTCCTGTCACTTGTTACTAGGGAAAAGAGACAAACAGACCTCCTTGCAGGTAGTAGCAGGGAGCCAGAAGGTCTCCCATCAGCCTGCATTTCTCCAGGCTGAACAACACCAGTTCCCTCAGCCACTCCTCATAGGATGTGTTCTCCAGAGCCTTCACCAGCTTCACTGTCCTTCTCTGCACATGCTCCAGGACTTCAATGGCTGTCTTGTTGTGATGGTTTTAAGAAAGAGATTTTAGCTGCTTATGAAGGAGTAAAAGATGCTTCTGGAACTAAGTCAGCTGTAGTGAGGACCCCAAACTGAACAGAATACCCAAGGTGTGGCCTCACCAGTGCTGATACAGAGGCACAATCACCTCCCTGGTCCTGCTTGCCACACTGTTCCTGATCCAGGCCAAGGTTGCTGTTTGCCTTCTTGGCCACCTGAGCACAATGATGGTTCAGATAGGATTTCCTACCCTTTTGGCATGGGGGGTGGCCTCCCCAGTTCACAAAGATGGGTCATGCACAAGGCTGCCATCCCATGCTGCTGTTGCAGTAGCTTTAAAATAAGAGGGAAAATCCACCTCAGCAGAACTTACCTCTTTCTGTTGTTAAAACCATCTGCCAGGAACAACTCCAACCAGCAGCCAGCAGCTCTCCTTGAGAGCTACCAAGGACCATCGAAAACCATTGCCCTGTGTATTCAGACTGAGTATACCACACACTGTTGGAAGGTCAGGAGAGGTCATCAAGGGCAGGCTTTCACAAATACTTAGAATGGATTCACAGAGAACTTAAACAGCTGTGGTCCAAATTTACTTAGCTCATACCACTCTGTCTTTTAGCATTGACCTTCCTGGATTTGAAATCTTTACCTTCACTTGGTCCTTTACAGTGTCTCCCACACCTGATCTCCCAGTCAACAAAGTTTATAAATACACAACTAGCAAAAGGCATTTGAAATTTCAGTGACTGGAAGGAAATGTCAGTTTGACCTAGCTCTGTAAGTATCAAGTGAAATAAATGCAGAAAGCCAGCAGTAGTGCTGCTCTGCTGGAAAGCAGCTCCACACAGAAAGACCTTGGAGTGCTGCTGGACAGCAAGTTCTGCATGGAACAACAATGTGCTCTGGTGGCCAAGAGAGCCAATGGGATCCTGGGGTGCATCAAAAAAGGTGTGTCCAGCAGGGCTAGGGAAGTTCTTCTACCTCTCTACTCTGCCCTGCTGAGACCACAGCTGCAATCCTGTGTCCAGTTTGGGGCTCCCCAGTTCAAGAGAGACAGAGACCTGCTGGAGAGAATCCAAGGGAGAGCCAGGAGGATGCTTAGGGGACTTGAACATCTCCCTGTGAAGAGAGACTGAGAGCCCTGGGGCTGTTTAGTCTGGAGAAGAGAAGACTGAGAGGGGATCTGATCAATGTCTCTCAATAGCTGAGGGGTGGGTGTCAAGTGGAGGGGGCCAGGCTCTTTTGGGTGGTGCACAGTGATAAGCCAAGGAACAATGGGTTCCAACTTGAACAGAGAAGAGTTCAGCTCACCATGAGGAGAAATTTCTTTCCAGTGAGGGTGACAGAGCACTGGAACAGGCTGCCCAGGGGGGTTGTGGAGTCTCCTTCTCTGGAGCCTTTCCAACCCCACCTGGATGCATTCCTGTGCAGACTACCCTAAGTGATGCTGCTCTGGCAGGGGGGTTGGACCTGATGATCTCTTGAGGTCCCTTAAAACCTCTGGTATACTGTGAGACTGTGAAATGTTTAATAGATTATTGACCTGTATTTAAAGGCAGACACTTAGACTTTGGTTGTATTGAACATGATGATTGTAAGAGCCTTAAGGAAAATGAAGGGTAGATTGTTCCATGTGACATATCTTGATTTTCTTTAGTAAGCAGTTTCAATTCAGTAGTCTGGGAAGAAAATGACAAGCTTACAGTTCAGAAAACCTCCTATGCCAAGTAAAAGAAGTTTGATATTGGGATGGGTTTTTCTGGTGGTTTTTTGCTTGTTTGGGTTTTTTTTTTTTTTGGTTTGGTTTGGTTTTGGGTTTTTATTTTCCTTCTTCAAAAGAGTAACTGTAAAAGTGATACTTTGAAAACTGAGAATCCCTTGTGCCTTCTGGAGAGATCCTCAGAAATCTCTCTCTCTCTTGATTCTGTGATTCTGTGATTCTTTTTTGTTTTGTTTCCTCTATAGACATTTTTTTCTGTAGTCCTCTTTCTATCACTGGCTTTGGCTTTTCAACAAATGCCTTGGACTTGTTGCACTTGGTGCTGATGGTTACCCCACTGGTGTGGTCCTGCCTTTTATCTAAAAGCACATCAAGGAGTTCTCAAGTGAATACAACTTCTGTCTGACTGTAAAAAGGCTAGATCAAGTTAGTTCCTTGTAAAAATCCACTAACAGCTCAAATGACCAAATGAGGATAACTCTTCTATGCATGGGGTCTGCACTGCATGTTTCATGTGGCTGCTTAGAAAACAGGGGGATATGAGGTTGTCTCTGCTATTCTCTTATAGTTTTAGCTCTAATGAATGGCATTTAAAACATGGCCATTTATACATGGCAGTTACTTCTCAGGCCATGACACAGACTCCATATTCCCCATGGAGTTTGGCTCTGAACTTGTAATTCTGTGCTGAGGTCACAACTTGACCTGACCCCAGGTAATTCCCTGAAGTTACCTTTAGGGAATGAGCAAATTACCTTTTCTCTTTACAAGGCTGCCTTGGGGGGGGTTGTTTGCTCGTTCACTTAGTGAGTTTGAGGGGAAAAAAATGAGTAGAGAACAAAATTTGAGATCAAATGTGGTGATTGTTTGTAGCTGGCAGCTTTTTAATAGCATGCCAAGTGGATTTCCCATCCAGATTTACACTCTTCTAGTGTCAAAAAAGGACAAAGCAGGCAGGGCTGATGCTATTTTTAGGTGTGGAGGAGGCCTTGTGGACTGTGCTGTAGAGCTGAGACTGCCACAGACTGAAGAATTGCAATCAAGCTCATGAAATTTTAACACAAAAGTGGCTGCATTATTTAGAACATTAATATGCTTTCAGTTAAGAAAAAAAAGAAGTTAATTACTGGTTATCTATTGCTTGCTGTTGAACTCCAGGGATGCTGTTTACACAGCAATTAATGCAAATAATTTCAAACATTTTAAGTAAGACTGCAGTAAATATTATTTTTTTTTGCTGTGCTTCAACTGCATTTAGTTGGAGGAAGTGGACTGATACTGAACAGGCTGCATCTAATTTCTCCCTAATTATGGTGAGTCAGATTTCTTTCAGTTTTCTGGAGTGATTTACTTTTACATGATAACAAAATTCCTCCAAAAATCCATTAACACACCAAGCTGGGGAAAATCTTGAGCTGCTCAACACATGAGGCTGTATCACTAACAAGGAAATAAAAAAAAAAAGGAAAAAAAAAAAAGATAATTGCTCCACCTTGCAAATTTTGGTCCCTTCAAAGATGAAGAAAATATGGCCTTCCTCATTTTTTTTCTTTTTTTTTTTTTTTTGTGTGTGTGTGAGACAGCAGCATCCAAAGCATAGCAAGAGATTTAAAATTTTGGAGGATATGGAGTCAGTCCATGTGCTTAGCACCAGGTGCAAGGTGAAAGGGGGGAAAGTGATGGTGCAGGGTTCTTTACCACAAAAGGAAAGGTCCACCAACAAATGGTGTAAGAAAATAGCTGGTTTAGAATAGCTGAGCCCCACACAGCTGCTCACACAACTGCACCCCCACCCACAGTGGGATGGGAAGAAGAATTAGGAGAAAAAGAAAAATCCCCATGGGTTGTGATCAGGATAGTTTAAGAGAACAGCATCAAGAGATAATAATCAAGGAGAACAACTGCACTGATGGAATAGTACATAGAGCAAGTGACACAAAATGCTGCAATGGCCTGGCCCAGCTGCTTGAACCTGCCTTGATCCAGATGTCACATCTCATCACAATCAGCTGCTGAAAGCACCACAGCCTCTTGCCCTGGCCAGGTCTTGCCTTAGGTAGCAGGCAGGACTTCTCTATGGTATTGAATACCCCATTGGCTGACTCAGATGTCTGTCTTGGCTATGGGACCTCCCAGCTTCTTGTGAAGGAAAAAAAAACAAAACAACCAAACACGCTAAAAACTTAACCATATCCTAGCTGGAGCCAGGACACAGATAAATAGGACAAAACTTAAGTCACTTTTTTCCTTATGTCCTTGCTTCAATCACTGAATGACAGAATGTTAGGGGTTGGAAGAGACCTCCAGAGATCATGGAGTCCAACCCCTCTGCCAAAGCAGGATCACCTGGGGCAGGTCACACAGGGATGCATCCAGGAGGATTTTGACAGTCTCCAAAGAAGGAGACTCCCCAACGTCTCTGGGCAGCCTGTCCCAGTGCTCTGTCACCCTCACTACACAGAAGTGTCTCCTCCTGTTGAGGTGGGACCACCTGTGTTCCAGCTTGTACCTGTTCCTTGTCCTATCACTGGGCACCACCACAAAGAGCCTGGGCACCTTCACCTTGACACTCACCCCTCAGATATTGATAAGCATGGATCAGATTCCCTCTCAGCCTTCTCCAGACTAAACAGCTCCAGTTCTGACAGCAAGAGAACCCTGCTAGCTGTGTGACAGGGAGCAAGCTTCAAGAAAAACCCCAAACTCCCACAGTGATGACTGGAGCTGGTTGAAAACAGTACCCTGGAAAGATTTCTCTTAGGAATTTCTGATGTACTAAGCAAAACCCTTCCAAGGGAACATTTCAGTTCAGATGAAGTCAGTAGTAAATTATGCTGGTTGTCTGCTGGCCACTCATTTTGATTCCTGATTAATTCTAATGTCAAGAACATCTTGGCTGTCTTAAATCATGCATTTTATTATTTTTACAGTGGCCTAACCAAGCTCACATTATTCATGTGGGTGGCTTTTATTAACATTAGATGACATACACTGAATACAGGTAGTGAAACAGCTCACAGAGGATTCCCAGCTTTCCACCTCTTATTCCAGAGGTGTCCTGCCATTTTATTTCTCTTATTGCAAAATTAAAAAAAAAAAAAACAACAAAAAAACCCCCACCAAAACTTCCATATTTATTGTGGCTATCTGTTTATCCTGGGGGGCCTTCCAAATGGTTCCAGAAAACCAGAGTAAATTGGTATTTATTAAACAAGCTTTTCTGCAAAAGAAATCTCAGAGCAGAAAGATTCTATCATAGGACAGGGCTGCAACATAATTCTACTTAACTTCTGACCTTGCATTTTTAACTCTCATTTTATTGCTTGCCCTGTGAGTCTTAAAGCATCCCTTGGATTAATTTCACAACTTTGCAACTTTATTAAAAAAAATAGAAAAATGAAGCTCAGCTGAACAATATTGAATCCTGAGAGCAACACTGAAAAATAAAAGCTTATTAAAAACCTCCTTGAACAGTGACCTGATATTTCTGGACATTTAGAGCTGGCAATTCTGCTGATGTTCATATGTGGGTGAACAGCTGGGTCAGAGCTATTTCATGGATGGGCTACTATGACAGCTTTATGCTACCTGGAGAGTTTCTTCCTGCCAACTGCTCGTTGACAGCACTACTGGAAAGGAACAAAGGGCTAAAAATCTCCTTCCTCCTTTTAGCCAGTTTAACCCAAAACCAGCCATAGCATTTCACTGAATGGAAAACTCAGTGTGACACACTCCCTACTACTGTTAATTTTTATTTTATTTTAAAAAGCAGAATGCTTTTATAATGTAATATATAGCATTTGCAAGCTACTGATTGATACTTTTTGTTGGTCTTTATGTTGCATGAAGAAAAAAGCAATAAGTAACTCCATTAATTTGGAACTCGAGCCTTCTGTGAACTCTGAAGAAGAACTGACTACACTGATGCTGATCCAATATCCAGGTTTAAATCTCCAGGTCAGTTATCAATGAATTTAACTGAAGTGAAACTTCTGACATGGAGGAGGTGATCTCTGAGGTCCCTTCCAACCTAAGCCATTCTGTGATTGTCTGCTGAGAGTTCTTTCTGTTTAATTGTATTGCTGACTCTATACATAACAGTATTATGAAGATTTTGTCAGCCTTTTGGTAGCAAAATCTATTAGCAATATCTAGACTGTGTTCCATGCTTCACTTTAGTCCTAAATATTATTTTTTAACTGTAACTCAGGAAACCTGGGATCTGTTTTAAAAGTGAGTCAATAGGATTTTCAGAATATGTGTTGCTCTAACAGACCAGAAGCTGCTTCAAAACATTTTTCCTGAAGCAATTGAAGATTAAGAGATAATCCAATCCTTTTGAGCAAAGGCACACAGTCTGGGGCTGTTCAGCCTGGAGGGGAGAGGACTACAGGGAGATCTAGTAGCAACCTTCCAGTACCTGAAGGGGACCTACAAGAAGGCTGCAGAGGGACTGTTTACAAAGACCTGTGGGGATAGGATGAGGGGAAATGATTTTCAATTAGAGAAGAGTAGATTTAGATTGGATGTTAGAAGGAAGTTCTTTACCATGAGGGTGGTGGAACAAGGGAACAGGTTGTTCAAGGAGATGGTTGAGGCCCCATCTTTGCAGATATTCAAGGCAAGGATAAACAGGGCTCTGAGCAACCTGATCTAGTGGAAGATGTCCCTGCTGACTGCAAGGGGTTAGACTAGATGACCTTTGGAGGTCCCTTCCAACCCAAACCATTCTATTATTCAATGATTCTATGATGATTCTATGATTCACTGATTCAATGATTCTGTGATGATTCTATGATTCAATGATTCTGTGATGATTCTATGATTCAATGATTCTGTGATTCTATGATGATTCTACGATTCAATGATTCAATGATTCTGTGATGATTCTATGATTCAATGATTCTATGATTCTATGATGATTCTACAGTTCAATGATTCTATGATTCTATGATGATTCTAGGATTCAATGATTCAATGATGATTCAATGATTCAATGATTCTATGATTCGATGATTCAACGATTCTATGATTCTATGATTCAATGATTCAATGGTTCTAGGATTCTATGATGATTCAATGATTCTATGGTGATTCAATGATTCTATGATGATTCAATGATTCTATGATGATTCAATGATTCTATGGTGATTCAATGATTCTATGATGATTCTTTGATTCTATGATTCTATGGTTCTATGATTCAATGATTCAATGATAATTTTATGATTCTCTGATTCTATGATGATTCTATGATTCTATGATGATTCAATGATTCTATGATTCAATAATTCTATGAAATGAACCTTGCCATAGGAGAGCATGAAAAGGGAAAGGATTCTGAAGAAGAGAATGAAAAGTGCTTTGATATCTGAAGTGAGTTTGAAGGTAAAAAGCTGTAGAAGAGACCCTCTCTGTACCTCTTGTGACATGGTCCTTTGTTGAGCTGATAGTCAGATGCTCTGTAGTCACAGAAGACTGAGAGTCTCTTAAAAAATGCTCAAGAACTTTGAAGGTTTAATTCTGGGGTTTTTCTACACCTGTGCAGCATATTTGTAAGGAAGAACACTCCAACCATGCTTTCATATTAGACTTTTGGCCTTCACTTTAAAACAGCTACTATCTGGACTAGCACACAATTAAGCAAACTAACACAGAATTTTTTAATTTTTTGTTTTTTCATAGTCTCATTCACAGATTTGGAATTGGCTGGATGAGTCTCATCTCCCTGCTGAAGACCCTGAGCTTACTTAACATGGAGAGCTGTCAGCCACTCATGTTACAAAGGAACTTCTGACATCATATGCCAAGAATCTCAGGGCACAGCAGAGGCTGGGTTCTGTGAAAGATGGGAAAGCTGAGAGCAGATGGAGTCCACTGGATGGAACTCAAATGCCACAGATGATTGATGCCTAAAAATGAGGCTTTGGCCAGGGCTTTGATAAATATGCAGACAACTTCTCAAGGAACAGCTTGTTTTGATCCCTGTCATTTTATCTTTCTTATAGCACTGAATGATGGGGGTTGGGGTTTGGGGTTTTGGCTTTTGGTTTTTTGTTTGTTTGGTTGGTTGGTTGTTTTGGATAGTTGTTTTTTTTTTTTTCCTGGCTACATTTATGATGAGCAACTCTAACATTTTATCTTGTTCAAGGTTCTGGAAGTATAGACTGAATATATATATATTATATATATTATAGAATATATAATATGTATTATATATAATATATGCATTATATAATATATATATATTATAATATAGAATATATGTTATATATGATATAATATATTACATAATATGAATTATATATAATATATAATATATCACATATTTTATATATAATAGATATATGTATTATATAATATATATATATATATATAAAATATTATATAAATATATTAAAATATATATATAGACTCATAGAATCAGTCAGGGTTGGAAGGGACCACAAGGATCATCCAGTTCCAACCCCCCTGCCATGGGCAGGGACACCTCACACTACATCAGGCTGCCCAGAGCCTCATCCAGCCTGGCTGCAAACACCTCCAGGGATGGGGCCTCAACCACCTCCCTGCACAACCCATTCCAGGCTCTCACCACTCTCATGGGGAAGAACTTCTTCCTCACATCCAGCCTGAATCTCCCCACTTCCAGCTTTGTTACATTCACCCTAGTCCTATCACTACCTGATATGCTGTATTATATACAAAATATAATATATATATATATATTCATGGAAAAAAAAAACAACAACCAAGAAAAACAACCCAAAGTCTTCTCTGAAAATCATAGACAAGTTTGCATCAGTTTTGGTTTCTAATGAAGATGTGTTCCAGAATATAAAACCCCTGTGTATGAAATCGTCATCTGTTAGTATGTAGACATGTGGAATCATTTCTGAACGAAAAGGAATATTTCCCTACATTTTCAGCTGTAATCACAGTATCACAGCATATCAGAGGTTGGAAGGGACCTCAAGAGATAATCAGGTCCAACCGCTGTCCTCCTCTGTCAAAGGAAGAACACCTGTCAGTTAGATAATCAAGTTTTATGTCAAATTTGTGTTTAGAGAAGACAAAAAAAATAAAGCTGATACATCCAAACATAAAGGTTTAATTCTGACCACACCTCATGACCTGGCATCTTTGGAAGACTTTCTTTCCTTGGCAGTTGAAAATGAGTTATTAATTGTAAAAGGAGTGGCAAAATTAAGAAGCAGGAAGAGATTCTGTGGCTCTGGACAACCTGATCTAGTCCAAGGTGTCCCTGCCCATGGCAGGGGGGTTGGAACTGGAAGATCCTTGAGGTCCCTTCCAGTCCTAACAATTCTATGGTCCTCTGGCACATTACCTTAAGTCACAGAATCACAGAATATGTTTGGTTGAAAGAGACCTTCAAGGTCATCCAGTCCAACCTTTCTGAAAGGTCAACACTAAACCATGTCGAATAGCCTTTTGTACAAAGGTAAGGAAAAATCAGTAGGTATTTTTCAGGGGCCCAGCACAACTCCTAACAGATTCCTAGCTATACCAGCAGCAATTTCTGTGGTCACCCAGCATGGATTTCATGACCTTCAAACATGAATACTTTTTATTAAGTACCCACCAGCACGCTTTGAGAACTCTCCTTTGTTCTTCCTTATGACACCAGTGACAGTGCTATGAACTTATTAAAATGTGTGACTGCAGCAGCAAAAAGCTGAAGAGTTGACAATTTATTCTAAACTCATTAGAATGATGGCTGCACCCAAAGAGTGGCTGTCAATGGCTCCATGTCCCAGTGGAGGGCAGGGACAAGTGGAGTCCCTCAGGGCTCAGTCCTGGGACCAGTCTTGTTCAACATCTTTGTTGATGCCATGGACAGAGGCACTGAGTGCACCCTCAGCAAGGTTGCTGATGACACCAAGCTGTGTGGTGCAGCAGACAGGCTGGAGGGAAGGGATCTATCCAGAGGGACCTGGACAGGCTGGAGAGGTGGGCACAAGCCAACCTCAGGAGGTTCAACAAGACCAAGTGCAGGGTCCTGCAGCTGGGTCAAGGACAATCCCAAGCACAAATCCAGGCTGGGCAGGGACTGGCTGGAGAGCAGCCCTGAGGAAAGGGACTTGGGGGTGCTGGTGGATGAGAAGCTCAACAGGAGCTGTCAGGGTGCACTTGCAGCCCAGAAAGCCAACCAGAGCCTGGGCTGCATCAGGAGAAGTGTGGCCAGCAGGTCAAGGGAGGTGATTCTCCCCCTCTGCTCAGCTCTGCTGAGACCCCACCTGGAGTACTGCATCCAGTTCTGGAGCCTCTATTACAAGAGGGATATGGACATGCTGGAAGGTGTCCAGAGAAGTGTCACCAGGATGAGCAGAGGGCTGGAGCACCTCTCCTATGAGGACAGACTGAAAGAGTTGGGGCTGTTCAGTCTGGAGAAGAGAAGGCTCTGAGGTGACCTTCTTGTGGCCTTCCAGTATGTGAAGGGGGCTCCAAGAAAGCTGGGGAGGGACTTTTTAGGCTATCAGGTAGTGATAGGACTGGGGGGAATGGAATAAAGCTGGAAGTGGGGAGATTCAAGCTGAACATGAGGAAGAAGTTCTTCCCCATGAGAGTGGTGAGAGCCTGGAATGGGTTGTGCAGGGAGGTGGTTGAGGCCCCATCCCTGGAGGTGTTTGCAGCCAGGCTGGATGAGGCTCTGGCCAGCCTGCTGTAGTGTGAGGTGTCCCTGCCCATGGCAGGGGGGTTGGAACTGGCTGATCCTTGTGGTCCCTTCCAACCCTGACTGATTCTACGATTCTATGATCTTGACTCCCTGTGTCAATGTTCTGCACTGGGGGTGAGTGGGAGAAAGAGAGATGGTGTGGAGCTCTTACCAGATCTCAGTAAGAAAAGCCTGACAGCAAATGGCATCATAAATTCCCTGCTTTAATAAAAGAATAAAAATATAGATAAAGTAGATTCAAATAAATCTCACATCCTTTTAGATGTTGGTAATACTGCATTTGTGAGGCATCAGAGAGACAGCAGATGGTTTCTCAAGGCACAGTGTGCAGATCCCATCCGTGGAGAGGTTCCTTCTCCCTCCTATACTGCAGTAGCTTTCATTCTGTGTAGCAAACAAAATCCTGTACCTTCTCCTGATGGGCTGGAATGTCATCTCTGCCATGACAGCCACCAGCATGCAGCACAGAGGTGTGCCAGGAGGCTCCCCTGCAGCAGCTGCTCATGCTAAGGAGCTTCTCAAGCCTTAAGTGCATGGCCCAACAGCGTGGGCATGGTCTGCTCAAGACTGCCAACTCCTTGAATGCAATGTGTTCCACTCAAGAGATTTTCATTTTGTAGGTCATTTGGTAAGAAACAAGTCTACCCAACTTTCCTTCTTTTATTTTTTTTTTTAATTTCTTATGGTTATATCCAAGTGGAACTTCATGAATTTTGTGGCAAATTTAACACTGCAGCAATGGCTGTTCACTCACCCCATTGTTTTCAGTATCCAGAGAATTAGCTGAGCTAGCATTGAGTGAAACTAGCTGGTGTCCCTCAACGTAAGAAGGACACAGAGCTGTTGGAGTGAGTCCAGAGGAGGGCCACAAAGATGATCCAAGGGCTGGAACACCTCTGCTATGAGGATAGGCTGAGGGAGCTGGGGTTGTTCAGCCTGGAGAAGAGAAGTGGGACCTTAGAGATGCCTTCTAATACCTAAAGGCTACAGGAAGGCTGGAGAGGGACTTGCATAAGTGTGTCCAGCAACAGCAGAAGGGGGAATGGTTTTGAGGGTAGGTTTAGACTGGACCACAGGATGAAGTTCTTCAGTATGAGGGTAGTGAGACTCTGGAATAGGCTGCCCAGAGAGGTTGTGGATGATTCCTCCCTGGGGTGTTCAAGGCCTTGAGCAGCCAGTTATAACTGAGAGGCATCACTGCCCATGGAGGGGAGGTTGGAGTAGATGATTAAAGTCCCTTCCAACCTAAGCCACTCTGTGATTCTATGAAGGCATAGGACAATGAAGGTACTTAGTTCTACAACAAAGTCCTTCCACTGAGCTACCTTTAGCTACATTCACTTTGACATTTTGCTGTTACCTTAGTGGTGTGGATAAGTATTTAGTACACTGGAATAAAAAAAAAAGTGAAGTGGTACACCAGATTTGTACATGTTTCTGTGACTTGTAATGGTCCAAGCAGTGTTCAGAGATAAAACTGGGGAAAATCCTTTGGGACAAGAGCTCATTAACTTTCCTTTCAAAAATTGCTGTAGGAAGTTGTAGGCTCAATATATACTTTAGGAAAGCAGGAACTCTGGGTAGAATTAAGTATTCTGGGCTACTTAATTAGTTTTTAAGTGCAGGAGTTGTGTATTCCATTTAAATGAGTCATGTTGGCAGGCTGACAGGTTTGTTCAGAAACGGAGGAAAGAACTTGGAAGTACAAGAACACATAGACATGAAAATGGGAGGAGGAGAAAAAGGAATGGGAAAAGAGGAGCCTTCAGCAGTGGAACTTATGCTTTAAAATGTGGAAGGATAAGAAGAGACCCTGAATGCCAAGTATTACGGAATGGTAGGGGTTAGAAAGGACCTCTGGGGATCATCTAGTCCAACCCCCCTGCTAAAGCAGCTTCACTCAGAGCATGTTGCACAGGAATGTGTCCAGGTGGGTTTGCAAAGTCTCCAATCCCACTGGGTCACCTGTTCCTCTGGTCCATCAGCCTCACAAGAAAGAAGTTTTTCCTTATGTTTGGGTGGAACTTTCTGTGTTCTGGTTTGTGCCTTTTGTCTCTTGTGCTATCAGTGGACACCACTGACAAGAGCCTAGCCCTATCCTCTTAGAATCCTAGAGTCATAGAATTAACCAGGTTGGAAAAGACCTTCAAGATCAGCAAGTCCAACCTGTCACCCAACACCATCTAATCAACTAAACCATGGCACTAAGTGCCTCCTCCAGTCTGTTTTTAAACACTTCCAGGGGCAGTGACTCCACCACCTCCTTGGGCAGCACATTCCAATGGCCAATCTCTCTTTCTGGGAAGAATTTCTTCCTAACATTCAGCCTAAACCTCCCCTGGCACAGCTTGAGACTGTGTCCTCTTGTTCTGCCACTGATTGCCTGGGAGAAGAGACCAACCCCCACCTGGCTACAACTTCCCTTCAGGTAGTTGTAGACTACCTGAGGTCACCCCTGAGCCTTCTCTTCTCCGGGCTAAACACCCCCAGCTCCCTCAGCCTCTCCTCCAGGCCCCTCTCCAGCTTCGTTGCCCTTCTCTGGACACTAGCCCTGTAGATATCAATAAGCATTGATAAGATCCCCTCTTAGTCTTCTCCAGGTCTCTCAGTCTTCAGTCCCCTAATCATCTTTATAGCTCCTTGATGGACTCTTTCCAGTAGTTGCTTGTGCCTTTTGAACTGTGGAGCCCAGAACTGGACATAGTATTCCAGATGTAGCTTCATGCAACCAATGTGTGTGTGTGTGAGAACCTCTGTGACTTGCTATCACTTTCTTCTCAATCATAGAATCAGTCAGGGTTGGAAGGGACCACAAGGACCATCCAGTTCCAACCCTCCTGCCATGGGCAGGGACACCTCACACTACAGCAGGCTGGCCAGAGCCTCATCCAGCCTGGCTGCAAACACCTCCAGGGATGGAGCCTCAACCACCTCCCTGCACAACCCATTCCAGGCTCTCACCACTCTCATGGGGAAGAACTTCTTCCACATGTCCAGTCTGAATCTCCCCACTTCCAGCTTTATTCCATTCCCCCCAGTCCTGTCACTACTTGATAGCCTAAAAGTCCCTCCCCAGCTTTCTTGGAGCCCCCTTCAGATACTGGAAGGCCACAAGAAGGTCACCTCAGAGCCTTCTCTTCTCCAGACTGAACAGCCCCAACTCTCTCAGTCTGCCCTCATAGGAGAGGAGCTCCAGCCCTCTGCTCATCCTTGTGACCCTTCTCTGGACACCTTCCAGCATGTCCAGATCCCTCTTGTAATAGAGGCTCCAGAACTGGATGCAGTACTCCAGGTGGGGTCTCAGCAGAGCAGAGCAGAGGGGGAGAATCACCTCCCTTGACCTGCTGGCCACACTTCTCCTGATGCAGCCCAGGCCCTGGTTGGCTTTCTGGGCTGCAAGTGCACATTGACAGCTCCTGTTGAGCTTCTCATCCCCCAGCACCCCCAAGTCCCTCTCCTCAGGGCTGCTCTCCAGCCAGTCCCTGCCCAGCCTGGATTTGTGCTTGGGATTGCCTCGACCCAGCTGCAGGACCCTGCACTTTGTGATGCATAATGTCTGATGTGTAATGCACCCCAGAACACCATTGTCCTTCCTGGCCAGGAGAGCACACTGTTGGCTCATCATTAACCTGCTGTACAACATGTTGCCTTTTCAAAAGCTGCAAAAAATGTTTGAAAAGAATAAGATAATTGCAAAAACACATCTAAGACTCAACCCCAATTCTACAGTGGGAGTACAGAATGGCTTCTAAAGGAAATAACAAGAAATTCCACAGAGGTAGTAGGAGAATGGACTAAAGTGAAGGTGGGGGTTATTAAAGCAGAAATCCATGGAAACTATGTAAGGCACAGAAGACAATAGAACAACTCAAAAGGGAGTTGAGTAGAAGGTTACTTCTGGAAGCCATTGTACAGCTTTCACTCTTGGCAGATAATGTAATTATCCTCAATATGCCAGCACTGATGGCAGATTAGGGGGAAAGAAGAAAAAAATTCCTATGGGGAAACTTGTGAAGAAAGTAAATTAATTTAAAATCTCTAGATGAGCAAAGCATCAAAGAGTGCCTTCATCTGCAAGCAAAGAAACAGGTCCCATCTGAAGATAAACCTTTAATTAAATACTTTGTTAAATAGTACTAATGACACAGAAACAGGAAGGAATTGAGAGCATATTCTGCACACAACTCCTTCTTTCTGTCAGTCCAGTGCTGTGTAGGTACACTTTGAAGTGCCTGATTTTTCCACCCAGGATATTGGCATGACTTGTCCTCATGTTTTCTTAACAACTATGAAGATGTCCAGTTGATTTTATTTCTTTTTCCCCTAGCTGCTGTGATGTGTTTTAGCACTGAAGTCACCCTATTAAATAATTTACAATTTAACACAATTTGTTTTCAGAATTGGTTATGCCTGCAAAACAGTGAGGGTAATTAATCTCTAGCACAGTCATGTTCTTCATTACTTGGGAACTTCAATTAAAACTGGATTTCCTCCTAGAATAAATGAAGCAAATTTTCAGCACCCTTACAACACTGGGAGCCCTGATTTCCACTTTTGAAACTGTTGTGCACCCTAGTTGGGGGGGGGGGGACGATAAAATGTTTTGAGAGCACCACAGCCAGCCTGACTGATTGGTGATTGCTGCTACTGTCTGCTGAACAGTCCAACAGACTATAATGCAAACCAACAACCAGCTACATGCTTGACTCCTGGTCTGGACTTCCTTGATTTCACATCTTGTCTTGCAAAATTAGGCTTGCAGCTGTCCACATTAACTGACACTCCCTGAAGACACTGAACAGTTAAATTTAGACATGTGAACTGCCTTATTTATTTCAATCTCTTTTCTGTCCAGCTGGTATAAGATTAAATTATGAGCAAGCACATTTTATTTCTCTCAGCTGCAAGTGTCCAAGAGCATAACAGGATCACAAGATCACAGGATGTTAGGGGTTGGAAGGGACCTCTGAAGGTCATCAAGTCCAATCCCCCTGCCAGAGCAGGACCAGAGAATCCAGCACAGGTCACACAGGAACACATCCAGATGGGTCTTGAAAGTCTCCAGAGAAGGAGACTCCACAACCTCTCTGGGCAGCCTGTTCCAGTGCTCTGGGACTATCACAGTCAAGAAGTTCCTCCTCACGTTGAGGTGGAACCTCCTATGCCATGGTTTATATCCATTACCCCTTGTCCTATCACAGAGCATAACTGAGCAGAGCCTGTCCCCTCCCTCTTTACCCCCAGCCCTCAGATATTTATACACCTTTATTAAATCCCCTTTTGGTCTTCTCCTCTCCAGACTAACCAGCCCCAGGGCTCTCAGCCTCTCCTCATTAGGCAGTGTTCAGTCCCTTCATCATCCTCATAGCCCTCCCTTGGACTCTCTCCAGCAGATCCCTGTCCCTCTTGAACTAGGGAGCCCCAAACTGGATGCAATATTCCAGGTGAGGTCTTACCAGGGCAGAGTAGAGAAGGAGGAGAACCTCCCTGGATCTGCTGGACACATTCCTCTTAATGCCCCCCAGGATCTCATTGGCCCTCTTGGCCACAAGGGCACATTGCTGTCCCATGCAGAACTTGTTATGCACCAGGAACCTTTGCCAAGGATCAGAAGCCCTCTGTCTATGAATGATACAAGGAAGTTTCTGGTGTGTTTCAATAAATGCTACAGGATAGATATGACAACATTCCTTCAGCCCTTAATTCTGGGCAGCAGAAACAAGTTTTTACAAAACTGTGTTTTAGCTAAGACTTGAGGGTCATTTATTCCCAGTAGTTTTTACACATATTCACAGAATGATTGAGGTTGGAAAGGCCACCTAGAGATCCTGTAGTCTAACCTGACCAGCTCAACCAGTGTCAACAATGACAGGTTGCCCAGAACCATATCCAGCTGAATTTTGAGCATCTCCAAGGAGAGACAACCTCTCTAGACAACCTGTTCCAGTGTTTGACCACACTTACAGCAGGTTTTGAACTATTTAAATACACCCATCTCCTCTTCTCCTTTCATGCTATCACAGAATCACAGAACAGCTTTGGTTGGAAAAGACCTCTGAGATCATCGATTCCAACCATCAAGACCTCTGATCCAGGCTGGAAAGGACCTCTGAGGTCATGCAGTCCATCCATTTCCCTCACTCCACTAAGGCTGTCACTACACCATGTCCCCAACCCCAGATCCATGGCTTTCAAACACGTCCAGGGATGGCAGTTCCACCACCTCCCTGGGCAGCCTGTGCCAGTGCCTCACAATCCTTTCTGTGAAGAAATGTTTCCTGATAGTCTAAACCTTCCCTGGTGCATCTTGAGGCCATTCCCTCTTGTTCTCTCATTGTGAGAAGAGACCAATGCTTACCTCTCTACAATCTCCTTTCAGGTAGTTGTAGAGAGCAATAAGGTCTCCCCAGAGCCTCCTTTTTGTAGACTAAATGGCCCCAGTCCCCTCAGCTGCTCCTCAGAGGACTTGTTCTCCAGGACCTTCACCAGTTCAGTTGCCCTTCACTGTACCTGTTCCAGTACCTTGATGTCCACCCTGTGCTGTGGTGCCCAAAACTGAGGTGTGGCCTCACCAGCACTGAGTACAGAGGGACAATCACCTCCCTGGTCCTGCTGGCCACGCTATTTCTCATACAGGCCAGGATGCTGTTGGCCTTCCTGGCCACCTGGGCACACTCCTCGCTCACATTCATCCTCTTGACAGTCAGTACCCCCAGGTTCTTTTCTGCCACACAGCTCTCTAACCATTCTTCCCCAAGCTTGTAGCATTGCATGGGGTGCAGGACCCAGCACTACTGAGAATGATCTGGCTGCATTATTTTCCTCAGAATCTTCAGGTACTTGCACACAGATAAGTGCCTCCCCTGAGGTATCTTCTCTCCAAGTTAAAAAAGCTCAGTGCTTTCACCCTCTCCTTGTAAGAGAGCTGCTCCAATCCCCTAATCATCTTGGTGGCTCTGTGTTTTCTTCTGCAATACCTCTGCCCTTATTCCTCACAATAGCTGTTTGCAAGACCTTCTGAAGACAAAAGTGATGTTCTCCATAAATCATTTGCATGGTCAAAAGCAATTCAAGGCATTGGCTTCACACCCCCTGCATATTTATTAATCTTGGCCTGTTTTCACAAAGGATTAACCCTTAAGTAAAAGCCTTTAAATTAAAACAAAATTATGAATCTTTCATTTCTGTGCATTCAGAGAAAGAGGAGAGATTATTGGCATGTTGTAAATAATGGAGAAATGCATCAAAGTAGAGAATTCAGGTAGTTTCACTTGTAGGACTTAAAAAATGTACTAAATTTTTCTGTTGTATAACTTGTGAGATTTAATGAATCACAGGATCACACAACATTAGGGATTGGAAGGGGGCTTGAAAGATTATTCAGTCCAACCCCACTGCCAGAGCAGGATCACCTAGGGCAGGTCACACAAGAACACATCCAGGTGGGTTTTGAATGTCTCCAGAGAAGGACATTCCACAACCTCTCTGGGCAGCCTGCTCCAGGGCTCTGTCACCCCTGTAGTGAAAAAGTTTTTCCTTATGTTCCTATGCTCCAGCTTGCACCCATTCTCCCTTGCCCTATCACTGGGCATTAAGAAGAGCCTGGCTGCATCCTCCTGACACTCACTGCTAAGGTTACCCCTCAGTCTCCTCTTCTCCCAGGCAAAGAACCCCACTTCCCTCAGCCTTTCCTCAGCAGGGAAATATTGCACTCCATCATTTTTGTGGCTCTGTGCTGGACTCTTTCAAGCAGTTCCCTGAGGTCCCTCTTGAACAGAGGGGCCCAGAACTGGATGCAATATTCCAGATGTGGTCTCACTTCCTAATTTGAAAGGAATTCTTTGAAACCTTTGGTGTTCTGAAGCATGGGTGTCTCTTTTGTGTGTCAGCTCCTTTGAAGAACCACAATCATTCCTTCTGCACCACATCAGAAAGGAGCTCCTGTTTCAGAACTCTGTAGCTGATTGGAACTGTGCCATTGCAGTGTCTACACCTTGCTACAAAGGTAGGTCTCAGGTAGAAACCACTCTATTCAGCATTCTGGTTATGGGTTCATTCTTTGTTATATACTTTCTGTTTTGATTTGTAACCTGGAACAGTGACTGGATATGAAAAGAGGCATTAGGCTTTGTGGACTGTTACTGCTGTCTTTTCCCAGCTTAGAAAATAGAACCACATCACTTACACTAACCAGAATGCTGCTCTAAAATGGGTATTTAAACGTGGCTGAAGTATTTCCTCCTGCAATAAGATTCTTGTGTTAGGACTGGTTCATGTTCTTGCAAAAGGACTGCTGCCCTTCAGAGTCAGTAATAAACTTTTGTCTAACTAACTGTTCAAAGTTTTGACTATTTCTGCATGCCTGATTATGATGGCTTTAAGACTGTCTTTGTAATTTTTCTTCACAAAGTTTGAGCAGAGAAAGGGAAAGAATGTAAATAAGTCACTCTTGGGTGTAAGAAAGCAAAATAATGATTATTCTGAACACTTCCATTGGGGAGAGAGAGATGTTTAAGAATCACTACTCAAAACAAAGTCTCTCAGTCTCAGCTTGTTTGGCTTCTGTCTGCCTGCTGCTTTTTTTCTGGCTGAAGACACATACTGACCTTGACAAGCTAAGTCTAACAAACCTCTCTCTGCTTCTTGGCTTCCTTCCCTTTTGCCTGGGAGAGGGAAGCACAGACCCCTCTCTTTTGGGGAGACCCAAAGGGGGCTTGGTTGTCTTTTTTCTGTTGTACCTATTTGTAACTGTTGTGAATAGTGTCTATTTGTACATATTCATTGCATTTCATCATGGATTGTAGTTTTGCTTGTAAATACAGTTTTCATTTGCTTCCAGACTGAGCCTAGCCTGGTTGTTGTCAGTGCAGGAGGGGGATTTCAGCTCTCACACTGTTACACTGATTTCCATGAGTGACATTCCACATCTGTTTCAGGCTCATGAAGATTTGTGAATGTTGGTTGAGCTGCTTTTCATCATAAGCCTTAATGCCTCTCAGCAGCTAGAGAAAGAAAAACAAAATAAAAAAAAAGGATGTCTTAGGACAAATTAAGGATCTCCAAACTCCAACATCCAACTGAGTTCACAGTTTCACAGAATGAAAAGTCTCCCTGAGATATTTCAGCTCAGAATACTGTATTGTGACACAAAAGATATCTTTTCCATCTATCTGACTACTATTAAGAAAAAAACCCAGACAAATCATCTGTGTTGTGGAAATTGACTCTTCTGCAATCAATGATATGAATGATGGACTGTATGAACAAGCTGCAACTGCATAGAGTCATCAAGCAATCACTGATTGCAATTGGAAGATGGAGAAGCAGTCCAATGAGCTTCAGATGAGTTAAACATGAAAGTTTGTAGTAACAAAACGCTTCTCTAGTCAATGAAGTGTAGCAGCACTTGGAGGCAGTGGCTTAAGAGGTTCCTGTGTCAGAGCTCAGATATAGAGTTGTTATTATTGTAAAAACAGATGAGAAAAAAATTATCATGGAGAACATTTATGTGAATCCTCACTGTTAGCCAGGCTGACACTGACAGCAAGTGCTTCAAAGCAGGAAGCTGTTAAATTTGTTAAGTTGGATAAATGTATTCTAGGACTCCATGTGACTCCATCCTGGTAGACCCATTAGAGATGCTGGTATAAAATTTCAGTCAGATCATGCATCAGGAAATGAGCATAGGACCATTGCTCATCCTATTGCACTGCAGGGACCACAGCCACAGTAAGGAGAGATGTGCTTCATGCCTCCCTACAGCCATAAGTAGGTGGCACCAATGCCATTCTGGGCTGTATTAGAAGGGCTGTGGTTAGTAGGTCCAGAGAAGTTCTCCTTCCCCTCTACTCTGCCCTGGTGAGGCTGCATCTGGAATATTGTGTCCAGTTCTGGGCCCCTCAGTTAAAGAAGGACCTCAGGGAACTTCTTGAGAGTCCAGCACAGAACTACAAAACTCATAGAATCATAGAATTGTCAGGGTTGGAAGGGACCTCAAGGATCACCTAGTTCCAACCCCCCTGCCTTGGGCAGGGGATTAAAGATTAAGGGAGTGGAACATCTTCCTGATGAGGAGAAACTGAGGGAGCTGGGGCTCTTTAGCTTGGAGGACACTAAGGGGTGACCTCATTAATGTTTGTAAACATATGAAGGGTGAGTGCCAAGAGGATGGAGCCAGGCTCTGCTCAGTGATGCCCAATGACAGGACAAGGAGCAATGGGTGGAAGTTGAAGCATAGGAAGTTCCATGGAAAGAGGAGGAAGAATTATTTCACTGTGAGGGTGACAGAACACTGGAACAGGCTGCCCAGGGGGGTTGTGGAGTCTCCTTCTCTGGAGATATTCAAAACCTGCCTGGATGCATTCCTGTGTGATCTGCTCTAGGTGATCCTGCTCTGGCAGGAGGGTTGGACTGGATGAGCTTTTGAGGTCCCTTCCAACCCTTCCAACATTCTGTGATTCTGTGGTCATATTTTGCCAAAAACCACTCTGGAAGATGGGGAAGCTTCTCAACAGGAGCTGAACAGTGTAGAGAAGTGATGTAGCATTGGGAATAGAATTGCTCTGCTACTGCTCATCTTAAGCATTCAAGAGTCATGACTAAAGCTGCATAGAAATCATGAGAAGGCACAAAATAATCAGCTACAAACAAACAAGCAAACAGTATGTAGGAGTGGATGGAATTTTAAGTAGCCCCCTGCCTGGAAATCTTTCAGGTTCACTGAGGTCATGTATTGTAGCTTATCTTGGCAGCTGCAGAAGCTGGAAACACTTTTTTTTTTTTTTTTTTTTAGTGGAATCTCATGTGTTCATATAGGCAGCAACTGCCTGGAGGGGTTCAGCCTTAAGCAATACACAAGCAGTAAAAAACCACCACCATTGTTTTTCCTACTGTATTATTTCCTTTGTTAGTGACGAAAAATATTGGGGTTTGAGTTTTATTTTTTCCTGTTTTTCCCTCATAGCTGATGTTGGCAAAGAATGTCCTTGCCTCATTTAAAGCTACCACCAAGACTCCCTGGAGCTCCCTCCCCTCCAGGTTGAACAACCCTGAGGATCAACCCTTTCTCCCAGGCAACCAGCAACAGAATGAGGGGACACAGTCTCAAGTTGTGCCAGGGGAGGTACAGGCTGGATAGTAGGAGGAAGTTCCTCACAGAGAGAGAGATTGCCCATTGGAATGGGCTGCCCAGGGAGGTGGTGGAGTGACCATCCCTGGAGATGTTCAATAAAAAAACTGGATGGGGCACTTAGTGCCATGGTCTAGTTGGTTGGATAGGGCTGGGTGATAGGTTGGACTGGAGGTCTCTTCCAACCTGGGTGATTCTATGATTCTATGATAACCTGGCAGCTCCTCTCTCTTTTCCTGTTTCTCTTGTATCTCATAAAAGGAGCAGCAAAACAAGACCACAGTATTAAATGAGGAAGTTTAACCTGAAATCTAATGAAGCTGCTATGCCTAAGTTTCAGACTTACACAATCAAGAAAATGTGCTGCTCAGGGCCTCCTAAGGAGTATGAGCCCCATCTTGTGGAAAAATGCCTTTGTTTCACCAACCTTCTAATAGTGCTGGAGACACTGCAGGCAATGAGAATAAATCTGATGAAGAGCAGCTGAAGGAGCTGGGGATGGTTAGTTTGGAAAAGAGGAGGCTGAGGGCAGACCTCATTGCTCTCTACAGCTACCTGAAAAGACATTGTAGAGAGGCTGCTGCTGGTCTCTTCTCACAGGTAATTAGTGATAGAACAAGAGGGAATGGCCTCAAGCTATGACTGGGTAGGTTTAGACTGGACATGAGGAAAAAAAATGTTCATGGCAAGAGTGGTCAGGGATTGGAATGTGCTGCCCAGGAAGGTGGTGGAGTCCCCAAGTCTGTTTGTGCTTAAAGGTTATTTGAATGTGGTGCTTAGGGCTGTGGTTTAGGAGTGAACTTTGCACAGTAGCATTCTTAGCTGGACTTGGTGATCCCAAGGGTCTTTCCCAACCTGACTGGTTTTGTGAATCTGTATGGGGAATGTTATTGAAAGCATAGATATGATTATATCAAAACAACACAGATGTCAAAGGAATACCTACAGAAAAAAAAAAGAATGAAAAAAATAATAAGCACAGTATGGTTTGACAAGACTCTCTGTCAGCACTTGTTGTTTAGATCCCACTAATGCCAACTTACTGCCTGAGTATCTGCTCCTGTGTATGAGGCTGGGGCAAGCCTAGGTATCAATCCAGGATGGGGGAGGATGAAATTGAGAGCAGCCCTGCAGGAAAGGGCTTGGGAGTGCTGGTGGGTGAGACGATGGACAGGAGGCAACAGAGTGCGCTTGCAGCCCAGAAGGCCAATGGCAGCCTGGGCTGCATCAAAAGAGGCTCTGGCCAGCCTGATCTACTGTGAGGTGTCCCTGCACATGGCAGGGGGGTTGGAACTGGATGATCCTTGAGGTCCCTTCCAACCCTGACTGATTCTATGATTCTATATTGCATAACTTGCCATATTTCTCTGGGATGTAACCTTGCAAAAGTCAATTGCACTGCAGTGAACACTTAATTAGCACAATAGAAAATGTAGTCCAAAGGATGGTTGTATGTTGGATATATAAACATAAATAGCTCCTATTCTTAATGTTTTCTCTGCTGTGTATTTACAGAAATTTACCCTACTCAGTAATTTTTGAGCTGAACAACTCTTTTAGCTTCTTTTGCTGTGGTAGGGTCATAATTTTGGTGATCATTACAAAGAACCCTTCTCTGCTTTTCTTGCGTTGTTCAGTCAACCTAATCTAAACATCAATAATTAGAGTGATGCATTCCATGCTGCTAAATTTGGTTTCACTGGACTAGTATCCAAGGCTGTTCTTTTGTAAATAATAGGACTGAGATGACTGGCAAATTAAATTTGCCTTTGTAATGCTGGTTTCGTGTTGACAGCTCACAGCCATTTTAGGATCAGCTGGAGCAGATTTTCCTCCTTTATAGTGCTTCTAGAAAATTTCAAGGTCATAGAAGTTTTTTTTTTTTTGTTGTTATTAGTCTCTAACTACACTGCTTTGTATTTCACTTCACACTGTACATTTCTGACCTTCTGTCTCCAGCTCTAAGCTATCACAAACCCACACAGAATCACACAATCAATAAGGTTGGAAAAGACATCAAGGATCATCAAAGTCCAACCTGTCACCCAAGACCTCATGACTATCTAAACCATGTCACCAAGTGCCACGTCCAATCCCCCCTTGAACACCTCCAGGGATGGTGACTCCACCACCTCCCTGGGCAGCACATTCCAATGGCCAACCACCCTCTCTGTGAAGAACTTTCTCCTCACCTCCAGCCTAAACCTCCCCTGGTGCAGCTTGAGACTGTGTCCTCTTGTTCTGGTGCTGGTTGCCTGGGAGAAGAGACCAACCCCCACCTGGCTACAACCTCCCTTCAGGTAGTTGTAGACAGCAATGAGGTCTGCCCTGAGCCTCCTCTTCTCCAGGCTAAACACCCCCAGCTCCCTCAGCCTCTCCTCCAACGTTATTCAGATTTAGGAAGATATTAAGATCTGCTTCAATGTAAATAATTCCTCTGTGACTGGCACTTTCTTTTCTGGCACAATTTGTTCTGATTTCTCTTGGCTAAGTTTCTTACCAAACTTAGCATTTACCTACTAATCTGTATTTCCCACTGCCAGGGCTAGGCTGGCCTCCGAAGGACTGACAGACTCTCTCTGTTAACTCCTCTGCCTTTCAAAGGGGAAAAGAAAGGGAATGAGGGAAAGAGAATAAACCAGACTTAAGGAAGGTAACAATGATAAAATGCAGTACATACAAATACATTCAAAACTAATATTGAACCCAACTGCCTGATGGCAATTACACCACCATCACCACCACTGCTGTGGCAGAAGTCCCTAAGTGGACTCCAAGGCAGATGGGAACAGGTTTCAGGAGCTGGATGCTGGAACTGGTTTCAGTAACTCATGCATTTGGACAGAACAGAGTCTCCCTTGGGTGCCACCCACTGGAGAAGAGACCTTGACTTCCATGTGGAATAGAACACTTTGATGATCTGTTTAGGGTCATTTTTCCTGTTTGCTCCTCCCAACAGGTGCAGCCTTTAACTTTGCAGCCACCCACCCACCCCCTAACCAGCACACAAGGTTTAGCAGTGATGTTCTGCACACCAATCCCAGTAGGTGCTGGGACATAAACCCTTGCAGGCAGATTAGAAGGCTGGAGAAACATCCCTGTGTCCCTGAGGTGTCACTAATCCTGAGTTAGCAACAGGCTGTGGTCAGAGAGAGGTGAAAGCAGTGGATTGAGGGAGTTTTGGAGGGCACCTGATTTTTTGGGGGCAGTGACAGGAATGATTTTCCGAGGTGACCTTATTGTGGCTTTTCAGTATCTGAAGGGGGCTACAAGAAAGCTGGGGAGGGACTTTTTAGGCTATCAGGTATTGACAGGACTAGGGGGAATGGAACAAAGCTGGAAGTGGGGAGATTCAGACTGGACGTGAGGAAGAAGTTCTTCCCCATGAGAGTGGTGAGAGCCTGGAATGGGTTGTGCAGGGAGGTGGTTGAGGCCTCATCCCTGGAGGTGTTTGCAGCCAGGCTGGATGAGGCTCTGGGCAGCCTGCTGTAGTGTGAGGTGTCCCTGCCCATGGCAGGGGGGTTGGAACTGGCAGATCCTTGTGGTCCCTTCCAACCCTGACTGATTCTATGATTCTATGGTTCAGCTCAAATTGTGCAGCTTTGACAATTCAAAGTCCACAGTTGTTTGATGCAAAGGTTTTGCTGGAGTTGCAGGTGGGAGTTTTACAGTGAAGTAGATTTGATGTGAGGAACAAATTCTGCACCATGAGGCTGCTGAAACACTGCAACAGGTTGGCCAGGGAGGGAGTTGAGGCTCCATCCCTGGAGGTCTCCTGGGTCAGGCGGGACAGGGCTCTGAGCAACCAGATCTAGTGGAGGAAGTCCCTGCAGACTGCAGCAGCGTTGGACCAGATGACCATGCTGGATGAGACTTTGAGCAACCTGGTCTAGTGGGACCCATGGCAGGGAGCTTGGAACTAGATGATCTTGAAGGTCCCTTCCAACCCAAAACCATTCTATGAACCATTCTGTGAATCTTTGCTACTAACCAGAAACACCAGAAGTTCTTGCTGCTAGAAGCAGACACCATCTGCCAAAACATGTCATGAATTCCAGAAAGTGCAGGTACTTACAAGAGACTGAGCTGAAAAGTAAAATCATTGAGCAGGATTAGCTCTGTTCTAGGTCAAACCAGAACATCCATACTGAATTTATAATCTTATCATTCTAATTATACCACTAACACTAGAGATTCAGAGCCTTGCTTAAATACAACTGTACATTGGGAAATGAGAAAAGTTCCTCTGAGACATAGCCATGCAAAGCTCCATTGTGCTGAAGGAGACATTTCATAGGCAGACTGCAAAGACTTAAGATTAGAGTCATTAGGACTAGGAGAGTGGACTAATAAGGATTAGTTGGCAGAGCAAAGGCATGACAAGGATTTACGTTTTATGTTCAGTTTACAACCATATTGGGTGTCAAAGAACATCTCTGTTTATAGTAAACCACATGTAATTTGATATTACACAGGCACCAGGACAGGTTAGAGGCTGCCCTGCTGGAAAGCAGCTCCACACAGAAAGACCTTGGAGTGCTGCTGGACAGCAAATTCTCCATGGAACAGCAATGTGCTCTGGTGGCCAAGAGAGCCAATGGGATGTTGGGATGCATCAAGCAAGGTGTGTCCAGCAGGGCTAGGGAAGTTCTTCTACCTCTCTACTCTGCCCTGCTGAGACCACAGCTGCAATCCTGTGTCCAGTTTGGGGCTCCCCAGTTCAAGAGGGACAGAGACCTGCTGGAGAGAATCCAAGGGAGAGCCATGAGGATGCTTAGGGGACTTGAGCATCTCCCCTGTGAAGAGAGACTGAGAGCTCTGGGGCTCAACATGAGGAGAAACTTCTTTCCAGTGAGGGTGACAGAGCCCTGGAACAGGCTGCCCAGGGGGGTTGTGGAGTCTCCTTCTCTGGAGCCTTTCCAACCCCACCTGGATGCATTCCTGTGCAGACTACCCTAAGTGATGCTGCTCTGGTAGTGGGCTTGGACCTGATGATCTCTTGAGATCCCTTAAAACCTCTGATATACTGTGAGACTGTGAAATGTTTAATAGATTATTGACCTGTATTTAAAGGCAGCCACTTAGACTTTGGTTGTATTGAACATGATGATTGTAAGAGCCTTAAGGAAAATGAAGGGTAGATTGTTCCATGTGAAAGAGCTTGATTTTCTTTAGTAAGCAGTTTCAATTCAGTAGTCTGGGAGGTCTGTTTAGTCTGGAGAAGAGAAGACTGAGAGGGGATCTGATCAATGTCTATCAATAGCTGAGGGGTGGGTGTCAAGTGGAGGGGGCCAGGCTCTTTTGGGTGGTGCACAGTGATAAGCCAAGGAACAATGGGTTCAAACTTGAACAGAGAAGATTTCAGCTCAACATGAGGAGAAACTTCTTTGCAGTGAGGGTGACAGAGCCCTGGAACAGGCTGCCCAGAGGGGGTTGTGGAGTCTCCTTCTCTGGAGCCTTTCCAACCCCACCTGGATGCATTCCTGTGCAGACTCCCCTAAGTGATGCTGCTCTGGCAGGGGGGGTTGGACCTGATGATCTCCTGAGGTCCCTTCCAACCTCTGATATACTGTGAGACTGTGAATAGACTTCTCTTTCATAAACATTCATTCTGATCACACATTTGCAATGAGCTACACATTCTGTTGCATACTTTTGTTCATTTATTTGTGTATTTCTACATGTTTAATGTTCATTTCCATAGCTATGACCCAGAAAGCAGAAAACACATCCAGACGGTCAAAGGACCTTTTAGCTGCCTTCCAAACCTGAAGGGATTTCCAAGACTGGAACAGGGATTCACTGCAGAGAATACTTGACAAGAAATGGAATAAATAAAATGTAGCATAACTATAAATTTTAATTGTAACCCAACTATTTCAAGTACCCCTGCACACTGCTGTTGTTTGGAGTTACCTTATATGACAGCAGTGTTACAGGACTACCCCCAAAAGTTCTCTATAACACAGAATCACAGAATGTTAGGGATTGGAATGGACCTCAAAAGCTCATCCAGCCCAACCCTGCCAGAGCAGGATCACCTAGAGCAGATCACACAGGAATGCATCCAGGCAGGTTTTGAATGCAGGCCAATGGATTACACTGGTATGTCTTAAGAATGGCATAGAGAGAGTAAGTAAAAGAAGTTGTTGCCTATCTCTTGCTTTACAAGAAGAAGAGGTCACCCTACTGAATAGAAAACCTGGACTTTTCAGGTTAGTTATGGTTTACGCTATTAAAATATGGAACTCTTTGCTTAGCAGATGAACTCAAAAGTGTTGGAAAATAGATTTATTTGTTTTGAAATGGAATCAGCACTCAGCCAGAGTCTGTCCAAATAAGGTGGTCCAAAATTGGTGGGACCTTAAAGCTGCCTTCCAATACCTGAAGGGATCCTACAGGAAGGCTGCAGAGGGACTTTTCATCAGGGTGTCTGGCAATAGGACAAGGGGGTAGGGTTTGAAGCTGAGGGAGAGTAGGCTTAGACTGGATCTTAGGAAGAAGTTCTCCAGTATGAGGGTGGTGAGACTCTGGAACAGGCTGCCCAGGAAGGCTGCGGCTACCTCCTCCCTGGGGGTGTTCAAGGCCTTGTGGGCTGGGGCCATGAGCAGCTAAGTCTAGTTGAGAGGAGACTCTACCCATGGCAAGAAGGTTGGAGTGGATGATTTCTAAGGTCCCTTCTATGATTCTATGAAATTCAGCCTCCGGGTTAGGGAGCATCTACAGTGTTGTTTTTAAGAGGCTGGGAGGGTACACCAGAGAAAAGGATGATTTAGATATTCCTTGTTTCCTATATTTCCTTCCCCCAGAGGCATCTGTTACTGGACTCTACTGCTCAAAAAGATTACAGGTAAAAAGAACCTTTGGTTTGACCTGATTCTTGCCTCCATATTCCATCTATTGCTTTTCGATGACCATCTTAGTACAAAGTGTGTCTGGAACAGCTTCAAAATCAAGACCTCAGGTGGGTAGAGGTTCACTGGATATTGTGCCTGAAAAGGACAGAGACAGTAAAAAATAATGATAATTTACAAACCTTTGCCTTCACTATGAACTGTAAATCCTCAGAAAGTTCCTCTGGTCAGGGAGGTTGCTTGGAAGGCTGCACATCTGCACTCCCATCTGTGCCCTACTCCTTTAGTCAAGCCCTCCCTGGGTTTCCAGAAGGACCTGACTCAACAGAGAGCACACTCAGGAGTAGGTTGGTTTGTTTTTTTGTTTTTTTTTTTTTGCAGGCTTTGTAAGCTTTGCCATTGCTCTTGTAATCTGTTCTCTTTGTTACTCTGCAAAGCCTTGTAAAGGTCAGGTTACTCTTGCAGTCTTAGGAACTCATGACCTCTCTTAGATGCTGATGTTGTTCAACAATTTCCTTGCTATTATTTCGTCTCTTCAGCAGTAGTTACAATCCTGCCTTATTCATTAGAGCGTCTACACCAACACATTAGTCTACCTTCAATAAGCAAACTGTAGGAGCTGATCAGACTTCTAACTGATTGCAGACTGATCAGATTTATAACTTCTCCAGGATTTATGCCTATTTGAGACTGACATTCCTCTGCCTGAATCCTAATCCTACCTGTTGAGCTCTGCCACTTTGTTGAAATGATCCTGTTCTCTCTCAATAAGTACACACAAAAGCAATTCTTATTTACTACCAAAGAAACCAAACCAAACCAAACCAAATTTATTTCATTAAAAAAAAATAATTCTTCTCAGAGCCTGACTTTACTGATTTCTCTTTTATACCCATTATGTAATTTAAAGGAGGAAAACCAAACTCCTTGCACCATGCTTGTCTGACAAATTCTTTGCTTTCATTCCCAACCATACCATAGCATCTCAGTACTTATCTACATTTAAATTATGCTTTACTTCAAGTAAATACATTTCAGAATTGAAACTAAGGATCACAGGATCTTAGGGATTGGAAGGGACATCTGGAGATCATCGAGTCCAATCCCCCTGCCAGAGGAGGACCAGAGAATCTAGTGCAGGTCACACAGGAACACATCCTGATGGGTCTTGAAAGCCTCCAGAAAAGGAAGCTCCTCAGCCTCTGTGGGCAGCCTGTTCCAGTGCTCCAGGACCCTTCCAGTAAAGAACTTCTTCCTCATGTTGAGGTGGATCTTCCTGTGCTGCAGTTTACATCCATTGTCCCTTGTCCTATCACAGGACACAAGTGAGCAGAGGCTGTCCCTTCCTTCCTGACCCCCAGCCCTCAGATATTTATAGACATTTATTAAATCCCCTCTCAGTCTTCTCCAGACTAACCAGCCCCAGGGATCTCAACCTCTCCTCATCAGGCAGTGTTCCAGTCCCTTCAGCATCCTTGTAGTCCTTGGTTGGTCTCTCTCCAGCAGATCCCTGTCCCTCTTGAGCTGGGGAGCCCCAAACTGGATGCAATATTCCAGGTAGGGCCTCACTAGTGCAGAGCAGAGGGGGAGGAGAACGTCCCTGGATCTGCTGGACCAGCTATTGTGAGGTTGGAGAAGTTTGTGTATGCTATATACCAAGCTCTCAAAAACTTTCATTAATAAATTTTTTCCTTAAAAATACCAGATTTCCGTTTCATTGCATGATACTAATGAACAGGTTTCCATTTACAAGGACATTTAAGTACTTACAGGATAGAAACATTTATTTCACATTGTATTTAACGCATGCCTGCTTGGATGTAGTTACCTGTAAGTTGTGCTGATTTGTACCAACCAAGCTTTTCCATGAGTTTTATTTTATCAGCTGATTGTTTCAATTCAGTTGCAAAGTTTCTGCCTGATACAGTGGCTCACTGTATTCACTTTCTATTTTTTTTTTTTGAAGCTGAGTCATTTGAATTTAAGCTACCATCTCTGTTCTCAATGGGCAGTTAAAGTTCTGGAACTTACCAAAAAGAAAGTACTGTCCCCTTGAGAAACTAAAAATATGCATTTTCCAGGCACTAAAACTGTGTTTAATCTTTCATTTAACATTTCAGAGAGCTGCTAGCCATTGCAATATCAGCCAGTAACAAAAGAAAGGACAGATCCCAGGCTGTGATTTACATAGCAGAGACTTATATTTTAGTCTTCTTTTTTGATGGCTTGCTGAGTATTTAGCAATTCTTGTAATTCATTCTATCTGTCTATCTATCTATCTATCTATCTATCTATCTATCTATCTATCTATCTATCTATCTTCAAATAAGTGTAATTCTCTTTCATTTATTTTGCCTTCCTAGTTGCTTACTTCAGACCACAATTTCCCATCCAGCTTCAATATTTGGAAGCTGAAAAAAGAAGCACCACTTTGAATATTCTAATGTATTGGAGATCTTTTTTCATAATTGTTCACAGATCAGATGAAAAAAGCAAAAGAAGTTAAGGAGTGTGGCTACCTTAAAGCCTTGTAGTAAAGAAAGGATGACTATTACTGGTGGGTAAAGGTCTTGGGACTCATCTTTCTCATGGGAAAATCCAGTGGAATGAGATAAATACTGGGAAAAAAAAGCTGAGATTTGTTCTTAAGTTTTTCAGCAAGCACAATTTTGTTTCCTATGACACAAGGTTTCTTCTCCAGGAAGAGAGAGATAGAAGATGTGCCCATTCTAACTCTGCAAGCAAAGAGAGATACTCTCTTATGAGTTATCACAGTCTCACAGTATATCAGAGGTTGGAAGGGACCTCAAGAGATCATCAGGTCCAACCCCCCTGCCAGAGCAGCATCACTTAGGGTAGTCTGCGCAGGAATGCATCCAGGTGGAGTTGGAAAGTCTCCAGAGAAGGAGACTCCACAACCCCCCTGGGCAGCCTGTTCCAGTGCTCTGTCACCCTCACTGCAAAGAAGTTTCTCCTCATGGTGAGCTGAAATCTTCTCTGTTCAAGTTGGAACCCATTGTTCCTTGGCTTATCACTGTGAACCACCTAAAAGAGCCTGGCCCCCTCCACTTGACACCCACCCCTCAGCTATTGACAGACATTGATCAGATCCCCTCTCAGCCTTCTCTTCTCCACACTAAACAGCCCCAGGGCTCTCAGGCTCTCTTCACAGGGGAGATGCTCAAGTCCCCTAAGCATCCTCCTGGCTCTCCCTTGGATTCTCTCCAGCAGGTCTCTGTCTCTTGAACTGGGGAGCCCCAAACTGGACACAGGATTGCAGCTGTGGTCTCAGCAGGGCAGGGTAGAGAGGTAGAAGAACTTCCCTAGCCCTGCTGGACACACCTTGCTTGATGCATCCCAGGATCCCATTGGCTCTCTTGGCCACCAGAGCACATTGTTGTTCCATGCAGAACTTGCTGTCCAGCAGCACTCCAAGGTCTTTCTGTGTGGAGCTGCTCTCCAGCAGGGCAGCCTCTAACCTGTCCTGGTGCCTGTTGTTATTCCTCCCCAGATGTAGGACCCTGCACTTGTTATCCTTCTGGAGAGACTCCACCAGAAAGACAAAGATGCTCAAACATTATAGATCCTTTCCTCTGTTCCCCACTCCATCTCCATATCCAGGAAATACATCTATTTCCCCACTGTCAGCTTGCCAGTCTGAGATACATTTCCCTCATTCTCTATTCTTTATCTGTCCTCTTTTGCTTCTCAGAGAGAGACTGTGGTAGAACTATTCATAAAGATTTTCAAAAGTCTAGACAAACCTCTGAGCAAACTGATCTCATATCAAAGTGAGTCCTGTTTTCAACAAGGAGTTGGACTTGATTACTTCAGAGATCTCTTCCAACCTAATTATTAATCTATGTTTCTTATGTCTCAGATGTGTTTCTTCTTGTACAAAACAGTGCATGTCACTTCACTGGATGGCTGTACATGATGTCACAGAATCACCTTCTCCTGCAATCTTCCCTTGTGGGAAATGATTTTCATTTCTGAATTATGAGAACAAGCAGGAGAAGATGTCTGACATCAAAAGAAATTAGTGTCTTCAGTGCCAGAGATCATCTTCAACCTCTGTTCATCGTATATTCAAAAGAAGAAGAGCACTGAAATGGTACAGAAAAGAATCTGACAAGGATCCTTAGATCATGCCACTTCTGTGCATTGCCCCCTGTTCATCTTTGGATCTTAGTGTTCCCTGTGCATGGGACACATGGTTCATTCTGACATCAGTTTTCATTCAGTTAGCAGTAAAATAGGCATTTAAGTGCATTTTTTTTTATATGCAAGTTCATTACATACAAGAGCCAGGATGGAACAACAGTTCATGAGCAGTTACAGAAGAAAAATAGTAGCTATTTTTAAGGTGGCACAGTGTGGCAGGTTCAGGATGGTGCCTAGGAAAATTTTCCACAGATCATAGAATCATAGAATCATAGAATCATAGAATCAAGAAGGTTGGAAGAGACCTCAAGGATCATCGAGTCCAACCTGTCACCCTACACCTCATGCCTATCTAAACCGTGGCACCAAGTGCCACGTCCAATCCCCTCTTGAACACCTCCAGGGATGGTGACTCCACCACCACCCTGGGCAGCACATTCCAATGGCCAACCACTCTCTCTGTGAAGAACTTTCTCCTCACCTCCAGCCTAAACCTCCCCTGGCGCAGCTTGAGACTGTGTCCCCTTGTTCTGGTGCTGGTTGCCTGGGAGAAGAGCCCAACCCCCTCCTGGCTACAACCTCCCTTCAGGTAGTTGTAGACAGCAATGAGGTCTCCCCTGAGCCTCCTCTTCTCCAGGCTAAACAGTCCCAGCTCCCTCAGCCTCTCCTCATAGGGCTTGTGCTCAAGGCCTCTCCCCAGCCTCCTTGCCCTTCTCTGGACATGCTCCAGCAATTCAACATCTTTCCTAAACTGAGGGGCCCAGAACTGGACACAGTACTCAAGGTGTGGCCTAACCAGTGCTGTGTACAGGGGTACAATGACCTCCCTGCTCCTGCTGGCCAAACTATGCCTGATGCAGGCCAGGATGCCATTGGCTCTCTTGGCCACCTGGGCACACTGCTGGCTCATGTTCAGCTGCTGTCAACCAGTACCCCCAGGTCCCTTTCTGCCTGGCTGCTCTCAGCCACTCTGACCCCAGCCTGTAGCTCTGCATGGGGTTGTTGTGGCCAAAGTGCAGCACCCGGCACTTGGATTTGTTGAATGCCATCCTGTTGGACTCTGCCCATCTGTCCAGCCTGGCAAGGTCCCTCTGCAGAGCCCTTCTACCTTCTAACAGATCAACACCTGCTCCCAGCTTGGTGTCATCTGCAAATTTACTGATGATGGACTCAATCCCCTCATCCAGATCATCAATAAAGATATTGAACAGGATGGGGCCCAGCACTGATCCCTGGGGGACACCACTAGTGACAGGCTGCCAGCTGGATGTGGCACCATTCACCACCACTCTCTGGGCTCGGCCCTCCAGCCAGTTCCTAACCCAGCGCAGAGTGCTGCTGTCCAAGCCACAGGCTGACAGCTTGGCCAGGAGTTTGCTGTGGGGGACAGTGTCAAAGGCCTTGCTGAAGTCCAGGTAGACTACATCCACAGCCTTTCCCACGTCCACCAGGCTGGTCACCTGATCATAGAAGGAGATCAGGTTGGTGAGGCAGGACCTGCCCTTCCTAAATCCATGTTGGCTGGGCCTGATTCCTTGGCCATCCTTCAGGTATGCAGTGATTGCCCCCAAGACAATCTGCTCCATGATTTTCCCTGGCACTGAGGTCAGGCTGACAGGCCTGTAGTTCCCAGGTTCTTCTGTCCGTCCCTTCTTGTGGATGGGCGTCACATTGGCCAGTTTCCAGTCTTCTGGGACCTCTCCAGTGAGCCAGGACTGGTGGAAAATGATGGAGAGAGGCTTGGCCAGCTCATCTGCCAGCTCTTTCAGCACCCTAGGATGAATCCCATCAGGTCCCATGGACTTGTGAATATCCAAGTGACTCAACAAGTCTCGAACTAATTCCACATGGATTTCAGGAGTACAACACTGCTCCTTGACCCCATCAACCAGTTCAGGAGGCCAGTTATCCTGAAGTCCTCCTGCCTTACTGTTGAAAATGGAGGCAAAGAAGGTATTTAGAATCTCAGCCTTCTCCTCATCCTTAGTTACAATGTTACCCTCCACGTCCAATAAAGAGTGGAGGCTCCTCTTGCCCCTCTTTTTAGCATTAATATATTTATAAAAATGCTTTTTGTTGTCCTTCACAGAAGCGGCCAGTTTAATTTCTAACTGTGCTTTTGCCTCTCTAATTTTTCTCCTACATGATCTACCAACATCCATAAACATGTCACTAGTTGCCTCCCCCACTTTCCAAACCCTCTTTTTTTCCCTTAAATCCTTCAGGAGCTGCTTGCTCATCCAGGCCAGTCGTCTTCCCCGCCGGCTCGTCTTACGGCATGTGGGAACTGCCAGTTCCTGTGCCTTTAGGAGCTCCTGTTTGAAGTAGGTCCAACCATCCTGGACCCCTTTCTTCTTAAGGGCTGTTACCCAGGGAACTTTCTGAATAAGTTGCCTGAACAACCTGAAGTTTGCCCTCTGAAAGTCCAAAGTGAGGGTTCTGTTACTGCTCCTCCCTATTTCCCTGCATATTGAAAACTCCACTATCTCATGGTCGCTGCACCCTAGACAGCCTCCAACCATCACATCTCCCACCAGCCCTTCTCTATTTGAGAACAGCAGATCAAGCAGAGCCTTGCCCCTGGTAGGTTCACCTAAGAGCTGCATCAGGAAGTTGTCATCCATGCACTCTAGGAACCTTCTGGACTGTCTCCTCTCTGCTGAATTAAGTTCCCAGCAGATGTCTGGTAGGTTAAAGTCCCCCACAAGGACAAGGTCTGATGATCTTGAGACAGCTTCCAGCTGCTTATAGAATATCTCATCGGCCTCCTCGTCCTGGTTGGGTGGTCTATAACAGACTCCAACCAGGATGTCAGTTTTGTGCGGCCTCCCTCTGATTTTAACCCACAAGCATTCAACCCTTTCTTCTGCAACCTCAAGTTCTGAGGCATCAAAGGATTCCCTAATATACAGGGCCACCCCTCCTCCTCTTCTCCCTTGCCTGTCTCTCCTAAAGAGCTTATAACCCCCCAGTGTGGTACTCCAATTGTGAGAATCGTCCCACCGTGTTTCTGTGATGGCAACTACATCATAGTCTTCCTGGTGAACCAAGAGTTCCAGTTCCTCTTGTTTGTTGCCCATACTGCGTGCATTGGTGTACATGCACTTCAGCTGGGCTGCTGATTTCACCAGTTTATGTGGTCCTCCCTCCTCTCCAGGGAGACTGGTTTCCTCACCCACCCCCTTCAGACCTAGTTTAAAGCCCTCCCAATGAGTCCTGCCAACCCCAGTGCCAGCACCCTCTTCCCTTTCTAGATAAATTCAACCCAACTTGGTCCAGCAGGTCGGGTGCAGTAAGAGTTGCCCCGTGATCAAAGAAGCCAAAATTCTGCTGCTGGCACCATCTCCTAAGCCAACTGTTGATGGTGTGGGTTTTCCTGTTCCTCTCAGTGTACACCACAGCTGCTGAGGGAACTGAGCAGAACACCACTTGAGCTCCTGCCCCGTCAATCGATTTCCCAAGGGCCTTAAATTCCTTTTTAATCTTCCTGGTGCTGCTCTTTTCAATTTCTTCACTTCCAGCCTGGATTACCAGCAATGGGTAATAGTCAGAGGGCTGGATTAGTTTAGGTAACCTTTGGGTGATGTCCCTCACCCGGGCCCCAGGTAGGCAGCACACCTCCCTATGGGATGGGTCAGGACGGCATATGGGTCCCTCTGTTCCCCTCAAGAGAGAGTCTCCAATAACTATAGCCTTTCTCTTTTTCTTTGTAGCACTGGTCCTTAAGGTTTGGGGGGCTGCTTCGTCTTTGGTATCTCCTTGATTGGTTCCTCTACAATACTCTCATCCACATTGCCCTCAGCCTGCAGAGTCTCAATAGTTATTGCTCAAGGGCAGCGGGGGAGGGGAAGAGGGTCGGGGTGCATTCCCTTTGCTTCCCCTGACAGGGACCTGTATCCATCCTCCACTGCTCCCCTCAACTGGAGGGGGTTTCAAAGCCTGTTCCCACATATCCAACTCCCTTTCACATTCTCGTATGGTCCTGAGCCTTGCTACCTCTGCTTTCAGCTCAGCCACTTCATCCTTCAGCTCAGCTACCAAATTTAAGAGACAATTCACCTGGTCACACCTGACACAGGTGTCTCCTTCACCCTCCACACCAAGTGCCAGGCTCGAACACTCACTGCAGCTAGAAGCCTGAACACCAGCATGCTTGTAGAGAGACTCAGTCTGGGAACCTACTGCATGTTTAACACCCTTTGTCCGAGTTGTTACCATGGTAGGTACCTGCAGACAAGAGATCTTGAGATCGGAGATTTTATTGAGAGGTTGTTTTTTTTGTTTGTTTGGTTGTTTTTTTCCCCTGTACCCTGTCAGTTGACCTGGCACGTGCAAGCAGGCAAGAAGCCTATAGCTCACCAGCCAAACTGGCGTCGCGCGCTCAGCCCCGCCGGGTTTTAAACATTCCCGCGGCTGACGTCACAATCCCGAGCAGGCACGCGAGAGGACGACCGCTGGTTGTCGCTCTCTGCCAGGGTCCTTCCGCCCCGCAAACCCCGAAAAGAAACGAAAAGAGAGAGAACCCAAAGCAGGCACAGCGGACCTGGTGTCGATCCCGATCAGCTCACCAGCCAAAAGATTGAGCAGAAAGTGATAGAATGTGAATAAATTACCATTGGATGGAAGAGGGAAAATAATGATAAGGTCTAAATAATCCCATTGGTCTGATAACTAACAAAGTTAGTTGTTGTGGTGGGTTGAAAATTCCCCCCCACACACATTAAATTTGCCAGACCAGCTCACTTGGAAGGAGTTGAAAGCAAAACTACAATCTGCAATGGAATGCAACGAATATGTACAAATATACGATATTTACAGTATTTACAGGTATTTACAATTAACAAACAGCACAAGGACCCCCCTGGCCAAAAGACCAGGGGAAGCTAATAGCTTCTCCCTCCCTGCCTCCTCCCCTACCCCCCTGTTGTACACAAGAGACAGAAGCAGGGAAATTAATACCAGTCACAACAAAAGCAGTGCAGCCAAGGACAAGCAGAAGCAAGTTAGTCTCTCCCAGAGTGAAGAAGAGAGAAGAGAGAGAGATTGTTTAGGGAGCCAAATCTTATGGTAGATATTTCTCCAAAGGGATTGTTTAGAATTATCATTTATCTCCTTTTTACACCCAAGAGTGATTTATTTACATTTCACTACTTTCTGTTCAAGATCTGTGAAAATTTTTAAAGGCATAGCCTAGAACTACCACAGTTGTCTAAACTCTTTTTGTCTTCTTCACTCCAGCAGATACTTGCTGGTGCTTTTGCTTGGCTGTTGCTGACCTGGGCTGCATTTCTTTGCTGTGGCTAAGTGCTAAGAAGCTACTCTCTGCTCTTCTCCTCTTTCCCTTCTTGGGGGAGGGAGTGGGGGAGAGGGGAAGAGGGAAAGCTATTGAAAGCCCCCTGGTTTTGTCCAGGGAGGTTCTTGTGTTGTTTATAAATTGTAAATGCCTGTACATATTGTAGATTTTGTACATATTCGTTGCATTTCATATTTCTAGATTTTAGTCTGCTTGTAAAGAAAGCTTCATTTGCTTTCCAATGGAGCTGGTCTGGCAATTTTTATTCTGGGGGGGGAGGGGGTGGTGATTTCAAACCCACCACACACAGTCTTACAGTTGTTACTGTCTTAGGTGATGGAGGAGTGAGAATATTCAGAGTCGGAGATTCAGCTTATCCTATAAAGACACCAGAGTTTGGAAACTAACTTTAACAGAGATTGAGTCAACCCCTGATGGAGATTTTTGCTTCTCGATTAAAATCTTCACGGGAAGCCTTCTTGCGGTCTGCCCCTGCCCCGCTGCGCTGCAGCCGGCCGGCAGTGCTGATTTCTGCTGCCATCTAGTGCCTGCAGGGCCAGCGGCGGGCGGCCGAGTTCCTCCCTGTCGTGGATGCCCCAAGAATGAGAATTCTTGCTCTTTGCTGCTATGGGGATTGTTTTATTGCCTCGGTTTTAGCCTTGCAATTAACCTTACGGAAACTTGCCTTTAATAAGGACAAAACCCTATCAAGAATGACGCACTGGAGGGGTTTGGGGGTAAGGAATGGAGTGGGGTAGGGCTTGGGGGAGAGAAAAACAAGCAATAAACAAAGATGCAGGCAGGAGCCAGGCTAAAAAATACACTGATTCCAGTTGCAGCTATCTTGCTGCTCAGAGAATCAGGACAAGTGCAGTGGAGTGCCCATGTGAACACAATAAATACAGCAAAGAATGTGACCGGAGGGCATCATGACCTTGAGTGGAACAGCAAGGGCATGTAGAGAGAAATGATGACAGAGAAGTGTTTGTGCACTTACAGGAGGGTGTCTGATTCAGCTGGCAGCTTCATATTGTCTGAATAACACAAATAGCTCCTATTGCCCAATTAATCCTTCAATAAGAAAATCTGCATACATTGATACACCTAAAAATGAACTGAAGTTATTAAAGTCAGCTAGTCTCACATCTGCAAAAAAACTCTAGATCCCCCAAAAGAAAGACCTCAGGCATGGGGAAAAGATCATTCAAAATAACTATACAGTGCTTAGTGAGGGTCTCCCAATGCATGCTGCATGTCAGTGCAAACATACCACAGTCTCACAATATATCAGAGGTTGGAAGGGGCCTCAAGAGATCATCAGGTCCAACCCCCCTGCCAGAGCAGCATCACTTAGGGGAGTCTGCACAGGAATGCATCCAGGTGGGTTTGGAAAGTCTCCAGAGAAGGAGACTCCACAACCCCCCTGGGCAGCCTGTTCCAGGGCTCTGTCACCCTCACTGCAAAGAAGTTTCTCCTCATGGTGAGCTGAAATCTTCTATGTTCTAGTTTGAACCCATTGTTCCTTGGCTTATCACTGTGCACCACCCAAAAGAGCCTGGCCCCCTCCACTTGACACCCACCCCTCAGCTATTGATAGACATTGATCAGATCCCCTCTCAGTCTTCTCTTCTCCACACTAAACAGCCCCAGGGCTCTCAGTCTCTCTTCACAGGGGAGATGCTCAAGTCCCCTAAGCATCCTCCTGGCTCTCTGTTGGATTCTCTCCAGCAGGTCTCTGTCTCTCTTGAACTGGGGAGCCCCAAAACTGGACACAGGATTGCAGCTGTGGTCTCAGCAGGGCAGGGTAGAGAGGTAGAAGAACTTCCCTAGCCCTGCTGGACACACCTTGCTTGATCCATCCCAGGATCCCATTGGCTCTCTTGGCCACCAGAGCACATTGTTGTTCCCTGCAGAACTTGCTGCCCACCAGCACTCCAAGGTCTTTCTGTGTGGAGCTGCTTTCCAGCAGGGCAGCCTCTAGGCTGTCCTGGTGCCTGTTGTTATTCCTCCCCAGATGCAGAACCTTGCACTTGTAACTCATAACTCATTATTCTTAATTACAGCAAATATTAGAAGAAGAGTTTGCATTCTGATGGTAAAACACAAACCTGGCTGTATGACTGTTTTGGCCTTCCTCAGAAAAATACAAACAAACAAACCCAAAAAGAATGAAAAGAGTATTAAATAAACCTGACTATGCTTCTAAAATACAATTTTAAAGGACTTTTATTCTTGCCCAGAGTATAGCTTTGATAAAGCAATCTTTCAGCATACACACACACACACACCCCTGTACAATCCCTCTTGGCATTTTGCTCTTAATTAAAAGTACTTCTTATACTTTTAGAAATGTTTATTGGTGAGCTGCCTTACTTAGAAAACTGAAGAAGAACATTGAAAGCTTTTTTTGAGTTGCAGGTTTGAAACTATGTCTGAATTTTTAGATATATACTTCTAATTACTTCTTTTCCTGGAATTAAAGCTACATGCAGACAAAACAACATATGGCACTCTAAGCAGTTTCAGAATATTCAAAAACTTGTTGTTTGTCTCCACAGATAGCAGACAGGCACATGCACACCATAAACAGAGACTTGTCTAAAGTGAATAATTAAACTTCTCAGGCAAGAAGAAAAGAGTCTATACTGCAAAAGCAAATACTCTTCACAGAATGCAATCATACAGTTCCAAAAAATGGACCATTGTCAACCATTCCATTAGACAGAACTTCAAAATATCAGTTTAGAGTTATAAATGTAAAGCATATTCCCTCAGATAAGCAGATCACACCTCAGCATTGCCTCACTGCTGTAAAATGTTGGGGCCTACAGACTGGAATTGATGTCAAAATTGTACCTACTGAGCTATAAACATTACATGAAGATTAGCAACATTCACTGCACAGTTAAAGAAATTAAGATATTTTTTTCCTTAGAAGATTTAAGAACTACCATGGTGGTGGTTGATAAATTTCTTCCTTCTTCATATGTCTTGGGAGTATACCAACAAATAACTGTGGTGGTGTTTGAGAAACTTCTTCCTTCTTCATATGTCTTGAGAGTATACCAACAAATAATTGTGGTGGTGTTGGAGAAACTTCTTCCTTCTTCATATGTCTTGAGAGTATACCAACAAATAACTGTGGTGGTGTTGGAGAAACTTCTTCCTTCTTCATATGTCTTGAGAGTATACCAACAAATAACTGTGGTGGTGTTGGAGAAACTTCTTCCTTCTTCATATGTCTTGAGAGTATACCAACAAATAACTGTGGTGGTGTTGGAGAAACTTCTTCCTTCTTCATATGTCTTGAGAGTATACCAACAAATAATTGTGGTGGTGTTGGAGAAACTTCTTCCTTCTTCATATGTCTTGAGAGTATACCAACAAATAACTGTGGTGGTATTTGAGAAACTTCTTTCTTCTTCACATGTCTTGGGAGTACCCCCAAAATTATTGTATATTTGACCTAATTTTCTTACCTGTGCCATTTTTCAGATGTCATATATTGTGTATTCATGTTGTAGAAATGGGTCAAGATTGTTTTAAGTTTTCCTCTAAAAAGGCAATGGTTGTTTTATCCAGCTGTGCAGCTCTCAAGAGGAGCTACAAAATATCCAACAATGTGAACTTTGTTGGATGGTGAAATGTCACAAATCAGAATGGTGGAAGCCAAAGAGGGTGCTGGCTCTCCCTGGGAACAGCCAGCTGTTCTGTAATTGAAGAAGAAGTTAATGACAGCTTGGCCTATCAAAAGCTGTCAGTGTGCAAGGACTATATTGTCCTTTTCCATCCTCTGAGGCTGTGTTTGTATTAACAGCTTTGGCACAGCTGATCAGATGTATAATGAGTGTCTGGAAAAACCAGGCTGCAAATAAACAGATTTTCAAGTTCCTTCTTTGGGAGAGGCTTTGTTTGCAGAGACAATTATGGTTTCTGAGACCACTTGAGGTTTGCTATTTCCTCTATTACTCTTCTTTCCTTTGACCCTGTCCATCCTTCATGCACAGAAGATAACCTTTCTTGGTTGAGAGATAACCAGAATTGTCAGAGGATAAACATACCTAACAACTTTGAAAACCACCAGAATCACAGAACCACAGAATCTTAGGGGCTGGAAGGGACCTTGAAAGATCATCCAGTCCAAGCCCCCTGCCAGAGCAGGATCACCTACAGCAGGTCACACAGGAATGCATCCATGCAGGTTTTTAATATCTCTAAAGAAGGAGACTCCACAACCCCCCTGGACAGCTTGTTCCAGTGTTCTGTCACCCTCATGGGGAAAAAGATTTCCTTCATGTTTCCATGGAACTTCCTATGCTTCAACTTCTACCCATTGCTCTTTGTCCTGTCACTGGACATCACCAAGAAGAAACTGGCTCCATCTTCTTGGCACTCACCCTTTGGATATTTATAAACATGAATGAGGTCACCCCTTAGTCTCTTGCAAGCTAAAGAGTCCCAGCTCCCTCAGTCTCTCCTTGTAAGAAAGATGTTCCACTCCCTTCATCATTTTTGTGGTTCTGTGATGGACTCTTTCAAGCAGTTCCCTGAGACCCTTCTCGAACTGAGGGGCCCAGAACTGGACATAATATTTGAGATGCAGCCTCATCAGGGTAGAGGAGAACCACAGTAGAATGCCAAGCCATGCCTAGCTGAGACAAATTCAATTCACTACAGAAACCATTCTGATTCCCTTCTGCATTTAGCTTACCAGTAGATAACAACCCAGCCAAAGCTTCTTAACTGCTGCCTCAATATCAGCAAAGTTAGTTTTCTAGTAGATGTTGGCACCAATCACTTCTTAAAAGCCAGGGTAACAACCCAATCCCCATGACTCTGCTCCTACCAACTGTTAGTATTCAAAATCATAAATATCTTTAGCTTCCTGTGTTGAGCAACATTGTCATAAAAGTCCTGACAATGAATTTGCAATTAGCAAAGGATTTTAACAGTCATAATGAAAAGGTCATATGAATAATTTGCTCATAATCTGTGTTAGAACAATCAAAAGGTAAAGACAGCATCAAAATGATGATAAATTGGCTATGTAGCATGCATTTGAGATGGGAATGTGACTCTCAATAGCAGAAAAAGGAGTAATTATAGAATAAAAAAAAAAGAATGAAGATGTCTCTGTAGTTTTAAAAAGGGAGTGAGTAAAGGTGACAGTATCTGCCTAGAGCTAGAATGTTATGTAACTTTATTTTCCAAAAAATTAAATGCTTCTCTGCCTATCAGACCACATTAATTACAATTCTATGGACTGCTGAAGGCACTGTACAAAACTGAGTAAATCAAGCCTGAAAACTTATCTTCCTCTAACCCAATACTGAAGCCATTGCAATGGCATTTGGAATTTGGCCCCAGTTTTGAGAGTGGTTCTTTGCTCTCAGTCTGATGACTTGTTTGGCCCTGATCAAGTCAGACAGTCTCCTAGTTCCTGATCCAAAATGACAGAGTTCATGGTGATCTCCTCCTTTTATGGGATCTAGTACTTGTGCATCCCTTTAGATTTTTATGTTATTGCTCATAAGAGCATAACCTGGATGATGACTGCCAGATAACATATTCTCTTGCCTTCAGTTAATACTTAAGACATTCTTGCTCCAAATCTGTTGACACTGGCCACCTGTGTTTCTCCTTTCTGTCATGTCTCAAGACCTTCTGAAAGGAATGTCAGCATAACATGGTGCAGTACCATCTGACTAAATGTTGCTACTAGAAGAAACACCTTGACTGAAAGAAATCTCAAACACTGGAATAGGCTCCTCAGTGGGGTGGTTGGATGCTGATCCTTTGTAGGTGTTCAAAAGGCATAGGGATGTGGTGCTGAGGGACATGTTTTAGCAGCAGAATTGGTAGAGCTAGATTATGTTTGGTCTTGATGATCTTAAAGGTCTTTTCCAACCAAAATGATTCTATGGTTCTTTGATTCTATGATTCTGTGATTCTATGATTCTTTGATTCTATGATTCTGTGATTCTATAACTCTATGATTCTTTGATTCTATGACTCTATGATTCTTTGATTCTATGATTCTTTGATTCCATAACTCTATGATTCTTTGATTCTGTGATTCTTTGATTCTATGATTCTTTGATTCTGATTCTTTGATTCTATGACTCTATGATTCTATGATTCTGTGATTCTATGATTCTGTGATTCTTTGATTCTGGGATTCTTTGATTCTATGATTCTTTGATTCTATGATTCTTTGATTCTATAATTCTGTGATTCTTCGATTCTATAATTCTTTGATTCTATGATTCTGTGATTCTTTGATTCTGATTCTTTGATTCTATGATTCTTTGATTCTATGATTCTGTGACTATGATTCTATGACTCTGTGAGTCTATGATTCTTTGATTCTATGATTTTATGATTCTTTGACTCTATAATTCTTTAATTCTATGATTCTGTGATTGTTTGATTCTATGATTCTTTGATTCTACGATTCTTTGATTCTATGACTCTGTGAGTCTATGATTCTTTGATTCTATGATTCTTTGACTCTATGATTCTTTGATTCTATGATTCTATGATTCTTTGATTCTATGATTCTTTGATTTTATGATTCTAGGATTCTATTCTATGTCAAGGAGATCGGATTTGCATATATCACTCCTCAAAGAATGCAGATTTTTTTTTCCTGGTATGTCATATATGAATTTAGTGCTATCCTCACTCTTTACCATACTTCAGGTACTCCAAAAAACATGAAATAGACAATTTTCTGTAGTTTTCCATAAGTGAGTTTTGCATGTATTTGCATCTATTTCTGTTGCATCTCTTTCTGTTGCTTCTCTTTCTATTATTTTTTCCTTTTTTTTAATTTTATTTTTTCCTAGAAATCATTTTTCTATCAAGAATACATTGAAACAGCAAGTTTTATGTATGTATTGCAAAAAAAAGTCAGACTTTCACACCACACTTGCTTGCATGCACAGACACTTTAGAGTCAAACAGAGTCTTTTGCTGTATGTCTTGCTGTACAAGTAGTCTGGGGCCTCTTTGGGATTCTCCTGGCACTACCTGAATGTTTTGCAGTTGTGCTCATCCACATAGGATGGTTTGGGTTGGAAGGGAGTCAAAGAATTGGACTTGTTTAGCCTGGAGAAGAGAAGGCTCCAGGGAGACCTTATAGCTACATTTCACTATCTGAAGGAGACCTACTACCTTCTAGTGTGAGGTGTCCCTGCCCATGGTAGGGGGGTTGGAACTAGATGATCCTTGTGGTCCCTTCCAACCTTGACTGACTCTATGATTCTATGATTCTACAGGAAGGCTGGGGAAGGACTGTTTAGAAGGGCTTGTGGTGATAGGATGAGGGACAGTGATTTGAAACTGGAGCATGATGGGTTTAGGATGGACATAACGAAGAAGTTCTGCACAATGAAAGTGGTGAAACACTGGAACAGGTTGCCCAGAGATGTGGTTGAGGCTCTGTCTTGGACACATTCAAGATCAGACTTAATGTGGCCACCTGATCAAGTTGGAGGTGTCCCTGTTCACTGCCGGGGAGTTGGACAAGATGATCTCTGAGGGTCCCTTCCAGCCGAATGCAATTTGTGTGGACCTCTGAAGATCATCTAGTCCACCCCCTTGCCAAGGGCAGGGACACCTTCCACTAAATCAGGGTGCTTAACTCACAAAATTGACGTCCCTTGTTGTGGCAGTTTAGGCTGGGTGCCCCCTGCCACTGCTGCATGAGATACACCTCTAGTGTCCTGGGTGCCCACCCACAGGGGTGGACACAGGAAACGACGTATTTCTACCCATAAATCCTGCACCCTATAAGGCCATCTGCAGAGTCATTCTCTTCCTCTTTCTTCCCTCTCTGCTCCCACGGGAGATGTCCTCTCTTATCGGGTAATGCTGGGGGAGTATCTCTCTAGGCCACTTAGGCCTGACTAGGCCTAATGCCAGGAGGAGAATGGAGGGGGGGGCAGTCCCAGACCTGGCCAGCCTGAGACTTGCCTAGCATCGGGAGGGGGAAGAGAGAGCCCTGGGGGGTTTGGGTAGACCCTCAGGTGGGAGGAAGGAAGGATTGGGAAGCCTCTGGGTACTATGTAAGGGACTCTGTATGCTTTAGGATGTTCTTTGCCACTATGCCGTGTAGTTTTTCTGTAGTTTCACCAATTTTTTTTTTTCCATTTAAACTTTCCATCACTCTCCAATCCGTTTGCGTGTGTCATTCTTTTGTCCCTTTCGGGGCAAGAGATGTTCTGGCTGGCCTCAAACCAGCACACTTGTTCACCAGCTACTTCAGAACACAGCACATACAGTCCTTGTACTGTGGAAAAATCTCAGCTTCAGCACAAGGTCATCTCTGGTTTTTGTCTTGAAACATTACACTTACACAGGGCTCTGTTCTCTTTGTTGAATGAGATATTTCCAGGGTGTCTTGACCAACAACCACCAGCAGGAAAGAATTCTTCAAGCTAGGCACTTTCAGAAGTGCCTGCAGGTGTGATGCACTCATCAGGAAAGGCTATAAAACCCAATTAGGGCAACACCTTTGAATGCAATATACTCATCCATCATCAGGAAGGGACCCCATCCCTAAAGCAATAGTAATGGCCTCAAAAGTGTGCTCTCTCCTTCCTCCATTCATAATATGACTCTAATTCTTATAAGTACCCCTAGTTCCTTAGCAGAATGCCCTTACAATTTCTCTTGTCTGTACAAAGGTATCTTTTATACAAAACTGAACTGTAATGGGGACCATATAAATACCAAGGCCTCACAACTGTTCTAAACCATTCTATTCTGTTCTAGGGAACATAGGGAGCAGACAGGTCTTTAACCAAGGAATTTAACTGTATAATTCTTCCAACTAATTGCTTGTGAATGAGCTGCAGATCAAGAATAATTGATAGATCCTATTCTACAGATAAGAATACATTCCAGGAAATTGCAGTCAAATCACATGTAATTCCTGAATGGAAAAAGAACCAAAGCAAATCAGTGAACCAATTTGTTATGATTACTTTCTCCTCTTTATAACACATCTGAACTCTGCTATTGAATGCTGTTATGCAACATCTACAGTACAGACTCTATCCAGTGCTCGAAAGATACCTTCAGTAAAAGTTGCATTTAACATCTGCATCCTCACTGCTGAAGGATGTAATACAACACAGAAAACTGGTCCTTGGCATGCTGAAAATAACTGCATGACATTCCTGCTTCTTAAAGTTACCTACACTGACAAAGAAACAAAATAATGATCTGGTCTGTATGGCAGAAAGCTCAGCATCTAACTCACTGCCTTATCTCTTGCTGTAGTAGGCTGCTTTTACAGAATCTCAGAATCACAGAATCAATAAGGTTGGAAAACACCTCAAGGATTATCAAATCCAACCTGTCACCCAAGACCTCATGACTACTAAACCATGTCACCAAGTGCCACATCCAATCCCCTCTTGAACACCTCCAGGGATGATGACTCCACCACCTCCCTGGGCAGCACATTCCAACCTCTAACAACTCTGTCCATGAAGAACTTTCTCCTCACCTCAAGCCTAAACTTCCCCTGGTGCAGCTTGAGACTGTGTCCTCTTCTTCTGGTGCTGCCTGCCTGGGAGAAGAGACCAAACCCCTCCTGGCTACAACCTCCCTTCAGGTAGTTGTAGACAGCAAAGAGGTCTCCCCTGAGCCTCCTCTTCTCCAGGCTAAACACCCCCAGCTCCCTCAGCCTCTCCTCACAGGGCTTGTGCACAGAATTATTGAGGCTGGAATAGATTTCTGAGATCCTCAAGTCCAGCTTATGAACTACCACCACCACATGGACCAGACCATGGCACCCCGTGCCACATCCAATCTTTCCTTAAACACCTCCAGGGATGGCAACTCCACCACCTCCCTGGGCAGTCCATTCCAGTGTCTAATTGCCCTTTCCATGAGGAGGTGCTTCCTAACATCCAACCTAAACCTCTCCTGGTGCAGCTTCAGGCCATGCCCTCTGGTCTTGTCACAAGTTGCCTGGGAAAAGAGCCTGACCCCCACCTTACTACGACTTTCCTTCAGAGAGCTGTAGAGTATGATAAGGTCCACCTTGAGTCTCCTCCAGGCTAAACAACCCCAGCTCCCTTGGTCTCTCCTCATAAGAGTTTCCCTCCAGTCCCTTCCCCAGTCTCATCTCTCTTCTCTGGACCCACTCCAGCACCTCACTCTCTTTCTTGAAGCGAGGGGCTCAGGACTGCACACAGTGCTTGAGGTGAGGCTGAGCACAGGGCAGAATTTATAGCAGCTTGAGTTGCTAGTCAGGCTAAAAATCCATAGCATGACCACAGCATTGTTTCTAAATAAAGTGACTTGCAGTAAAGCTAGCAAAGGACTTACAGACCTGTTTCAAACAACTCCACTAAGATGAAGCAAGTCTCTTTTCATTTCTGGAAGCCCCCAGTGGGCAGAATGCCCTTTGAGTTGTGTGGTGGTCTCACAGATCTTTGCTAAGTAAGACATTTTTCACACAAGGTGCCTGGCTATTTGGATACAATTCAAGAAAAGGCTTATTCTTCAAAGAGGAGGAAGAGCTGACTTAAGTTTTAGAGCAATACCCAAATCTCTTATCTCTCCATATTAGTCATATGTTATAATCCTTGCAAGAGTGGCCTCTGCAATAATAGGAGAAAAATTCTGAAGATTGGCTTGAGAGACTGACAAAGGCATTAGACATCAGAGCTGGTTAGGGAACAATTCTGGATGTTTTAAGCTTTAGGAATTATAAATGCTCCTTTATATTAAAATGTACATGAATCTCCAGTGGGAATGTTTCATGACACATGAAAAGTCCTACTTCTGAGGACTGATTTATTCTCCAGCACAAAGAAGAAATTCCCTTTGGGTACTACCAGGGCAAAGGCAGAGTTCCTGTATCCAAAAACCAATTGTTTAGGTTGTTTTTTTGTTATACTAGATACTATTTTTATGGCAAAACTTGTACTTGAGGAATGCATAACTCTAAACAGGCTGATCCAGCTTCCAACCTTTGTCTTGCCAGACAAATGGTTAATGACAGTTCTCTTAATGCAGTACATGGAAATATTTAATGGTGATTCCCGAAGAAGAAATTCCCCTTGGGTACTACCAGGGCAAAGGCAGAGTTCCTGTATCCAAAAATAACTTTTTTTTGGTGTTTTTATACTAGATACTACTTTTATGGCAAAACCTGTACCTGATGGATCTATAACAGGCTGATCCAGCTTCCAAATGTTGTCTTGCCAGAGAAATGGCTAATGACATTTCTCTGAATGCAGTACATGGAAATATTTAATGGTGATTGTACAGTTTGGCTACAGGTGTGGTGGGTTCTATACCTGCACACTTACAAACTCGAGCTTTTTAAGGTTCCTATTCCCTGAATTATTTATTTTCCACATTAAAACACTAACATTTTGTAATAGGTTTTCCTGTTTTCCTAGGATAGTCTATCATTTCTTTTAAAGGAAACATTGCAAAGTGATTCCATTTGGAAAATTCCTCCTTTGAAAAGCCACACTCTTCAAACATCAGGTGGACTCTTGAACTTCATTTGGTTCCCATGCTGATTTCCGTAATATTTTTCCCATGTGTCACTGATTCATACATGCTTTTCTACAGCATACCTCCTTGAGGTATTCTCCTAAGAGACATCTCTGTCTTAACCTCTTCCCTCTAAATCATAGAATGATGCTGCCTTGGAGCTGACCTCTGAGCCACCTGAGAAGCCTTGGGAAATTCATGATGCCTGTGAGAAAGCAAAACGTGTACTCCCTCGTCCCATCCTTTCTTGCTTTTGCCTTTCTCTGCAAGTGGAAAGGATGCACACAACTTAGCTAGATAAAAACTGAGTGATAGAAATGAACTTCAGTAACTGTTTTATGTTACCATACTTCTGTATTCAGTTACATTTGGGAAAATTTTAATGCAGCAACATTTGGAGAAAGGTTCATCCTGGTTATCGAAGGTGAAATTCACCACAGCTTTTGAAATGTTTGGAGTAAGTATCCTTAAATCAAGGATGTTCTTCATCATTATTGTTTTTAAGATGAAAATGCAGTTGTTCTGTATCTGCAATGTGTACTAAATATATGTTGTGTATGAATTTTCATGTGCTAGGAGAGACTCTGCTGAGTGCCAACAGAAGCTACAGCAAAGGAACACAGGAAGAATGGTAGAGCTGTCCCTTCCCCCCCCTCCCCCCCCCCCCATTTTTCTTTCCCATTGCTACTCATTCATCACTTAATTAATGCTACTACTTTGATAGCAATTTTTCTTTTTATTTTCATTTTTTTCTTAGGTTGCTATCTGCAATTACATAAGAAAACTCTTTTCCTATGATGTTTTCTTTCCATAAGGAACATCTCACAAATACACCACACAGAGGTGCTCTAAACCCACATTAACTGCTGAGAGCAGCTCTCCCAAGAGCTGATAAGACTGCTGCAAGCTCACCTTAGGCTAGGAGTTTCTGATTTTAGTACATTGTGTTTAAAAAAAAAAAAAAAAAAAAAAGCCAACAAACGTATTTCTCACAGCAGTCATTGTGATAAAACTAGGGTCCAGCAGTCAGAACTCAAAATAATGAGATTCATAGCTGTCACCACGTTAAAAAGTCAGGTGAGATTTATTCCAGGGACCAGAATCAGGCAGAACACTCAGCTATACATCATCTCTTTTCTTTTTTTTTTTTTCACATATAACCTATTCCATTCAGCAGAATGTCTGTTCCTCTGCAATCATAACTGTGTAACAAGTGAATTGTTTGGCACTATTTTTACAGAGGTTTCTGCCCTGCACTTGTTTAAAACCTTTTTTTCTTTTTTATTGGTGGATTATTCAGTTGACTGCAATTGATTTATTTGCACGAGTAAAGATCAGCATATTGCACAAGTCTCCACACAACCAGCACTGAAAAAATGAATTCCCCTCGAGATCTAATTTCTAAATCTTTCATTAATCCAATTGAAATTAGTTTTATAATCCCAGATTAGTTTTAACAATTCCTCTCCCCATCCCTCTGAGTGCCAGCACTGTTCTGAATGTCGGAGGGGACAAGTGTGGCTGAGGCACACAGCTCTGAACACTGCGTTGTTCCTCGCCTGCATTGCTTCTTACTGAAACAGATGGGAAGGAAACTTGATGGCAGTCATTGCAAGAAATATGTGGCTTTGACCTATTCAATCAAAAGAAGATTCACCTGCTTTAATGACATGATCTGAGGGGTGGGAGTGGGGTGTGTGGGGGCTGAGTCTTCGTGGCAGCCTACAATTACCTGGTGGCCACTGGAGGTGGCAGATCTGAAATTCTATACCTTCTTGCAAACTGCACCTAAACAGACCACTGAAAAGAAAGAATTTGGGCTGGTTTGAGTTTGGGGAAGTCTTGGTATGAATCAAGATGAAAGTTTATGTGGAAACACTATGTGAGCAGCCTCATTTTTTACTCTTTGAACATAGAAAGCAACGAATGTATTCAAGAGTTTATCACCTTCTGATCTGTGTTTATTTTGTCTTCTGGAAGTTAACTTTGTTTCTTTATTGGAATGATAACAGTCCTTCCTAAAATCCTCTTTAATTATGAAGATTTGTTTCATTCTCAAGCTGCCTGCATAGGAGCTTTGAAATTTAGCCCCGTATTTGTAGTCTAATGTGACCATCTTTGGATGCTTCAGAGCATTTCGGCTGGAAAGATTTCAGAGGTGATTTGCATTTTGGTTTCCTATTATTTATAGAGTAAAGAATCAACTCTGCATTTTGAAGGTGTGCTCCCTGCAATAATCAATATTTATAAATGTTTAAGAAAGAAAGAACTCCCCAAATGGTGTTCCTGCCAGCATGATCTATATTTAATAAATGACTTTTGAAGCCAGTTTGATTTTTCACTTCGGCAGGCTCTTCCCATCTATAATTGAAGTATCACTTGTGCTTGTCGAGGTCTGCATGCTGCTCTAATTGTTTTTAGATCCGTACAGTATTGGGACACACAATTTGCTTTGGGACTGCTGGATAAGTAGGTAATTCAATTTGAATCCTTCAATCTAAAATATGCAGACTTCCTATACAGCATCCAGCTAAGTACAGGGCAGATGAAGCAGAATTGTTTCCGAGAGACGAACGGTAAGATTAGAGATATTGAAACAGATTTTATTATTGAAGTGCAGGAAGATAAACATCAATCTTAGATATAGCTTTCAGACTGCACGTACGCCTCAAATGGATGAATGATCAGGTTGTGTTACTATTTTTGCCTTGTTACCCACTCTAGGTCTCTTTTTAAGTGCTTATTAAGTATTTTCTTCGATTGTCTTTCATGTCTGGGTGCCTGCTAATTGGATGTTCTTTAAGAACTGTGGTGAATTCTCTCTGACTATAGCTCAGGCTGCTAGCAGGAGTACTGCATTGCCCCAAGTTGCATTGAGCAGAGCCTCATCAGCATTCAGCACCACAGCCACAGCCATAGCGTAAAGCCGAGAAGAAGTGGGAAAAATACTTGCTGAAACATAAGAAGAGAAGATGAAAAGAGGCCAGTGAGCAGAAAGAAAAGCTCCTTATGTCTGTTCTGCAGCTTCTTTCACTAATGGATCCCCCTCCCAAGTAATGTTCTGAGTAGCAGGCGATGTGTTCTGCAAATAGATCAGCAATATCGCTTCGAAAATGACACTTTTTGGCACTCAGGGGTTAAAGCCAGTCAGCTGGTAGCCAGGCTTTACCCAAGGCTGTGTTATAGAAAAGGAGTGTGTGTTAAATCATCTAGCAGCAATTACAGTAAAACACCTCTGGCTCCAGCCAGAGTCACTGGTACTGCTGCTTCCTGCAGTGAATTCTGTCGCTATCATCTCTGCTTCCTCTTTCACTCCCAGGTGTCAGACATATTTGGCTGGAATTATTTTGTTGGCCTGAGTTTGTTCCACGACTTCTCCAGAAACTGAAGGGGTTTTTTAGCTTTCCAACAGTCCTGAAACACTGACACCTCACTGAAAAATTGCAAAGACAGGTATCAGATTATATTTTGAAAGATACTGCAAAATGCATTAGCGATAAGATATCCACCGTTAGACCTGATCTAGTCAGGGATATAATATTTTTCTTCTTCCCTTTCACCACAATAATCACTGCAGCAAGTTGTAAATGCCATGAAAACCCTCTGCTGTATAAGATGGAGAGAACACAGAACCCTCTCTATGGAGAGAACACAGAAACTGATTTCTGATACGGTACTCTGCAAAGCTCAGGTGCAGTCAGAAAAACCTCGCTGATTTCAGAACTCTTTAGAAAGAAAGGAAGGAAGGAAGAAAGGAAAAGAACAAAGTATAAAAGCAAGAACAAAGTATGAAAGGAATGAAGGAAAGAAAGAGGAAGGTAAAGAGAATATCCCCCTTCTCACTTGTAAAAAGTGGAAGGGAAACGTGTGTGCACAGATACTGTGATGGAATTTTTGGTTCTTAACTTGCAGGTTGTGTAATTCTTGCTCATCACATTAATTACCTAAGATGTGGTACTACTATATAAATATGCAACTACTACTGCCTGCTATTATTACTATCTGCATAATTCTATGTGATTTAGGTACTAATATCCAGTTGCAGCTTAAACCTCATGTGCCTTCGTGAATTATTTTTCACAGGCTTTCCAAAGAAGTGAGCAATGCTGTGAAGAGAACCTACTCCTGTTCCATGGATTCTTCCCCCATGTTGCCTTTAAAGGGCTTCAAGACCAGAGTTACCACCTTGGGAAGAATGTGAAGCTGTGTTTAAAGCCCAGATGACATTGTTACAAGGGTGCCTAGGTTATGTGCAGCAGTTGAGTGGTAGTGTAAAGCCTTGAAGCTGCAGCAGAGGGAGATCGAGGAAGCATAGGAAAAGAGGGACTTATTAAGTGGGGGAAAAGGGATAATGACAGTATTAATATAAAATAGCAAAAGAATTGAAGAGTCCTCTAGGCCTTTTCATCTCTAGCCTATCCCCTGCCCTTTAGTCCAAATCACTGTCTTGGTTTCTGTCGTGGAGAGGGTGAATAGGGATGGAGGATGGTGATTATTAATTATGAATTATGAAAATATGAGTTATGAAATTATCGTTTATTACTATTAATATTCAATTAATTACTTTATATATATTGATTCGGATGCACGGTTGTAATAATATAGACCATAACTGATTTAGTATCTACAATTACACCCAATTATAATATTTACAGTCAATTTCTAATTAAGGGAACGAAAGGGTGCAGTTCCGCCGCTTGTCCACTAGATGGAGACGCGACAAAGCGCGTGCGGCTGCTATGTAAGAGACGTTTATAAGGTTATCACGAGGCAGGTTAAGCTGGAAATATCACGCGGCTGTGCGCGGGCGCTTTGAATAGAACGTTACTAAATGTTACACACATGAGAGATACACGCAGCGAGACAAACTGCCGGATCACGCGGGCTCGCTGGGTATCTGCTTCTGCCCGAGATTGGCCCCGTTCGGGCAGCCCTTTCTTTCTTTCTCCCTCCCGGCTCTGGGTGGGTGGGGGGGGAGCGGGGGGCAAGGTTGGCTTTCTCCTCCCGCGGTCTGCGGGAAGGGCAGTTCGCTTCTTTGTCCTCCCGCGGTCTGCGAGGGGGGGGACTGGCTCCCTGACTGGGGGACGGCTCAGGAGGGCCAGGTCTTTTCGGTGCTCGGCCCCTCTTTGGGGGCTTCCCGTAGGCAGGTCTCCGGTGGGGGGGTGCGGTGACGCGATGCTTCCCCCCCTCGGCTCGGCTCGAGGTGAGCCGACTGCCGCTTCTCTAGGCGACTGCTTCCATTTAAATTATAATGGTACAGTCATTGCCTTGACTTCAATGGAGAGGCTAATCTTTTGCTCTCTTTTCCCTCGGGGAATCCCCGGGTGTTTCGCCCTGATACGGGCTGCGGAGCGGCTACAGGGGGCGGCTCCTTTCACTCCGCGGTCTGCGGGGGCCACGCAAAATGCGTTTCTGCTTATTTGGCTGCTTAATTAGCTTGCAGCGTTTCTGGACAGCCAGGCTTGGGCTAGTCCTTCCCCCTTTGGGTTACAACTTACCCTCTTTGGGGACTTCCCTCAGTCCTTGTCGACTGGGTCTACGTCGCTTCTGGCGACGGGATCATCCTTTGCGGGTCCTCGATGCACACTCCGTGGCCTGGCTTCCGTCTTCGCAGAGGCTTCCGAGTACGCTTGCGTGGGAAGGCTGATAGCTTACACAATCGTGAGTTGCATGATGGGCGAAAGCAAAAGGAGAGAGCAACGTGGCACCAAAATGGAGCGATACTTACAGACACTCGAGGCTGGACTTAGCCAATGGGCACACTTGCCAACAACCTGCTTCCACCTATAGAAGGGTGAAGCTAGAATTATGCCCGTAGATGGACAGAGCATAGGCATCCCATTGAGATGGGTGCCTGCTTCTGGTTTGCCCCTTAGGAGACAGGCAGGCGCCTGAGCCTTTTGTCTTCCCTTCCTGAAAGGAGGGTGGAAGGGCGACTTCCCAGAACATGTTGGGACAAGTTAGCTGGTATCAGGGGGCATAATTCTGGGCATGTGATGCCTTCACGACAGTTTCCTATCCCTAATGACATCACTGTGCTCTTGATGGCAGAGTGCTAAAGGCGGAGTTCCTTTACTCCTACCACCATCCTCATTCTGCCCAAGGTCTGACATTGCTTAGAAGGCAGAGAACAAGCCTTACTGATCCAGACAAACTGCCTTTCATATCTGTAAGAAAATCGTGGTAGAATTTTCTGATTTCTTCTTCTGTCAGCAGTTGCAAAATGCTGTAGGGATCTACAGGGCGGCTCCTTATTATGGAAAGAGTGATTGTCTCCAGTCTTCCAAAAAGTCAAAACACAATACTCCAGGAGAAAGAATGCAAAGGAAGGTCTTTGAAGAGTGGATACAGCTCTAGCAGCAGAGAGAAAACTTCATTCCAAGGAAAGCTCAGCCTCAGAACAAAGTTTAAGAATCATAGAATCAGTCAGGGTTGGAAGGGACCACAAGGATCATCCAGTTCCAACCCCCCTGCCATGGGCAGGGACACCTCACACTACAGCAGGCTGGCCAGAGCCTCATCCAGCCTGGCTGCAAACACCTCCAGGGATGGGGCCTCAACCACCTCCCTGCACAACCCACTCCAGGCTCTCACCACGCTCATGGGGAAGAACTTCTTCCTCATGTCCAGTCTGAATCTCCCCACTTCCAGCTTCATTCCATTCCCCCTAATCCTGTCACTACCTGATAGTCTAAAAAGTCCCTCCCCAGCTTTCTTGGAGCCTCCTTCAGATACTGGAAGGCCACAAGAAGGTCACCTCAGAGCCTTCTCTTCTCCAGACTGAACAGCCCCAACTCTCTCAGTCTGTCCTCATAGCAGAGGAGCTCCAGCCCTCTGATCGTCTTGGTGGCCCTTCTCTGGACACCTCCCAGCATGTCCATATCCCTCTTGGAATAGAGGCTCTAGAACTGGATGCAGTACTCCAGGTGGGGTCTCAGCAGAGCTGAGCAGAGGGGGAGAATCACCTCCCTTGACCTGCTGGCCACACTTCTCCTGATGCAGCCCAGGCTCTGCTTGGCTTTCTGGGCTGCAAGTGCACACTGACAGCTCCTGTTGAGCTTCTCATCCACCAGCACCCCCAAGTCCCTCTCCTCAGTGCTGCATTCCATCCAGTCACTGCCCACGTGTAGTGCACTGCACATGCCAGAATGTGGTGATTTTTATTTTGTGATTTTCTGCTCTCCTTTAAATAATCGATGCAAATAGACACAACTTCTATGTTTTCAATGAATGCCTGCCCTTTCACCATCAAAATGTAATTTTTAGTCTTGGCTCAGGCTCTAGCCACTTGCAGTTTGAAGAGTGAGAATGACTATAGTCATCACACTGTCAGAGTTATAGCTGGAAATATGCAGGACACTTTCCCTTCCCCTTTTGCTTTCAGTGATGCTCTTTCTGCTCTGTATCAAAACTAAGGACCTGCTCTTTCCAGCAGGTAATTGTCAGTGCTAAAAAGAAGTTTCTTTCTAGTCTGTGCTCATTTCATCCCTCTCAAGAGCTCTCTCTGGTAGAAGGATGGAAGAATGCTCATACTTCAGTGTCAGAATCAAGATTGAAACATGTTTAGGTCAAGAAAAAAAAAATACATGATTATTCTAAACCATACAAAAAGTAAACAGTTTAGTACTCTTTTGAAAGTGAGTGTCCTTTTGTTCCATGCTTTTTTTGCTCCTGGGTTTTTTTGTTTTTCATTTTTTGTTGGTTTTGGGGTTTTTTTTTAAATGGAAATATTATTTTCTCAGCCACTAAAGTATCATTTAGGTAAGGTCATCATTCCTGCTCGTTTTTCTGTGGCCTTGAAAGAGAACAAAATGCTGAGCATAGTCTTAACATAGCTGTGAGAGCTTGGGTGTTTGGCTGTGTTTAAGATGTCATTAAGACTGAAGATGAGTAGGGGACTGGAGCATCTCTCCTGAGGAGAGGCTGAGAGACCTGCAGCCTGGAAGAGAGAGAGATAAAATCTAAAAGGCACATAACTATCTAAGGAGTAGAGGTCATGGGGATGGATCTGAGCTCTTTTCAGTGGTGATAGGAGAAAAGGCAACAGGTCCAAGCTGGAACATAGGAGGTTTCACTTGAACTTAAGGAAAATCTTCTTTGAGGGTAATGCAGCACTGGAACAGGCTGCCCAAAGAAGCTGTGAAGCCTCCTTCAGTAGAGACTTCAAAAAGCCACCCAGACATGTTCCTGTGCAACCTGATCTAGGAGTCCCTGTGCTAGCAGGGCAGTTGGACTAGATGATGTCCTTTCCAACCCCTACCACTCTGTGGTTCTGTGTGATTTATATAATTTTTAAATCTAATGAAGTCCAGCAACCAACCAAGTAACAACCAACCAGCAGAACATGATTGTCCCAGGCAGGTTTGATTTTGTATTTCAACACCTAGCTGACATATAAATAACTTACTTTTTACACTTCCTGCAGGAACTTGCACATAATTATTAAACAAAACTGGTTAAATTAGGTATAGATTAAAAAAGGATCACACAGGATCACAGGATCAAGAGATGTTAAGCTTTGGAAGGCACATCCAAAGATCATCAAGTCCAACCCCCCTGCCAGAGCAGGACCATAGAATCTAGCATAGGTTGCACAGGAACACATCCAGATGGGTCTTGAAAGTCTCCAGAGGAGACTCCACAACCTCTCTGGGCAGCCTGTTCCAGTGCTCTGTCACCCTCACAGTGAAGAAGTTCCTCCTCATGTTGAGGTGGAATCTCCAGTGCTGTCAAACTAAGAATGGTAAGTTTCAAAATACTTGGAGCTCATCTTTTGAGTTCAGCATAGATTTAAAGATTAATGGTTTGAAAAGTATTTTGGGGGGCAGTCTGAAGTGTTATATGCATGGGAAAACTACACCTGAAGGGTCTACAAGTCAGTCAGAATGAGGCACTGAGGCAGGAATGAAATTTCACTGTAGGAGCCATGTTCAGCGAGAGCTGTTCAGATTAAAAAGCAGATAAAAATGAAATCTAAACTAGTTTTTGATTCACACAGAAACTGCTTTTCACTCCCTGATAACAGGAATTCTTTGATCACCAATGACTTAGCCTTTTTCATGAGGTTATTCTCTGACTGCTTGCATGACACAAGACTGTTCCCTCAACCAAACTGAATGCTGCTTTTCCATTAAGCAATTTATTTCCACTGAACCAAGATCCATTAGAGGAAATTATTAAATCTCCATGCATCATTTGATACAACAGAAATGAAATCCCAGCAGTAGAACACTTTCTTAGGAGCAGTGACTCTCATTTTGCTCTTTCAGTAGGTGTTTGCTATCTCTTCTCATTTTGCTCTTACTTTCTGTAGGTGTTTTCTATCTCTTCTCATTTTGCTCTTACTTTCAGTAGGTGTTTGCTATCTCTCTGCCTATATAATTTTTTTTCTTTAATAATAAGCCACAAACATCTTCTGACAATGTTTTAAACTTCTGTTTGATTCCATTTGGTGGCCCAGTCAAAGAAAAAATCAAGGTTCTGAGATTTCTCCACCTGGTATCTATCTTAATTTCTGAGAGCAGATGTTCTACATTGATTGCTATGTTTTCTTGGACTCATGATAAAAAAATGAGCCCAGGTTAAGAGGAGAGAATTTGAAGCATGGTGTATAGTGAAGAAAGATGCTCTTTATTTCCTGTTTTCTACAGGGAGTGTTACCAGTTTTTACCTCTTCTTGCCAATGATGAAAACTGAAGATTCATTTAACAAATTGGCTATGGTATCACATATTGCCTACAGAAAAAAGTCCCTGTTTTGCCTTTAACAAAAACAAACAACAAAAAAACAACCAAACACCCCCCCCACCCTAAAAAAAGCCAAACCAATCAACCAAAGAAGCTTAATTGGATTTCTGTTTAAGCTCAGATCAGTCACACAGAATTGTTAGGGTTGGAAGGGACCTCAAGGCTCATCCAGTTCCAACCCCCCTGCCATGGGCAGGGACACCTCACACTACAGCAGGTTGCTCACAGCCACATCCAGCCTGGCTGCAAAAACCTCCAGGGATGAGGCTTCCACCACCTCCCTGGGCAACCTGTGACAGGCTCTCACCACCCTCATGGGGAAGAACTTCTTCCTAACATCCAATCTGAATCTACCCATTTCTAGTTTTGTTGCATTCCCCCCAGTTCTATCACTCCCTGACACCCTAAAAAGTCCCTCCCCAGCTTTCTTGTAGCCCCCTTCAGATACTGGAAGGCCACAAGAAGGTCTTGATGATCTCAGAGGACTTTTCCAGCCTCAGTAATTCTGTGATTCTGTGATTTTCATTTGTAGGATGTTAATATCAATCCCAAATAAAAAGACTTTGAAAGAAGCCTTTGCGGAGACATAAAATAGCTTCTTATCTCTTTTCTCTGGAATCTTTGAGCAGCAAACTATTCTGCAGCTTAGCTAGTGACATTTCTGAATAACTTAAAAAAGAAATTAAACTAGAATAGGGGAAAAAAAAAAGAAACAGGTTTCCTATACCCACTGTGTCTTCATTTAATATTCTTGATGTTAATAAATTATTTCAATAGAATGTATTAACAGTAGATTTCTCTATGACAAGAGCAAATTTTCATTTAAAGTAAGGCCATCTATTACAATCAGAGACAGAGTACTTGAACTGAAGATCACCACTCAGTTAAAATAGAAAAAAAAAATAAAAAACACCAAAATGGAAGTGGCATCTTTAATAGAAAATGTCATACAGAAACATGATAAGTGCTGCATATTTAAAATATTTCCTACAAGTCATGGGTGCAATTTTAGATTTAAGAGAAAAAAAAAAAAACATTTCACTGCTTTTTAATGTGCATGGGACTTTACATCTGCATTTTTATTGGAGGCATCAGAGTCCATAAAGCTACTTAATTGTATGCTTTATATGCTAATAGACAGCCACTGAAACAAATATCCACTATACCCACAAACAGCAATTACAAATGCTAGGGGGCAGACAGAGCACATCAAATTAAGAAAGGGCTTTGTGTTGCCTGGGAGTATCAGTGTGGCTCCTGGACTGAAGATCAAAACTTTGGGCTTACTAGGAAAACAATAAATGACAAAATAAATTTCAAACCACACATTTGTGCCTCCATTGTCTAATACTGTTATGTAAATCAGAGAATCAGAGAATGGCTTAGAGACCTTAGAGACCATCTACTGCAACTTCCCTGCCATGGGCTGGGACACCTCTCAACCACACTCAGCTGCTCAAGGCTTTATTCAACCTGGCCTTGAACACCCCCAGGAGGAGGCAGCCACAATGTCCCTGGGCAGCCTGTTCTAGAGTCTCACCACCCTCATACTGAAGGACTTCTTCCTAAGATCCAGTCTAAAGCTCCTCTCACTCAGCTTCAAACCATTCCCCCTTGTCCTATCTCTAGACACCCTGATGAAAAGTCCTTCTCCAGCCTCCATGTAGGATCCCTTCAGGTGTTGGAAAGCAGCTCTAAGGTCCCCTCTGGAGTCTTCTCCAGGCTGAACATCCCCAGCTCCCTCAGCCTGTCCTCATAGCAGAGGTGCTCCAGTCCCCAGATCAGCTTTGTTGCCCTCGTCTGGACGTGCTCCAACAGCTCTGTGTCCTTCTAATCCAGACACCAGAACATCTGGTGCTGGATGTGGGGTCTCAGGAAAGCTAATTCAGCCTGATGACTTTTGGAGCCACAACATTTTGCAACTGCATGTTCAGGATACACTGGAAACAGTGCATTTTAGATGACAAGAAGTATATGGAGAAGTGAGAAAAACCCCACAAGCACTCAGTCATCACATGCTTGTGGTGAAGGAAAATAGAGCAGGAGTAGTTATCAAGGTTTTTATAAGTTTGTTGATTGTATTCTACTATCTTCCACTTGTTTATTTCTTGTTATAAAGCAGGATGTGAATCATTAAGAATCACAAAAAAACATTTTTTTTTTTAAATAATGTGGTTTATTTCCTGCTCACACTTTGTTCTTGGTCACAGTGCCCACCCTTGTGCAATCACCAGCTGGGATGGTTCTCCAACACAAGGGACAAAATGATCATCTGGCTTTAAAACAAACATATCCTCTAGGTGACTGACAACTAATTTGATGAGTAATTGGGTTTTCTAGGAGTGAGAGTGTTCATCATATAGTCCAGTACCTGTTGTTTCACTAACGATGAGAACTAATTGATTCCAGAGATGCTCAAGGAATGCCTTGAGTCCAACAGGGGGCTACCAGGATACTGAAGGGACTGGAGCACTGCCCTGTGAGGAGAGGCTGAGAGCCCTGGGGCTGTTTAGTGTGGAGAGGAGAAGACTGAGAGGGGATTTAATAAATGTTTATCAATACCTGAGGGCTGGGGCTCAAGAGGGAGGGGACAGGCTCTGCTCAGTTGTACCCTGTAATAGGACAAAGGGCAATGGATATAAACTCCAGCACAGGAGGTTCCACCTCAACATGAGGAGGAACTTTTTCACTGTGAGGTTCACAGAGCCCTGGAACAGGCTGCCCAAAGAGGTTATGGAGTCTCCTTCTCTGGAGCCTTTCAAGACCTATCTGGATGCATTCCTGTGCAACCTGTGCTGCATTCTCTGGTCCTGCTCTGGCAGGGGGTTGGACTCCATGATCTTCAGAGGTCCCTTCCAAGCCCTAATATCCTGTGAGCCTGTGATTTACTCCAGGAGGTGTTTGGAGAACATTTCCAAGAGACAGAGGGAGATAGCACCAGGACCCAAGAGTATGCAACAAAGCTTTCTAAATAAATGAAACAACAAAATTGATTATCAGGTTGTGAAATGGTAGAATGTCTCCTTGTAGCCTATACAGAAAAACTGGAGGGCAGCAAATACATCATTTAGCTTGAGGAAAATGCTAGACCCTGAACCTTGCACTACAACAGAATTGCTTAAAACCGCTGTCTAAAGAGCATTGTAGAATTCTCTGAGCAGGCACATAAAGCATGACAGACAAAACGAACACAAAAAGCCCAAAGTTTCTACATTTGATGGAAAATTTTAGAGCATATTGACAAGCTGAGGCTTGAAAAGGCAAATTGGATTTCTTTGATCTGGTGAAAACTTACAAGAGGTCGCTAAAGTGAAGTATGCCTACAACAAGAAGTGATCTTCCATCACGGATGAGGACAGAGCACAGCAGGAGAAGACCAAACTGTTTGCTGCAGACTACAAGAATCACAGCACAAGCCAGGGAGTGCTCTCTGTCCTTGCAGCTGGACCACACTGCTTTGAAACCATGCATTCCTAATACTGTCTAAACAAGTTTTGCCTGAATATTGCACACAGTTATGACCACTCTCTGTATTTGCACTTTACTCAGCTTTGATGTTGTAGGGGTCTGACATCAGAGCCACAGCTGTTAGAATTCCCTGATTTCTCTGGTTTAGTAAACAAAATTCTGAATCCCTTTCAGGGTTAAAAATGAGACCAAAGTAAAACATAGATGAGACTACAGGCTGCTGGGATTCAGATACATAAGGCCACATCAGGGACCTGCTGGAGAGAATCCAATGGAGAGCCAGGAGGATGCTTAGGGGACTTGAGCATCTCCCCTGTGAAGAGAGACTGAGAGCCCTGGGGCTGTTTAGTGTGGAGAAGAGAAGACTGAGAGGGGATCTGATCAATGTCTATCAATAGCTGAGGGGTGGGTGTCAAGTGGAGGGGGCCAGGCTCTTTTGGGGGGTGCACAGTGATAAGACAAGGAACAATGGGTTCGAACTTGAACAGAGAAGACTTCACCTCAACATGAGGAGAAACTTCTTTCCAGTGAGGGTGACAGAGCCCTGGAACAGGCTGCCCAGGGGGGTTGTGGAGTCTCCTTCTCTGGAGACTTTCCAAACCCACCTGGATGCATTCCTGTGCAGACTACCCTAAGAGATCCTGCTCTGGTAAGGGGGCTTGGACCTGATGATCTCTTGAGGTCCCTTCCAACCTGTGATATACTGTGAGATTGTGAGACTGTGATCTAAGTTGTTTCAAAATCTAATTCGAGTTCAGGAAGAGACCTTCAAGAAGATGAGCTGATAATTCAAACAAGTAATGAAGAAATGGAAATTAAAACCAAACCAAACCAAACAAAAAAAAAAAAAACCCAAAATCAAACCAAACCCCACAAACACCCAAAACCACATGGAAAACAAGACCAAAGAGAAAATGAGTGATTACAAGTCCATGAGACCTGTTTTACATCCATTCTTTCAATAGAATCATAGAATCACAGAATCAGTCAGAGCTGGAAGGGACCACAAGGATCATCTAGTTCCAACCCCCTGCCATTGATGAAAACCTCTTTTTTGGGGGGGAGGGAGGTGTGTGTGTGTGTGAGATGTAATTTTAGACTTCTTTCATCACTCCCTGTTGAATTACAGAATCACAGAATGGTAGGGAGACTGACATTAAAAAGTATTTAGTCAGAAACAGGCTTGAAGTTCAGGGGGAAAAGAAAAACAAAATAATTAAAGTTTCTATATTTAATCATGTCCAGACAGAGCAACTCTGAATTTTCACTCTCTGATGCTTGCAGAATGAGAAGTGTTCTAATTCCATCCACTCAATGTGTCAGTGCTCCAGGGAAATATGCAATTACATACTTATGATAGTTATGCTCTTTTATTTACAGATAGAAATCTCTAATTAAAATGCTTTTTATTGAAAGTATCATAGATAAATATATACCACATATGAAGTGTAGAACAGAGACAGTCTGATAATTAACCTCACAATGGACATGAGCAGACTGTGAGAGCTTGCAGCCCAGAAGGGCAATGGCATCCTGGGCTGCATCAAAAGCAGTGTGGCCAGAAGATGAAGAGTGGAGATTCTGCCACTCTGCTCTGCTCTGGTGAGACTTCATCTGGAGTATTACATCCAGGTCTGGAGCCCTCAACACAGGAAGGACATGGACTTGATGGAGTGGGTCCATAGGAGGGCCATGAAAAGGGTCAGGGGGTAGGAGCACCTCTGCTATGAGGACAGGCTGAGGGAGCTGGGGGCGTTCAGCCTGGAGAAGAGAAGGGTCCAAGGACCTAAGAGCAACCTTCTGGTACTTGAAGGGGGCTACGACAAGACTGCAGAGGGACTGTTTGCAAAGGCCTGTAGTGATAGGATGAGGGACAATGGTTTGAAATGAGAGAAGAGCAGATTTAGATTGGATGTTAGGAATAAGCTCTTAAAAATGAGGGTGGTGCAAGAGATTGCCCAGGGAGGTAGTTGAGGCAGATCACACAGAGTCACAGAATCAACCAGGTTGGAAGAGACCTTCAAGATCATCAAGCCCAATTCAACCCTGTCTAATCAACCAGACCATGGCAGTAAGTGCCTGTGCTGGTTTGGGGCCAGACACAGATCCTCTCTTGCCCCGAAAGGGACAAAAGAATGAGACTCACACAAATGGATTGGAGAGTGATGGAAAGTTTAAATGGAAAAAAAACAATTGGTGAAGCTACAGAGAACTACAAACCACAAAGCATAGTGACAAAGAGTATCCCAAAGCGTACAGAACCCCTCACAGTATTCCCAAAGCTTCCCAATCCTTCCCTTCTTCCCACCTGAGGGTAAACCCAAACCCCCAGGGCTCTTTCTTCCCCCTCCCGCTGCTAGGCAAGTCTCAGGCTGGCCAGGTCTGGGACTGCCCCCCCCTCCATTCTCCTCCTGGCATTAGGCCTAGACAGGCCTAAGAGGCCTTGAGGATACTCCCCCAGCATTACCCGATAAGAGAGGACATCTCCCGTGGGAGCAGAGAGGGAAGAAAGAGGAAGAGAATGACTCTGCAGATGGCCTTATAGGGTGCAGGACTTATGGGTAGAAATACGTTGTTTCCTGTGTCCACCCCTGTGGGTGGGCACCCAGGACACCAGAGGTGTATCTCATGCGGCAGTGGCAGGGGGCACCCAGCCTAAACTGCCACATTGCCTCATCCAGGCTTTACTTAAACACCTCCAGGGATGTCAACCCCACCACCTCCCTGGGCAGCCCATTCCAAAGGGCAATCTCCCTTTCTGGGAAGAATTTCTTTCCAAGATCAAGCCTAAACTCCCCCTGTACAGCTGGAGACTGTGTCCTCTTGTTCTGGTGCTGGTTGCCTGGGAGAAGAGACCAACCCCCACCTGGCTACAACCTCCCTTCAGGTAGTTGTAGACATCAATGAAGTCTCCCCTGAGCCTCCTCTTCTCCAGGCTAAACACCCCCAGCTCCCTCAGCCTCTCCTCACAGGGCTGTGCTCCAGACCCCTCCCCAGCTTTGCTGCCCTTCTCTGGACACCTTCCAGCATCTCAACATCTTTCTTGAACTGAGGGGCCAAGGGGAGGCTCAATAGGGCTCTGGACAAGCTGATCTAGTGGAGGATGTCCCTGCTGACTGCAGAGGGGGTTGGACTAGATGCCCTTTGGAGGTCCTTTCCAACCCAGACCATTCTACAGTTCTATGAAATGTGGTGTTAGAAAAGCATTCTTAGTACTTACACTAAGGCATAAGGAAAACATTTTACTTAAATTTTATGAATAATCAAAAGCTATTCTGAACCTGGATACTACTGAAGAGAATTCAATCATGGATGTCATCAATTATTCATCAGATTAAATTTCTGAATTCCATTTCTTTTGTAATATTTCGGATGCCTTTTATTTTCTGTGTGGGGAGCATAACCTTGTTGAAGTGTGGTAACTTGGCTTTCTTAATGTGTATATATATATAGAAAGAAATTAGACATTATGATACAAATGATGTGCATCAGAAATTTTTATATACCGTAGAAAACACTTGAATAAAGGAGATTCTGAACTGGGTGGCTAGTGGTGCTGTTGTTTGGGGATAATGGATTAAAATGATGCTAAGAAAATTGTTTTCTGAACCATTAGGAGTAAAAAGTTTAAAAATAAAAGGCTTTTAATTAGATTTAGTGAGATTCAATGTGAACAGAAGTTAAAGCAGCTTATTCAAGACCAAGATGCTTTCTCTTGAGCATAGGAGAGTGCTTTCTTATTTTTGCATGTTGAATGAGTAAAGATAAAGGAGCTTCAAGTTCTTCCTTTCTGCATCAGGAGCTTGATCCAAGGCCAGCTCAGTGGAAATGCTTCTGTTGATTTCAGTGGCTTTGGATCAGACTTTAATTCTGTTGTGACTGGATTGAAAACCAACATATTTTGTCTTTGGAATTCCACTTGCCTAGTTTCATTTGGAAGGTTTGGTTGAGTTCTTTTCCTGCTGCAGTTCATGAAATGATTCATGTAGTTCAAACTGCCTCCTATTTAACATGTTTTATTATCAGCTGTCAAGATAATTAAATACTTGATATAAATTTGGGCACTGAAAATGACAAAAATGTTGCTGATAAGAATAATGGAAGAAACAAAAAAGCAGAAAAAAATTACAAGGATAATTCAAAATTCTTCATCTGTAAATAATGAGAATTTAATGAGGCTGATACTCAAAAAGGTTTCACTTCTTGGTGTATAAAACATCTGGGGGGACCTTCTAGCTGTCCTCCAATACCTGAAGGGATCCTACAGGAAGGCTGGAGAGGAACTTTTCATCAGGATGTCCAGCAACAGGACTAGGGGAAAAGGATTTTAACAATAGGGAAAGTAGTTTTAGATCTTAGGAAGAATTTCTTCAGTATGAGGATGTTGAGTGTCTGGAATGAGTTGCTGAGGGAGGTTGTGGATTCCCCCTGTCTGAAGGTATTTAAGACCAGGTTGGATGAAGCCTTGAGCAGCTATGTCTAGTTGGGAGGTGTCCCTGTCCATGGCAGGGCAGTTGGAGTAGATGATCTCTGAGGTCCCTTCCAACCTAAGCCATTCTGAGATTTTATGATTCTATGGTTCCTTTTTTTCACATTCATTTTCTTTTTAGTAATATCCTTAGGAGGGTACTTGAAGAGAAAAAGTTATGACAACCTAAGCGCCTTTCATGAAACTCTTTGTCTTCACTTCCAGAAAAATCACTTCACCTGTGGACTTCAGCTTGGTGGTGCAGTACTGAAAGGAACATTTCATCAAGTGTCTGGTCTGTCAAAAGATACTGTGGTGGTTTGAAACTGTCTTTTTAATTTTTCCTTGCAAAGTTCAGAACAGAGAAAGTGAAAGAGTGTAAATAAGTCACTATTGGGTGTAAGAAAGCAAAATACTGATTGTTCTAAACACTTCCATTGGATGGATAGAAATGTTTAAGAACTATTACCCAAAACAAAGTAGGCACTCTGCACATTCTGCGTTCGGCAGTGGGGGCAGTTGCTGGGCTGTCTGGCTGCTGTTTCTTCTTCTCTTCTGGCTGAAGATAACACACTGACCTTGGCAGCTAAGTTAACAACTTTCTGCTTAACTAACTCTGCTTCTCTGTCCAGGGGGGTCTGGGGGGGAAGCTCCTGGGAGAGGGAGGCCCCTTTGGGAGGGTCCCCTTGGGGGGAAGCAAAGGGAGATCGATTGTGCTTTTCTGTTGATTGTATATATTTGTGAATGTTGTGAATTTTGTATATTTGTACATATTCATTGCATTTCATCGTAGACTTTAGACTCTGCTTGTAAATACAGCTTTTCATTTGCTTCCAGACTGAGCTAGCCTGGTTATTGTCGGTGGGGGGGGAATTTCAGCTCACACTGACACAGATACTTTTGTTGAAGCTCAGGAGACTCACACATTACAAATGAGAAGCTGGCTCACTTAATTGCAAAGCTGAACTCTCTGAAATGTGATTTAGAGCATGCCCCTAGAAAAAGCTTTTTAAAATTCCAAGATCTGGATCCAGCAGCCAAATTAAAACAAATAACAAAGTGCCGTTATGGCATCAGTCCACACCATTTAGGCATTACTCTTTCACATCAAAATGTCTCAACTAGGAAAAAAAAAAAAACTCAGGCTGATTGTTTTAGTGATTCAAGCACACAATAAGTACCACCAATGAAGGAGTTGTTCTAGACACTTACATTTATTGAGATGAATTGTTCCCTGGAGGTACTGGACTCTTTCCATTTACTACAGAAAAGCCTCAATGGATAGATTAAAGAGAATGGTCAGATCTTAGAAAGGGAAAATTAGGTAAATTGAGACCCATCCTGGGAGTTGATTCAGCTGGGTGGAGTGTCTCCTCATAACTAGTAGTCACCTGGAGTGCTGTGTACAGCTCTGGAGTCCTCGACACAGGAAGGACATGGACCTGATGGAGCAGGTCCAGAGGAGGGCCACAAAAATTCTCAGGGTGTTGGAGCACCTCTGCTATGAGGACAGGCTGAGGGAGCTGGGGGTGTTTAGCCTGGAAAAGAGGAGGCTCCAGGGAGACCTAATAGCAGCCTGCCAGTACCTGAAGGGGGCTACAAGAAGGGTGGAGAGAGACTGTCTGCAAATGCCTGCAGGGACAGGACAAGGAACAATGGCTTCAAACTAGAGAAGGGAAGATTTAGATTGGGTAAAGAGGAAGAAGTTCTTCACTATGAGTTTGGTGGAAGACTGGAACAGGTTGCCCAGGGAGGTGGTTGAAGCCTGGAGATATTCAAGGTAAGACTCAACAAGGCCCTGGGCAGCCTGATCTAGTTAGGGATGTCCCTGCTGACTGCAGGGAGGTTGGACTGGATGAACTTTGGTGGTCCCTTCCAGCCTGGAGCATTCTATGATTAAATAAGTGTAAAGAGAACAATTATATAGACTCATATTTGAAAAGCTGGAATCAGATGTACCTGTTTGTGAAATATAAGAACATAAATTTCAGGGGTTTAGTCATCACTTTCCACTTTGAAAGTGTTTAAATGGAGTATCCACTATTTCTTGTCAGCAAATTTTGCTATCACAGCAAGAATTTAGGGGGTGGGAAAAATGGGAATAAATCCTGAAAGAAACAAAACAAGTGCCAGGGGTTATAATGAGAAAGAAATTACATGATCTAAGATTAATAAGAAAATTAAAGGGGGAAAAATGATGTCTAATACTGAAAAACTATGCATAGGTCTGAACAGCTTTCTTGGTTACCTGCCTCTGATGAGGAAGGTTTAGTGCCAACAAATCACAGAAGGCTGCAGTTGAGAGACCCCAAATGGGGTTCAATGTCCAAGCAAAAGAGAAAGATTTATTGAAAGGATTAAGCTCAATTAGGTGAGACAGAAACAAACACTAAAAACATTAAAACACTTTGGGTCTACAGTGGGGAAAAAAAAATAAGAAGACATAAGAAACAAAAAAAGTTTCCCAACCATTTTAAGAAGCATCAAAATAATCTGGACATTACCACAAAGACAGAAAGGTCATTTTAATCAATATTTTTGTTATGCCATCCAGAGTTGCTCACAGCTGATAAGAAAGTTCAACATTTATGCTGACAGGTGTGGAATTATAGCCTGAAAACAACCCCAAAACATGGCAAACTCTGCTGGTATGTGTCAGCCAGCAATAATGATTTCTGCAAGTGTTACAGGGCTGAGTGGACCTGTCAGGAAGAAGAGGGTTTTACAAGTGGAGAAGCCAGGCTGACTGGTGTGCTGCTGCAAGAAACACATTCACACATCAGCAATGGAAACATCTGAGAACAACGGAAAAGTAAAACCTTATCGCTGCCCAAGACAGCTTAACAAGGAAAGGAGAAGGAATTTCATTGTCTGAGCATAACCCCTCTGTCCCCCAAGACATCTTCTCATAGAATGATCTGGGGAGGAAGGAACCTCCAAAGGTCATCTAGTCCAAACCCCTCTGCTGTCAGCAGGGACATTCTCCACTAGATCAGGTTGCCCAGAGCCCTGTCGAATCTCCAGGCATGGAGCCTCAACTACCTCCTTGGGCAACCTGTTCCAGTCTTCCACCACCCTCATGGTAAAGGACTTGTTCTTAATATCCAATTTAAATCTCTTCTTCTCTCATTTCAACCCATTGTCCCTCATCCTATCACTGCAGGTCTTTAGAAACAGTCCCTCTGCAGACTTCTTGCAGCCCCTTCATGTAGTGGAAGATTGCTATTAGGTCTCCCTGGAGTCTTCTCTTCTCCAGGCTGAACACCCCCAGCTCCCCCAGCAGAGGTGTTCCAGCCCTCTGATCATTTTCATGGCCTTCCTCTGGACCTACTCCATCAGTTCCATGTTGTTGTTGAACATATATTTTGACCACATAAAACTTGCTCCATAGGAAAGACTTCTTTAAAAAGCAAAATAATACTTGTAACTGAAGCCAAGCAGGATTTGGTAGGGCTCTTAATCCATGACAGATGAAGATGTTACAGCAGTGGACAGGACAAAAAGTAGTAAGGTCATAACCTTTACTGCTCAAGGGAGCTGGGATTTATGCAAAGAGAATTTCTAAAACCCATTTAAAAGCATCTTTTTTTTTTCTTTCTTTTTTCTTTCTTTTTTCTTTTCTTTCTTTTCTTTTCCCCTTTTTTATTTTTTTCTTTTTTTATTCTTTTTCTTTTGCTGAAGAACAAGTTCTGAATGACTCTTGAGAAGTGATTATTGGACTACACATTGTTCCTTTATTTTGTAAAGGGATAGCACATTCCTATATCTAAACAGTCCCCACTATCAAACAGAACAGAACACAGAATCTCTGAAAGCAATTACAGAAGCACATCCACAAAGCAAAATGTGCCAAAACCATTTTGACACTGACACATTTCCCCATCTATCAAAGCAAACACTTCCAAATACTGAATATTACATAACAAAAAATGGAGCAATTATGTTTCAGCAAGCCTCAACCTACCAGCTGTGTTGATCTCCTTCTTTCTTTGTGATCATGAGAACTTGTACAGGGTGAGATCTTCTTCCCCTTATGATATAAATTAGCTGCTGAAGGTGCAGAGCACAGACACACAACTGAACATCAATGTGGTGGATGCCAGGTGGGATTATGTCCAGGATTCATTCTGATGTCTTTAAACAACAGCTGAAGGAACTCTTTGTGGCCTGGAGCTTTATGGAAAACAAACTATTCTGCTAATGCCTAAGACCATGAGTGCATTAAGAAGCCACCAGGGAATCTTCATCTCTGGAGAAAGGCAACAAAAAAGACAGATAAACCAATGTCTCTTTTAAACTGAATTTCTTCTTTACAGCTTAGGATAGCATAAGCCACTTAAAGCCTGACTTTGGCTTCTGAAAGCATCTTTGCTGGTATGTGGTGAACAAAAAATCAAGTTACACACCAAGTATTGACTACTTACTGCTCTGTGTGAGTGGACCTTGGCCCCTGCAATACTGGCTGCTTAGGTGTTTTTGTGCTGTGCATGGATTTTAGGAAGATCAGGAAAATAGGCTATTATTTTTTTAGTGTGCATTGATCATCCATGAGGATGATCAGAGAGCTGGAGCACCTCCACTGTGGAGACAGACTGAGTTGGGGTTATTCAGTCTGGAGAAGAGAAGGCTCCAAGGAGACCTTCTTGTGGTCTTCCAGTATCTGAAGGGGGCTACAAGAAAGCTGGGGAGGGACTTTTTAGGGTGTTAGGGAGTGATAGGACTGGGGGCAATAGAAAAAAACTAGAAATGGGTAGATTCAGATTGGATGTTAGGAAGAAATTCTTCCCCATGAGGGTGCTGAGACACTGGCACAGGTTGCCCAGGGAGGTGGTGGAAGCCTCACCCCTGGAATTTTTGCAGCCAGGCTGGATGTGGCTGTGAGCAACCTGCTGTAGTGTGAGGTGTCCCTGCCCATGGCAGGGGGGTTGGAACTGGCTGAGCCTTGAGGTCCTTTCCAACCCTTACAATTCTGTGATTTTATTTAATTAGGAAGACATGCTATTATTTTTTTTTGCGTTGTATTATTCTCAAAACTATCAGCAAACAGTAATAAGGTGTGATGAGTGAACCAGAAATAACATCATTCACCTATTTCTCCAATGGGCCCTTTAATATAGGTTCACTTATGTACTAAAACTGCTGAGGCTGTAAAAAAGAAATCTGTTTTCCTACTCCTTCCAGGAGTTTGAAGACTATTGACCACAATCAGGTCATAAATGCCAAAGTTGTCAACACTGATCAAACATTTTAGTATATATTGAACATTTCTGAGATGTACATCTGCACAATTTCATCTGATTTTTTCCCTCCTCTTTTGAAGGTATACACAACTGATCTGCTTTCCACTGACTATGTTGACACAGTTGATCCCACCTTCCTTTACTCCTTTCTATGGCCCTGTTTCCCTGGTTTTGTAGGTTTTCTATTCCCTGAGTACCTATGAAGTTTAAGCCTAAAAATGTCATTCTTTCCTCCTGTTGTTGTGTAGTGGGCTGAAATTCCCCTCCCACATTAACACCACCAGACTAGCTCAGTTCAGAAGCAAATGTAGCTGTATTGACAAGCAAAAACTACAGTCTACAATGGAATGCAATGAATATATACAAAATACACAGCATTTACAATATTTACAAATAGGTACAATTAACAGAAACAGCACAAAATCCACCTGGCCAAAGCCAGGAATGCTGCACCCCCTTCCCTGCCTTCCCCAGACCCCCTTGGCAGAAGGAAGAACAAAACCCTCCTGGACACAGCCAGGAAAGCTGCCCCCCTGCTTCCCATTTCCCTGCCTTCCCCAGACCCCCCTGGCAGAAGGAAGAAAGAGAAGAAGCGGAGAGGTTGTTAGAACTTAGCTCTCAAGGTCATTTTGCCAGTATGTTATCTTCAAAAGCAAAGCTAGAATGCCAGAAGAAGTCTGTTAGACTACCCAGCAGAGAAACACCAGACAGACAAAGAGACAGACTGCCTGTACTTTGTTTGGAGTACTGAGTCTTAAACATTTCTATCTCCCCCATGGAAGGGTTTGGAATAATCATTATTTTGCTTTCTTACACCCAGTTGTGATTTATTTACATTCTTTCACTTTTCTGCATAGCCTTAAAACCACCACACCTCCAAACCAGTGCTGGCCTCTTCACATTGTGTGCCTCTACTTTAAGTTTGAGATGTGTTGTGTAAAACAGAGACCAGAGTGGGAAGATAGAAAACTGAAGCAAAAAACAAACAAACAAACAAACAAAAAACCACAAAGGAAAAGTTATATGATCTGTACAAAAAATGGCAGATTTATTGTACTTTCAATTAATTGTCACTCATTAATTGTCACTCATCAATTCTCACTTATCACTGGAGAGAATCCAAGGGAGAGCTAGGAGGATGCGTAGGGGACTTGAGCATCTCCCCTGTGAAGACAGACTGAGAGCCCTGGGGCTGTTTAGTCTGGAGAAGAGAAGGCTGAGAGGGGATCTGATCAATGTCTCTCAACAGCTGAGGGGTGGGTGTCAAGTGGAGGGGGCCAGGCTCTTTTGGGTGGTTCCCAGTGATAAGACAAGGAACAATGGGTTCAAACTTGAACAGAGAAGATTTCAGCTCAACATGAGGAGAAACTTCTTTGCAGTGAGGGTGACAGAGCACTGGAACAGGCTGCCCAGGGGAGTTGTGGAGTCTCTTTCTCTAGAGCCTTTCCCAACCCCACCTGGATGCATTCCTGTGCAGACTACCCTAAGTGATGCTGCTCTGGCAGGGGGGTTGGACCTGATGATCTCTTGAGGTCCCTTCCAACCTCTGATATACTGTGATGGTGTGATTTACATCCAGATTTTATGCTGTGTTGAATTACTCATAGTTGTAATGCAGCACCAGGCCGGCTAACTTCAGATTTATCATTTCTGAGTGATCTAGAATGGCAATTTGCTGCATGTCCTCACCACCTGCAATAATTCCTAGAACTGGAGCTCTTAAAGTCAGAAATGACCTTTATGAACAGTCAGTCTAATATCCTACATAATAAGGACCGTATAAAGCCAAAGAGCAAAGCATCTATCTATCTTAATGGCTTGTACTCCAACCAAAATAACAGCTAATGGGCTCTGTTAAAACCAGCAGAAGATCTGATTTAGCTGGAATTCACTCTTTTAGTGGGTATTTTATTCCTTGATTCCTGGCTCCTTCGTGGAGTGTTCAACATCACAGAACCTGCTGCTCTAATCTGTGTCTTGCTGATGCAGCCAACGGGTGCCTTTGCTGGCAGATTCAGCTGTGGATCAAGGAATGGATACAGATGGGAAAATTAAGTGCTCTCTTGAGCCTTAGCTTTTGGAAGATGAATTTTTGCTACTAGACAGGAGAGACCCAAGGAGTAGATAGAGACCTGAAGCCTAAATGTGTGAATGAAGTAATGGAGGGATATAGGTATGTTGGGAATCTCTCTGAAGAAGGGACCTGCAGCATTGCCTGAAACTTAACCATAATGGAGTTGGGTAATGAAATTGGAGCCTTATAGATTAATATTTTGATCAGTGAGAAGGAAGAATCTGGGAGATAGCAAGATACGGAAAAGCGTCCCTGGCCCAGAGTGATGTAAGTGCAGGTTGGAGGTGGCTTGTGTCCTCCCTTTGTGGATGGGAACAAGGATAGGAATGATGTAGTAAGTGCTACTGCACTAATTTGGCAAGTAAATTCAGCATGTGAATAGTCAAAGACATGAGCAGGAAATACATAAAGATGGGGGGCAAAAAACATGAAAAGAACAGTCCAAAGAGTGTGAAATCTAAAAACAGATTTAAGGCTGTAATTTTGTCTGTTTTTTTTTTTTCTTTGTTGATTTTTTTTGTTTGTTTATTTTTTTTATCAAAGCCCAGGTGAAAAGTGTGCTAAAATTCAAGAAGAAAAAGAAAATGGTTAAAAGATTCTACAACTAACAACTACAGCACCTTGAGAAAGGAAACTACCACCAGAAAAAAACCCCAGGCTTTTAGAAAATGAGGTTTGCTTGAATAGGAGCCAGCAGTGTGCCCAGGTGGCCAAGAGAGCCAAAGGCATCCTGGCTGGGATCAGCAATGCTGTGTCCAGCAGGAGCAGGGAGGGGATTGTCCCCTGGGACTCAGCTCTGGTGAAGCCTCACCTTGAGTCTTGTGTCCAGTTTCGGGCACCTCAAGGCAAGAGAGATGTGGAGATGCTGGAGCCAGGGCAGAGGAGGGCAAGGAAGCTGTGAAGGGCCTGGAGAAGAAATCTGATGAAGAGCAACTGAAGGAGCTGGGGATGGTTAGCTTGGAAAAGAGGAGGCTGAGGAGAGACCTCATTGCTCTCTACAACTCCTGAAAGGAGGTTGTGGAGAGGCTGCTGCTGGTCTCTTCTCACAGGTCATGAGTGATAGAACAAGAGGGAATAGCTTCAAGCTATGACTGGGTAGGTTTAGACTGGACATTAGGAAACATTTTTTGATGGCAAGAGTGGTCAGGGATTGGAATGTGCAGTCCAGGGAGGTGGTGGAGTCCCCAAGCCTGGCTGTGTTTCAAGGTGGTTTGGATGTGGTGCTTGGGGCTGTGGTTTAGGGGTGAGTCTTGTAGAGTAGGGCTCTGGGTTGGACTTGGTGATCCTGAGGGGCTTTTCCAACCTGAATGCTTCTGTGATTTTGTAAGTCTGTGCATGTGAACATGTAAGAAAATTAGAAAGACTGAAAAAAATAAAGTGTGAAAGAATGCTCATGTTGATTTTAGAAACCCTTCTTATCAAAAGCAGGACATCAGCTAGGGACTATTTGATGACAAAAGTGTGAAAGGCACACTCAAGGATGATAGAGAAGCAAGATGAAGTGTTTTGTACTTGTTTCTACTGCTGAAGATGCTTGGAAAAGTGTTAGTGTCATTTGTGTCAGGCAGGTCAGGTGGACTAGAAAAATTTGATGCAAGTATATAGCAAGTTTTAGAATAAATAAGTAAGTTAGCTGTCAATAGGTCACCAGAAGTATATGACATTTGCTGAAAGCCTTGTCAGTAAATCAATAGGGGTTGCATGCATTTTGCTGAAAGGCTGGTAATCTGCAGCTTAGTGAGGAGAAGGTTGGGGTAGGATATTCTGAGGTCCAAGAAATGCATGAGGAAGGGCTTCATCAGATCACACCAAACCAGACCTGTGAAACACTCTGTGAGAGTACAAGGAAATGAAAGAGGTAGAGAAAAGCATATCTTTAGAAACCAAGCAATTATGAGTGAACTTCCAAAGCTGGTACCAGAGGAGGCTGTGGAAACAGACATTATCTGCAGGTTCAAAAGGGAATGAGGCAAATTCAGGCATGCAGGTTAAAAATGCAGACTGCTCTTCCAGATGGAGATGTATGCTCTATTGTTTTACACAGCAATCTGGATGCAAGCATTTCAGGATGGCAACGGCTGACAGAGTGATAAGGCTCATGTTTGGGTCATGGAGAAAACAGAATGGAACAGTGGTCTCAGCATGTCTGAGGAAAAAGTTTTTCACTGTGAGGGTGATGGAACACTGGAGCAGGCTGCCTAGGGGGGTTGTGGAGTCTTTCTCTCTCTGGAGCTATTCACAGAATCAACCAGTTTGGAAAAGACCTCAGAGATCATCAAGTCTAAATTTTAAGGGGACTGTAACCTATAACCTATAACCTTAGTGGTGGGGGGAGGAACGGGAAAGTGTTAAAGACCTGCCTGGATGTGTTCCTGTGTGACCTGCTCTAGGTGATCCTGCTCTGGCCAACCAAGCAGACACAGTCCTAAGACAAAGCAGAACAACATCATGGTATAATGCCTCTTTTGGGTAAGCCTGCAAAAAAAACAATCCTCAAATCTTACAAAAAGACTTTGAACTCTTAGATTCTTAATATGATCTTTGATTTTTTCTTTTTAATTAAAAAAGCTACAGAGATTCCAATGGCCTATTAAAATCCAATTTAATAGATGATTTTCTGAAGAAAATCTACCACTTTTCTTCAGAGATTGGGCACAAAAACAGCTGGGGCTTTTGTTAAAGCAACTCCTATGCCACCCACATCAAAGCACAATTGTTTTCATAAGTATCACAGTATATCAGAGGTTGGAAGGGACCTCCAGAGATCATCAGGTCCAACCCCACTGCCAGAGCAGCATCACTTAGGGTAGTCTGCACAGGAATGCATCCAGGTGGGGTTGGAAAGTCTCCAGAGAAGGAGACTCCACAATCCCCCTGGGCAGCCTGTTCCAGGGCTCTGTCACCCTCACTGGAAAGAGGTTTTTCCTCATGTTGTGATGAAATCTTCTCTGTTCAAGCTTGAACCCATTGTTCCTTGTCTTATCACTGTGAACCACCCAAAAGAGCCTGGCCCCCTCCACTTGACACCCACCCCTCAGCTATTGATAGTCATTGATCAGATCCCCTCTCAGTCTTCTCTTCTCCAGAATAACAGCCCCAGGGCTCTCAGTCTCTCTTCACAGGGGAGATGCTCAAGTCCCCTAAGCATCCTCCTGGCTCTCCCTTGGATTCTCTCCAGCAGGTCTCTGTCTCTCTTGAACTGAGGAGCCCAAAACTGGACACAGGATTGCAGCTGTGGTCTCAGCAGGGCAGGGTAGAGAGAGAGCAAAACTTCCCTAGCCCTGCTGGACACACCTTGCTTGATCCATCCCAGGATCCCCTTGGCTCTCTTGGCCACAAGAGCACATTGTTGTTTCCTTATCTAAGTCTTTGTCATGGAAGATGTGACAAACCCAGCCACCAACAATTCCCTTGTGTAATAATCCCCCAGGAACCAGAAGAGGTTTGCCCTGTTACATGTGGCTCCCCTGCTTTCCCACCTTGCTGTGCTAACAGATGTTTTGCCCTTTTGCAGCGTTTAATCAGCTCAATGGGAAAGAAACATGAACTAGATTGGCTCAAGTCTTTGGAACAGTGGGGTTAATGTTCAGATCCAAATTAAGAATTTACTAAGAAAATATCACTTTGCCTTGGGCAGCTATTTCTCCCTTTATGTTAGGGAGAAAAGGGAGCTTCCAGACCCATGGAGAATACTCTGCAGTTTAAAGAGGACAGAGGTTTGTCCACATTAAAGCTTAGGTTCCTCTTTTCTATCAGCTGTCCTGTACCATAACTCCTCTGACTTTGAGATAGAATCTAGCTCTTACCCTTTTGCTAAGATAAAATTGCTTCACCAATCCAACTGATCTGTATCTTTCTTTTTCTGCAGCAGACAGGATTAAAAACAATCTCTTGGGTTATCAGCTCCACTCCCCTGCTATTACAGGCAACTACATCATTTAATCCTTTTCTTTATCTAGTTCCCCCTTAGCTAATTCCTTGCCCCATTTATACTACTAGAAAGATCTTCCAGAATCTGGTCACCAGGCTTAAAATGATTACTTATGTGAAATGATATGAATTTATCATTCATAATACTATTTATCATTCATATACTATTGAGGGTGGATGAAGTTAGTGAATTGGGCTACATCAAACCTCCTGATGGCCGTCCCCGTGGTAAAAGTATGACACACAGAGAGTACAGAGCATGGTATAATAAAACCCCACAACAAACTAATAACTTCATTGAAGTATTATGATTAAGACCAACTTTACTATCTCATTTTGGAAATTCATTTGCTCTAGGCTTCTTCTAGGATAGATTAGTCAGGGATTTTATTGTTTCTTCTTCCACGTGTAATAGGCAGTGATGTGTGAACTAACAGAGTTTCTTTGCAGGTATAGGAATAGCTTCAGTAAGAAGGCTCATTTCAAGGTTCATTAGGAATATATTTTTTTTTGCATATTTGCATATATTTTGCAAATATAAATATATTTACAATATATTTACAATATATTGTAAATTACTCAGCAGCCCCTTCTTTTTAAACATTAACTGAGCCCTTGAATCAGCCAGCTTTTGCAGCTAGAAAATAAAATGGAAATCTTTGTTATAATCACTGATGCACAGGAAAGTCACTAAGACCTTAGCCCTATCCTGCTCCTTTACCTCCAGGCTTTAGAACTATTTGGGTTTAGTACTAGCTAGTGTTGCTTTGGGGCTGCAGAGCAGATAAAAAAGCCCCAGATATTGAGTGCAGTAGAGTGGAAAAGCACATTTCAGTCAAAAGATGATGGCACAAGCCTGTGAATTCCTGAGAATAACTTGGTGGTTCACTCTGAAGTAGAGACAGGGCCTGTGCTGAAGTACTTCATCAGGTTGTCTCCTCTCTGGGGGAGAATCAAGGCCAGGCTGGATGAAGCCTTGAGCAGCCAAGTCTAGTTGAGAGGTGTCCCTGCCCATGGTGGGGAGGCTGGAATTGGATGATCTCTGAGATGCCTTCCAAACAAAGCCATTCTGTGATTCTGTGATCAGTGGTTTTGGGGGAGGGGGAAAGGGAAGGGAAAGGAACACTTCAGAAATGCTGTGCTTTAGTTTTAGTTTTATCATGAAGGGGTTTAAAACAGCAAATGCTTTGCAAAAACACTCATCACACCTTCCAGAGCACAGGGATGTCAAGGCAATCTTGGTGAAATGCCAACTGACGTTGAATAACAAGTCCTTAGAATCATAGAATCAGTCAGGGTTGGAAGGGACCACAAGGATCATCCAGTTCCAACCCCCCTGCCATGGGCAGGGACACCTCACACTACAGCAGGCTGGCCAGAGCCTCATCCAGCCTGGCTGCAAACACCTCCAGGGATGGGGCCTCAACCACCTCCCTGCACAACCCATTCCAGGCTCTCACCACTCTCATGGGGAAGAACTTCTTCCTCACTTCCAGCCTGAATCTCCCCACTTCCAGCTTTATTCCATTCCCCCCAGTCCTGTAACTACCTGATAGCCTAAAAAGTCCCTCCCCAGCTTTCTTGGAGCCCCCTTCAGATACTGGAAGGTCACAAGAAGGTCACCTCAGAGCCTTCTCTTCTCCAGCCCCAACTCTTTCAGTCTGTCCTCATAGGAGAGCAGCTCCAGCCCTCTGCTCATCCTGATGCCCTTCTCTGGACACCTTCCAGCATGTCCATAGCCCTCTTGTAATAGAGGCTCCAGAACTGGATGCAGTACTCCAGGTGGGGTCTCAGCAGAGCTGAGCAGAGGGGGAGAATCACCTCCCTTGACCTGCTGGTCACACTTCTCCTGATGCAGCCCAGGCTCTGGTTGGCTTTCTGGGCTGCAAGTGCTCACTGACAGCTCCTGTTGAGCTTCTCATCCACCAGTACCCCCAAGTCCCTCTCCTCAGGGCTGCTCTCCAGCCAGTCCCTGCCCAGCCTGGATTTGTGCTTGGGATTGCCTCGACCCAGCTGCAGGACCCTGCACTTGGTCTTGTTGAACCTCCTGAGGTTGGCTTGTGCCCACCTCTCCAGCCTGTCCAGGTCCCTGTGGATGGATCCCTTCCCTCCAGCCTGTCTGCTGCACCACACAGCTTGGTGTCATCAGCAAACCTGCTGAGGGTGCACTCAATGCCTCTGTCCATGGCACCAACAAAGATGTTGAACAAGACTGGTCCCAAGACTGAGCCCTGAGGGACTCCACTTGTCCCTGGCCTCCACTGAGACATGGAGCCATTGACAGCCACTCTTTGGGTGCATCCTTCATGTACAATTAAAAATGAGATCTTATTCTGAAATTCTCAGATTGTCAGGATGAATCCCTTTTGGGCAGGAGCCATTGACTGGTCCATATTAGCCCCCTACAAGACTACAAGCTTGAATGAATGCATGGATGCAGAGGTAAAATATATGTTCAAAAAGAATCTATGGTCACTTAGAATCACAGAATTGTCAGGGCTGGAAGGGACCTCAAAGATCATCTAGTTCCAACCCCCCTGCCATGGGCAGGGACACCTCACACTAGAGCAGGTTACTTTATGATATAGGAACTGGAGAAGAAATTTGATGCATAGTAGGAATAAAGGAAATAGAGAAGGGCAGAGAGAAGAACAAGAAAACAGTAAGTAACATGTGGAAGTTCATCTTAGTGTGTTGTGGAGTCTTCTTCTCTGGAGACTTTCAAAACCCACCTGCATATATTTCTCTGTGATCTACTCCAGGTGATCCTGCTCTGGCAGGGAGCGTTGGCCTGGATGATCTTTCAATGTCCTTTCCAGTCCCTAATATTCTGTGATTCTAAGCCTAGTTACTCTTCTGACATATTAATAAATAATGCTAAAATTCATTTCTTGTCAGGGTTTTAGAAATTGCCATTGTGATTGTTTCATTCCCATGTGAGATTTAGCCTACACTGCTTATGTGGTAATCAAATAAGCCACAATCACTTGTTAGTCATCCTTGTTGTACCACTGTGGCTTATTAGAGCTGTGTCACCAAACACTGGGTAGTATTAGGATGCCATTTAGCCTCTAAGAAAAAAGTTCTTGCTGCTTATTTAATTGACAGCTTAAAGCATAAATTTTATACAGCTGGCTGCTGCATATAAAAAAAAATCAAAAGCCAAACTTATATTTCATTTCACACTATTGCTTTTGAATTTATTGGCTCTCTTTGGTGTCCTTGGGGAGCACTTTGAATGCAAGGAACCACAGTTATAATAGTTAGAAAGAAATCAGTGGTTACAGGGGAGGTGATCAAACAGTAAATAAAATAACCATTTATGGCTGTTCTAGCAGTGTGCCTTTATGTCTGCTTTGAATTGTCTCTCATTAAAGCACAAGCTAAGGTTTTAAACCACACAGTTTCAAAGAGAACATGCAAAGAAACTTGACTCTTTTGCCAGAATCCACCCTGAGGGTAATGGCAGGTTTCAGAACACTGCTTGGCTAGGCTCTAATGTCTGGCAAAAATGATCTACCAAAGTGTTCTGTTCTGCAGCATAGCAGCATTAATTTATAATCTGTGCTTCAGCAGCAAGAGCCTTTCTGTCTTCACCTCTCCAATTTAACATTTATATTTACTTTATTCCCTCTTCTCTTTTGTTCTTATTACTGTAGCAACCACATTAAAACAAACAAAAACAACACACACACAAAAAAAACCAAACACCCTTCCCCCCAAAAAAAAACCCCTCCCAAACAACAAACTTCATGCAAAATTGAAGCTTAAACAAAGCACTGGAAAAGGAAAGTTTTTCTGTCTGCTAACAACATCTATAGGGTATAATAATACACTGCTGAGCTCACATACTGTATTTTCTACTTAGAGATCTCTTGGCAGATTGAACAGAAATGAGAGCTACTAATTTGATTTCATAGATGAGAGGGAAGAAAGGAATTGGAAAACAATTATATCCAACACAGGCTGAGAGATTTGGTGTTGTTCATCCTGGAGAAGAGAAGGCTCCAGGGAGACCTTCTAGCAGCCTTCAGGTATTTGAAGGAAGCCTGCAGGATAGCTGGAGAGGGACTTTTAACAAAGGCATGTAGTGATAGGAGCAATGGCTTCAAACTGGAAGAAGCTAGATTTAGATCAGATGTTAGGAAGAAATTCTTCACCACTGTGAGAATGGTGAGGCACTAAAATAGGCTACCCAGAGCAGCTGTGGAGGCTCCAGTCCTGGAAGTGTTCAAACCCATTTTGATGGGGTCTTGTGCAACATGGTCTAGTGGAAGGTGTCCCTGGCCACGGTAGAGGGGTTGGAACTGGGTGATCTTTAAGGTCCCTTCCAACCCAAACCATTCTATGATTTTATGATTCTGGATCACCACAAAAAGAAAGCAGGTTTCTTCTCTGCCATATGTTCATATGTCATGGACCAAAGTGTTAGGAGGTTGTAGCCAGGTGGGGGTTGGTCTCTTCTCCCAGGCAACCAGCACCAGAACAAGAGGACACAGTCTCAAGCTGTGCCAGGGGAAGTTTAGGCTCGAGGTGAGGAGAAAGTTCCTCACAGAGAGAGTTGTTAGATGTTGGAATGTGCTGCCCAGGGAGGTGGTGGAGTCACCATCCCTGGAGGTGTTCAAGAGGGGATAGGACGTGGCACTTGGTGACATGGTTTAGTAGCCATGAGGTCTTAGGTGACAGGTTGGACTTGATGATCCTTGAAGTCTTTTCCAACCTTGTTGATTCTGTGATTCTGTGAAAGTTCTTCACAGAAAGAGTAACTGGCCATGGAATGTGCTGCCCAGGGAGGTGGTGGAGTCACTGTCCTTGGAGGTGGTCAAAAAAAGCTTGGATGTGGCACTTGGAGCCATGGTTTAGTTGCCAGGAGGTGTTAAGTATTAGGTGATTGGTTGGACTTGATGATCTCTGAGGTCTTTTCCAACCTGGTTGATTGTGTGATTCTGTGATCTTTGCATGTTATCTTTGCAATTGTCCTTAAAGTGCACTGGTTATGTACAGCTCGGAAAGAACCTCCAGCACTCTGGCAAAGCAGTGGTAATCCACCATCCATGGGTGAAAGATACGATGTGGGTAATCTCTCCACAAGGAATTGGAATTAAAACAGTAATTCAGCACATGAAGGCTACTGAACATCTTAATTTGGCAATTTATTTTTGGTCCTTGTCAGCCTTGCTGAATTAAAAGTGAGAATGGAGCAGCTGACTGCCTCGCACGGGGCCAACGTGCCATTCATTTCTTGAGTCTACCTTCACTCCTTAATGGCTGCATTGTCACACTCACTCCCTCTTCATTGTCACAAGCAATATCATAATCTATGAGTTTTTATCAGGGCTTTGTCATGAAAAATACTCTACATCCTCAAGACCAAAGAAGTGATTGTGTGTAAAGAGTACATTACCTAATCTGTAGCAAGGAGGAATTGAGGGTCATGTAGACGCTTGCCTCTTCTAGGCAGCCATAGAAGCAATTTATGCTCCTGAGCAGCATTTTCCTTCTTATCAGCATAGCACTTGCTGTTCCCCTTGCTCTTAAAAGAATTTTTTTCAGCCTTATTACAGTTTATTTTCCTGCTAGTGTATTGCTTGAAAGGGAACTAGTCCACAATTCACACCCAAAGGAGTAAAACACAATAGAGATTTGAGTAGTTTCAGCAGATTAATTACTTTTTCAGAATCCACTTTATCTAGGTAATTGCCACTCATCACTTCTGGATTTTAAAATATTACAAGTCCACTCAGGCAGTATTATGATCAGATTCATATTTTCTCATGCTGCTGTGTTTGTGATTCCTTATCTGATTCCTGATAGATAGAAGTAAGCTTCCTGCATGCCCTCCATTATCGACATAATTAGGTTTTCTTACCTGTTTTTATTTGCCACCTGTTCTGAATCCAACACATCCCTTCTTCCCTGTGCCATTTTATCATCATTCTACATAAAATACACTCTTCATTAGTGCAGATACCAAAGATTTATCATTCTCACATACATGAGCTGCCACATGGGAATTGTAGAATCATCTAGTTTAAAGATTCTGGGAAGCACTCTGTTAAATCCTTATATTTCCTTGTTAGTTTTTTGGTTTGGGTTGGGTTTCTTGGTGGTGGTGGTGTTTTTTCCCACTGGCAATACATCTGCAAACTGAAACCTGTCTCTGTCCTTTTGTCTTGGAGGTTTGTGGGCACTAGAATGTGAAAGGCACTTGTTTATGAGGCGGTGAGAATAAGAACACAAACCTGTTTTGATAGATGGTCCAGGTTATCCTTCATGCTTCCCTGTTGTTTTATTGATTTACTGAACCAAAGGGCTAACTCATGTTTATGTTCTGTGCATTTGCTCTGGTCTCACCAGAAGCCTCCACCCCCCTCCCCCAAGATGAAACAAAAAATCATTTTGCATTTGCATCTCCCAGCCACAGTGACAGGGAGCTAGCCACCAACAAATCAATTTCATTGCAAAGCTAATTTTTATTTTAAACAAATATCACCATATCTTGTTGACACAACTAAATTATTTCAGTGCTATGCCATATATCTAGCATGCACCCTGGGGAGCAGGTAGAAGCTACCACAGAAATCATGACACACGTGCTTGTGCATCACATTAAATGTTTTCCCCTTAATCCTAACACCAGCAGCTGTTAGGCTCTGTGGCTTAGTGCATATGGCCTAAATAATGAGGCAGATTCAGGCAGTTCAAGTTCCTCTTCTGAATGCTGAATAAGACCCTCCTCTCCAAGGACACTAAGACTTATTGCTGTTGAAACAGTTCTCCTCATGCAAATGAATGCATTTGGTATTCAAGTTTTCTGAGGAAGAAAAACGGCACAGTGGTTTTTATTACAAGGAAGACAGAAAATGAAGAGGGTTGGTACATGAAATGCAGGAAACCTTCACAGAATTTGGTGCAAAAAATCCTTTCTTTCTGTTAAAACTGTCAGAAATGAGTCAAATTAATCCTTTTGCCTATAAAAGTTCTTAGTAGGCCTAAAATTGGAGGTGGTTATTCCTTAACAGTTGACACAATGTCCTGGAAAAAGTCATTTCCTGATTGTGCAAAAGAACAGAACTGTCTGCAGGTGGAGGATGCAGCTAACTGACCCTTGGTGTTAAGAGCAGGAGGAATCTGGTTCAAGCTCCATTTTATTTATCTCCCATTCCTTTGCTTAACAGGCTGTGAGGTCAAGAGCAATGCTTTGATACTGCCTGATGACACAGACAGCTTTTCCATATTTGAACAGTCAGATCCTGTTAAAAAGGGCTAGAGGAACACCAATTAAAACACTCCAGTGTTTTAATCTGAAAATGTGATCTGTAGAAGAGAAAAAAAATGAAGCAGATCACTGTCTGAAGCAATGTGCTGATTACTTCCTACTGTAACTCTTGCAGTTGGACTTCATTTTAGGTGTGAGAAGTGAAGGGGGCTCTTGATTGTGTTTGGGTTTTTCCTATCAAAGCAGATTAGTCTAAATGGGAAGAACAGTATAAATATTGCCTCTTTTCTTGGTTTTGGATTTTTTTTTTTGAGCTGGGTGAAAATTAGTTTTGACATTATAACTGAAGTTACTTGTGCTTGGAGGGCCAAATCTTTTCTCTGCTTTGTAGCCAAAGCAATTTGTTCCACAGGGATTGAGGAAGAATTGGAAATACTTCTACAGGCCATTGATCATCTGTAAAGACAGAGCACGACCTGTGTGTTACAGTTGCTGCATGTCTTGCAGCTGGTGCAGATGGTGCCTCAAGGTGTGGTTTGTACCTCAACACAAGAAGGACATGGACCTGATGGAGAAGAGGTCCACAAAGATGATCAGGGGTTTGGTACACCTCTGCTATGAGGACAGGCTGAGACAGCTGGAGGTGTTCAGCCTGGAGAAGACTGCAGGCAGACCTCATAGTGGCCTTTCAGTACCTGAACAGGGCTACAGGAAGGTTGCAGAGTGACTGGTCCCAAAGACCTGCAGTGATGGGATGAGGGATGATGGTTTGAAGTGAGAGAGGAGGAGATGTAGCTTGGATTTTAAGAACAAGTTCTTTACCATGAGGATGGTGGAAGACTGGAACAGGTTGCCCAGGGAGCTGGCTCAAGCCCCATCCTTGGAGATATTCAAGGTAGGGCTCTGATCCACTTGTTCTAAGTGGAGGATGCAGGGGGGTTGGTCTAGATGACCTCTGCAAGTCCCTTCCAACCCAAACCATTCTATGATTCTATGTAAGATATATCCTCTTATGCTTATATACACAACTGTCATGGAGCCTTTAGCCTTCCCACTGCTTCACATTCTCACAAGACCCACAGATGACAACTCTCAGTTCACAGATCTTGTTCATAAAATATCCCCCACACATAGAACTTTACTGCCTGTTAAGATCCCATTTTACAGAAATTAACGTAACAAAATATTATTTTGGATGTTGTACCTCCAGATACAAGGAACTTACAGCACCTCCTTAACTCCTTCTTTCTGACTTTAGCAACAGGTCCACAAAACCCAACACAACACAAATGTTGAACAGTTTAGACCAAACTAACTTTAAACTATTAACACTTTTAAAGATTCTTCTTTAAAGTCAACTCAAATTCCTAACTTCATTTCATATGGGGCTGTACAAGGCCAGATGAGGTTCTGCAACTGCTAGAACCACATCAGGAATGGCTTAACTTGTCTGGTATGTTTCCCATAATGATCCTCATCCCAAGAGCAGATTAATCTTTTACCATTTTCTGGTTTTATGACATAAATATAGCAGTAGAATGTTAACACCACACATTGCCTCTGAAAGATCACAGTGTTCTCCATTGCTTTGACCTTTCCATTGTTCTGTGTTTCAATCTGGAAGCTGGTGATTAATAATGATTATAATAATTGCAATGAGAGGCCTGAAATAGAAATTGTTAAATGGTCTAGAAAATGTATTCAATGTTTTGTGCTACTGTACTTCAAAATTCTTTCTTATCTCTTTCATGTATCTGAGATTTTTCTCAATGAGAGCAAATAAACAAAAATCTGGAGATAAACAGACACAAGCTTAGCCCAAACCAATAGATAGAAACATAACTGGTTTGAAGGAACAGACTTAATAAAGCTTAATTCAGTCATAGAAAAGAGTAGCTGGTCTGCAACGAAACAAAATAAAACTGAAAATCCAGAAGGAAAAAAACAATTCAATAGTATGGTCTTTAAGCCACACAGCATTGATTAAAAAAGAGTGAGCATCCCACAAAAGAAGGCTGGGCTTTGGGTTCAGTTCATTAGCTCTGGTGGCAGTTGTCCTATAGATGCCACAGGAAAGGGGATATATACTGGTCTTTTGGGGTTTGCTTTATTGAATATACATTTAGGAAGCTAAACTCTCTGGCCAGTTCACAGAAGCACAGAAGCACAGAATGTTAGGGGTTGAAAGGGACCTCTAAAGATCATCAAGTCCAACCCCCCTGCCAAAGCAGGATCACCTAGGGCAGGCTGCACAGGAATGCATCCAGCTGAGTTTGGAAAGTCTCCAGAGGAGACTCCACAACCTCTCTGGGCAGCCTGTTCCAGGGCTCTGTCACCCTCAGCATACAGAAGTGTCTCCTCGTGTTGAGGTGGAACCTCCTGTGTTCTAGCTTGTGCCCATTGTTCCTTGTCCTATCACTGGGCACCACCAAAAAGAGCCTGGAACTTTCGTTTTGACACCCACCCCTCAGATATTGATAGACATCAATAAGATCCCCTCTCAGCCTTCTCTTCTCTCAGCCCCAGGGTTCTCAGTCTTTCTTTATAGGAGAGATGCTCCAGTCCAGGTGTGTTCACTCAGCTGTGATTAACTGGGATCACGTTTTAGAACCTGGTTTTAAAGTTCTCACGAGAACAATGCAAAATTTTCATTTCTTTTCTTATAAAGACAAGATTTTTGACCAGGATGGAGTAAATTTTCTTCATAGCAACTTTTACAGTGCCATGTTTTGGATTTTGTGCTAAAAATGCTGTTAATAAGACAGGGATGTTTTAGGTATTGCTGAGTTGTGCTGGCACAGCATTAAGGCCTCCTTTATTTCTCACCCTGCCCCACCAGGAACAGGCTGGGGATGGACAAGAAGTGAACAAGCTGACCAAGTAGATATCCTAGACCATCTGATGTTGTGCTCAGCAGTGATGAAGCTGGCTGAAGAATGAGGAAGGGGAGATTTTAGAAGGGATGGTGTCTGTCTTCCAAAGTAACTACTATGTGTGACGAGGCTCTGCTCCCTTGGAGGTGACTAAAAACCTGCCTGCAGATAGGAAGCATGAATAAATTCCTTATTTCTCTTTGTTTCCACACACAGCTCTTGCTTCTCCTATCAAAGTGTCTTTATCTCAGACCACAAGTTTTCTCACTTTTAGCAGCCTGACACTTTTACCAAGAGCTGGTTCCTGCACTTGGCTCACAACAACCCTGTGCAGTGCTACAGGCTTGGGGAACACTGTCTGGAAAGCTGCCAGTAAAGAAAGACCTGGGAGTACTGAACAACAGCCAGATGAATATGAGCCAGTGGTGTGCCCAGGTGGCCAAAGAAAGCCAGCAGCACCCTTGGCTGGATCAGGAACAATGTGGCAAGCAGGACTAGGAAAGTGATTATCCCCCTGTGCACACACTGGTGAGGCCAAATCCTGAGCACTGTGATCAGTTTGGGGGCCGTCATTAAAAGGAAGATATTGAGGTTTTGGAGAGGGTCTAGAGATGCACAGTGAAGCTGGTGAGGGGTCTGGAGAACAGGTCTGGTGAGTAGCAGCTGGGGGAACTGGGATTGTATAGTCTGGAGAAAAAGAGGCTATGGGAATCTTCTCACTCTCTACAACTACCTGAAAGGAGGTTTACAAATAATAGGACAAGAGGAAACGGCCTCAAGTGATTTGCCATTGGAATGTGCTGCCCAGGGAGGTGGTGGAGTTGCCATCCCTGGAGATGTTCAAGAGAAGCCTGGCTGAGGCACTTAGTGCCATGGTCTGGTTCATTGCTTAGGGCTAGGTGATAGGTTGGACTGGATGATCTTGGAGGTCTCTTCCAACCTGGTTGATTCTATGATTCTTGGTTGCCTTGGGGGAGGTATAGATTGGCTATTAGAAGAAACTTCTTCACTGAAAGGGTTAGCAAGCACTGGAATGATTGGTTGAATCACCATCCCTGGAGGTGTTTCAGAGATCCTGCTTTGGGTGGACTGTTGAACCCAATGGTATGGTTGGAAGGTGATGAAGAACAACTGTGAAATCAGGATCAGAAAGGTCTTATATTTTCTATTTGTTGAGTATTTAGAGCTATTGAAGCATGCATAGCTCCAACAAAGCTATAAAACTTACTTCCTGTATTGCTTACTTTTATTTTTAATTATTTCTATATTCTAATTTCTGTATTTCTATATGTCTATATTTAATTATTTCTAACTGATACATGCTATGAAACTCCTTGAATAATTCATGCTTCCTAAAAAGTAAAGGCAGGCACACATTAATGTGAATCTGTTTCACTGCTGTTCAAAAATCAAGCATGTAATTCCCACTTCTCTTTCCTATCCTCATTTTCCCCTTTGATTCCAAGGGAAAAGTTTTCATTTATGTTGATGAAAAAGACATCAGAACCAAACTCTCATTATTTGTAGACCACAGTGACACAGGAGAAGAGAAATACGATTCTCTAATTTGAAAGTGATTGAAATTCCTTTTCATTGAGTTTGTTTTTTTCTTAAAGTGAAAATTTCACAGGAGCCATCGGATGATTTGTTATGATTGCAGCAAAACAGCCAAGAAGTTTTAACAAGAATATCAATGCAGGGGACTTCTGCGGATATTATGGTCAAATTAACCATCTGGAGCAAAAAAGTCTTACTGACAAGGGGAAAAATCAACATCACTGCCTTTCAAATGCACAATTTCTGCAAGACTGGGAGGGTGGAACACAGCATATATTCTTAAGGACTAATAACTAGGCTGGATCAGTGTAAGCTTAAATCCCAGTGCTGCCCTTCACAAAAAAAATAAAAAAGAAAAGAAAAAAAACCCTACAAAACCAAACCAAACCCAACCTAAAAAAAAAAGAAAAAGAAAAAAAAAAATCCCAACCAAACAAAAAAATCCCCATAAACCCAACCCAACCCAAAAAAACCCACCAACCAACAACAAAAAAAAAAACAAAACCAAACCAAACCAAACCAAATCAAACCAAACAAAAAAAAAACCCCAAACAGAAAAAAACCCCAACCAAACCAAACCCTAAACAAACAAAAAACCCCAAACAAAAAAACCCCCACAAAATCAAACCAAACCAAACCCCATCCAAAAAAATACCTACAAAACCAAACCAAACCAAACCCAAACCAACCAAACAAAAAAACCCAAACAAAAAAACCCCACCAAACCAAACTAAACCCAAAACAACCCCCCCAACCAAACAGAAAAAACCCCAACCAAACAACCCCCCCAAAACCAAACCAAACCAAACAAAAAAAAAACCCCAAACAAAAAAAGCCCCACAAAACCAAATCAAACCAAACCCCAAACAAAAAAATCCTAAACAAAAAACCCTCAACCAAACAAAAAAAATCCCCCAGAAAACCAAACCAAACCAAACCAAACCAAGGCAAATCAAATCAAACCAAACCAAACCAAAGAACCCCAGAAAAAAAAATGTAAACCCAAACCAAACTGGAGTCAGTATGAAGCAAAGATGTCATCTTAATGGAGGACTTTAGAGTGGCTCAATCCTATGTATTGATGTGGGAAAGACAAACAGACTCCTGGCTGCCTCTCCCTGAATACTCATTTCATGTTTTGGTTCACTTGTACAACACCCTCTGTAGGGAGGACACCATTGTTGGCCCTCCCTTTGGCATAGCAGGTAGAAGAGCCATAAATAAAACAACCACCACCTCCACAGCATGAATTTCCCTTTATGGGAGCTGCCAAGGAGGAAGCCTAGACACGTCATAGGAGGGGAGGATTTAAACAACAACAACAAAAATCAAAATAATCCTTTGGAACAGCATTCTAGAGAGCCTCAGGTTTCCCCAAACATTCCAGGGGGTGATTATTGTCTCAGAGAATTTCCTCTCATTAGACACAACCCCTTAGCAAACTTTTCCTGTAGTGATGACTATTTTCTAAACCTCAGGGTATGGATGATTTTTTTTTCCTCTCTCTTTCTCATTCCCTCCCTCAGGAAATTTACTGCTCATGAAAGTGCTGGCTCAACAGTCTTGAGGTTGAAGTTGTTATCCACAACATTAATGAATAATGCAACATAGCCTCTAAAACTCTTTCTCTGAAATGAATGGGGTTATTTGGGTCAGACTAGAACTGCTAAGCAAATTATTTTTTTTTTAATAGGAAAACTCCTTTCTATAATGAATTCTAGTAGGTAGCAGAATAGAAGGAAAACATATTCTGTTGTTGGGGTTGTTGGTTTTTTTTTTTTTTTCAATTGGTTGGTTAGGGGTTTTGGTTTGGTTTGGTTTGGTTTGGTTTGATTTGGTTGGGTTTGGGTTTGGTTGGGTTGGGTTGGGTTGGGTTTGGTTGGATTGGGTTGGGTTGTGTTTTGTTTGGTTTGGGTTGGTTTGGTTGGGTTGGGTTGGGTTTGGTTTGGTTTGGTTTGGTTGGGTTGGGTTTGGTTGGGTTGGGTTGGGTTTAGTTGGGTTTGGTTTGGTTGGGTTGGGTTTGGTTGGGTTGGGTTGGGTTTGGTTTGGTTGGGTTGGGTTGGGTTTGGTTTGTTTTTTTTTTTTTTGTTTTGGTGATGTTTCTTTTTGGAGAAGCTAGAGGAGAACAACCTCAGGATATGCTTAATCAATATTAAGGATATTGCTTACAAAAATATGTTAAATATTTCAGAATATAAACCAAAATAATCTGCATTTTGAAACTGATAGGGATTGCTAGAGTCATGAGGATGCTTAGGGGACTTGAGCATCTCCCCTGTGAAGAGAGCCTGAGAGCCCTGGGGCTGTTTAGTCTGGAGAAGAGAAGGCTGAGAGGGGATCTGATCAATGTCTATCAATAGCTGAGGGGTGGGTGTCAAGTGGAGGGGGCCAGGCTCTTTTGGGTGGTGCACAGTGATAAGACAAGGAACAATGGGTTCAAGCTTGAACATAGAAGATTTCAGCTCAACATGAGGAGAAACTTCTTTGCAGTGAGGGTGACAGAGCCCTGGAACAGGCTGCCCAGGGGGGTTGTGGAGTCTCCTTCTCTGGAGACTTTCCAACCCCACCTGGATGCATTCCTGTGCAGACTACCCTAAGTGATCCTACTCTGGCAGGGGGCTTGGACCTGATGATCTCTGGAGGTCCCTTCCAACCTCTGATATACTTGTGAGACTGTAATAATTTATCCTTGGTATCACCTCCATTTTTAAAAAGCATCTGCAGGGATCTGGAGGTTTGATGCTGAGTTTCCTGGAGTTTGTGTTCTCACCAAAATCACTTCCTGTCCATGTTGGAGATACAGGTTTGCTATGGTTTTAAATTAGTCTGGTAAATTTTCTTGGTTGTTTTCAATTTCATCCAGTTTTCATGGAAAGTAACTTCATTAACTTCATTTCCCTTTGGAGGAGCTTAAGCAATTCATCACCAGCCAACCCACTCAGATGCCTTTTAATTCCATATGCAGCTGGACATGCCATGAACTCCACAGAGCACAGCCTCTCTCAGCTGCCCAGGAGCATCATAAACTAATCACAAGTGCCACCTACCCACACACTTCTGATATTCAATACACTCAAACTCGTGCATTTTGGACTTGCAAAAACTTATTTAAAGGAAATCAAACCAAGAATGAAGGACATGTCAGGAGCATCCTACATATTCCCATGCATGATGCAAAATTGAAGGATACACACACTGATTGTACTTGAGAAAATGGCCTGGTGGTTTCCAATCACCCTCAGACCTCTCCAAGCTGAGTCTGGAGAAGAGAAGACTGAGCGGGGATTTAATCAATGTTTATAAATATCTGAGGGCTAGGGGAAAAGAGGGAGGGGACAGGCTCTGCTCAGTTGCACCCTGGGATAGGACAAGGGGCAATGGATGTGAAATCCAGCACAGGAGGTTCCACCTCAACATGAGGAGGAACTTCTTCACTGTGAGGGTCCCAGAGCACTGGAACAGGCTGCCCAGAGAGGTTGTGGAGTTTCCTTCTCTGGAGACTTTCAAGATCCATCTGGATGTGTTCCTGTGTGACCTGTGCTGGTCACAAGTGTGAGGTGTCCCTGCCGATGGCAGGGGGGTTGGAACTGGATGATCCTTGGGGTCCCTTCCAACCCTGACTGATTCTATGATTCTATGATTCTGTGATTCTATGGCCCTGCTCTGGCAGAGGGGTTGGACTTGATGATCTTTGGAAGTCCTTTCCAACCCCTATCAACCTGTGATCTTGTGAACTGCCTTCTGAATCAAATGAATGAAAAAACAGTTCACACAATCTACATGCACTTAATGTAGATTAGATTGAGGAAGTTTAATAGTAAAATGAATAAACAAGAAAAAAGAATTAAAAAAATTCTTTCTCTTTTAGGTGAAATTATTCCTCCATGCATAAATTGTGAAATACCTCACTTTTTGGGTCCAGCACCATCAGAGTTCCTGACCAGCAACTCAACAACAAATTGGAATGAGATTCTGGATTTAATGGAATGAAAATTGGAGATTAAGCTTCTTTTTGGTCAGAGGTCAGAGTTACTCCTTTTTCTTCACAGAATATTATGGGTCTGGTTAACATCTGCTAGCTGGTATCATGATGTTAGGTAAGTGCTATGGAAATGTCTGCTGTTAGAATGGTTTGGCAGCAGGCTGGGTGCAATGTCAGTGCAGCATGAAGACTTCTCATAATTCATTTTTGTACTGAAATAAGTTTTATAAAAGATGAGTGCCCTGGAGACATCTGAGAATCACAAAAAATAAATTTTCTTTTTTCTTTTTGATATTTGAATGGGTAAAAAAAAAAATCCTCAACCATATTTGATACATAAATGCATTGACATATTATACTCTTAAACTGGACTGACATCCTTTTGGGTTCTTGGTCTGGATGGTATTAGTGTGAGATGTGGCAAGTTGTGGAAGGTTTGCCAGATGAGAAATTGCTCAGAGGGCAATGAAAAAAGTAGAATCATGCTCTGTATCACAGTGTAGTCCACAGCCTGAACTTAGTAAAGGAAAGTAAGCTCAAACACTGAAAAGGCAAGCTTTAAAAATCTGCAACACTGATGCAACATCCTACATATTTTAAAGACTATTTAGAGGAAGTAAGATAAACAACAGAGAAAAACAGGTTTATTACAATGAGAAATGCCTGCTCCCTAAAACATATTAAAGTGGATTCACAAGGATGATCAGAGGGCTGGAACACCTCTCCTATGAGGAGAGACTGAGACAGTTGGGGCTGTTCAGTCTGGAGAAGAGAAGGCTCTAAGGAGACCTTATTGTGGCTTTCCAGATTCTTAAGTGAGCCTACAAGAAAGCTGGGGAGAGACGTTTTAGGGTGTCAGGGAGTGATAGGACTGGGGGGAGTGGAACAAAACTAGAAATGGGGAGATTCAGATTGGATGTTAGGAAGAAGTTCTTCACCATGAGGGAACAGGTTGCTCAGAGAGGTGGTGGAAGCCTCATCCCTGGAGGTTTTTGCAGCCAGGCTGGATGTGGCTGTGAGCAATCTGATGTAGTGTGAGGTGTCCCTGCCCATGGCAGGGGGGTTGGAATTGGATGAGCCTTGAGGTCCCTTCCAACCCTGACACTTGTATGATTCTATGAGTTTTCCTGTTGTAAAATGAACTGAGTTTTGGAAATGAGACCATTTTGCACACACATTAAGAGGCATGTACACACCATGCTTTCATAAGGGTAATGCAGAACAGCAATATATACAGCAGCACGTCAATATCTGCAAGAAACTGAAAACAGGTAGAGAGACAATCTTGACACATGCAAATATCTGCTTTCAGAAGCAAAAGGATCAGATCACCTATCAGCTATATATCCAAGCACAGGCTTTTTCCCTCATAAATTGATCAGATATGTCTGCCACAAAATGCCAAGCCTCTGCAATTCTTTTCTTATCTGCATGAAGACAGTTGCATAAAGGTATCCAACAGAAAAGAAGAGTCAATTTTAACAGTACATTTGCTTTCTGGAAGGAATGAGGCTAACACAGTAAGTTCATATCAAGATACTCAATATGCAGCTCTGCTCCTCACATAGATCTGCAGAAACAGTGGGAGGAACAGCACAATAAATTATTAATTTTGCAGTACACTGTAAGACACTTTGAATTTTGGTGAGGTTGATAATTCTGAAGGCTGGGATGCCACGCAGAGGGACATGGACAGGCTGGTGGAGTGGGCTGAGGAGTATCTCATGAAGTTCAATCAGGCAAAGGTCAAGGCCCTTCACCTAGGTTGGGGCAATCCTAGGTATAAATACAGGCTGCAGGATGATGAAGTTGAGAGCAGCCCTGCAGGAAAGGACTTGAGGGGGTTAGTGGATGAGAAGCTGGACATGACCCAGTAGTGTGAACTTGCAGCCCAGAAGGCAAATCACATCCTGGGCAACATCAAAAGAAGTGTTGCCAGCAGATCAGGAGAGGTGATTCTGCCACTGTGCTCCAGTGAGACCTCACCCAGTGGGGAGTAGAGGGCAACAGCCACCTCCCTTGGCCTGCTGGCCACACTTCTCTGGGTGAAGCCCAGGATGTGATGGGCTTTCTGGGCTGCAAGTGCACACTGCTGGCTCATGTCCAGCTTCTCATCCACCAGCACCCAGAATCACAGAAGCAATCAGGGTTGGAAGGGACCATAAGGATCTGCCAGTTCCAACCCCCCTGCCATGGGCAGGGACACCTCACACTACATCAGGCTGGCCAGAGCCTCATCCAGCCTGGCTGCAAACACCTCCAGGGATGGGGCCTCAACCACCTCCCTGCACAACCCATTCCAGGCTCTCACCACTCTCATGGGGAAGAAATTCTTCCTCACCTCCAGCCTGAATCTCCCCACTTCCAGCTTTATTCCATTCTCCCCAGTCCTATCACTACCTGATAGCCTAAAAAGTCCCTCCCCAGCTTTCTTGGAGCCCCCTTCAGATACTGGAAGGCCACAAGAAGGTCACCTCAGAGCCTTCTCTTCTCCAGCCCCAACTCTTTCAGTCTGTCCTCATAAGAAAGGTGTTCCAGCCCTCTGCTCATCCTGGTGGCCCTTCTCTGGACACCTTCCAGCATGTCCAGATCCCTCTTGTAATAGAGGCTCCAGAACTGGATGCAGTACTCCAGGTGGGGTCTCAGCAGAGCTGAGCAGAGGGGGAGAATCACCTCCCTTGCCCTGCTGGCCACACTTCTCCTGATGCAGCCCAGGCTCTGGTTGGCTTTCTGGGCTGCAAGTGCACACTGACAGCTCCTGTTGAGCTTCTCATCCCCCAGCACCCCCAAGTCCCTCTCCTCAGGGCTGCTCTCCAGCCAGTCCCTGCCCAGCCTGGATTTGTGCTTGGGATTGCCTTGACCCAGATACAGGACCCTGCACTTGGGCTTGTTGAACCTCATGAGGTTGGTTTGTGCCCACCCCAGCCTGCCAAGGTCCCTCTGGACCTCCAAATCCTTTTCTTCAGTTTGCACAAAGCCTATTTATGAATGAAAAAATATTCCACAGCTTAATTACAACTCATTTAGAGTTGTCAACTCAGTCCCAGAGTCCTGTCACACATATCAGGAGACTGAGAGCCCTGGGGCTGTTTAGTCTGGAGAAGAGAAGGCTGAGAGGGGATCTGATCAATGTCTATCAATAGCTGAGGGGTGGGTGTCAAGTGGAGGGGGCCAGGCTCTTTTGGGTGGTTCACAGTAATAAGACAAGGAACAATGGGTTCAAACTTGAACATAGAAGATTTCAGCTCACCATGAGGAGAAACTTCTTTGCAGTGAGGGTGACAGAGCCCTGGAACAGGCTGCCCAGGGGGGTTGTGGAGTCTCCTTCTCTGGGGACTTTCTAAACCCACCTGGATGCATTCCTGTGCAGACTACCCTAAGTGATGCTGCTCTGGCAGGGGGGTTGGACCTGATGATCTCTGGAGGTCCCTTCCAACCTCTGATATACTGTGAGACTGTGATATGATGCCTGACATACTGCAGAAATGCATTAAAAAATGCTCGAAACATAGCTATTTAACTGACATTTACTTTAAACAAAGTGGTTTCCTTTTCAGCAAGGAAACTGCACTAAGATTCAGGCTGATTTCCACAGAGGAAATTTTTCAAGCGTCTGCAAAGGAAGACCACAGATTTTTGCAGCTGTTGATATCAAATGGCCTCAGGAGATTCATATGAACAGCAAGAAAAACCTTCCCACAAGCAGGCAAGGAGAAAAATCCTACCATATTTCAGTGGCCAACAGATGAGTCTACATTACATTATCAGTGAGCATACATGAAAATATTTCAGACACAAATATGTGTGTGTGTGTGTATATATACGTATTAAATTCCTTTGTTTTTATATAAAGTGTTAATCAGAACACTGATTAAGAAAACTTGCAGATAAAAGAAAGAAAAGCTGTACTCTAAACTCTGTAATTTTCATAAATACTGCAGGGTAAATTACCTCTTGAGCTAGTTGAGGTGGAAGTTGAACACCCTCTGGGAGATAGAAAGTTCTAAGTAGTGCAGATTTCTGCTAGTGCAAAATGAGAGTCAATACAGAGAAAATGTGACCAAGAATCCAGCCTCCAGAACATTTCTTCCATTCAACTGCAGCCCTTAATATCAGAAAATGAGAAAATATACCTGATCCTTGTTAATATATTTCTGACAGGTAGGACAGCATCACCTTCCTGACTAATACTGCTTCAAACAACCTGCCAGGAAGGCCATTAGTAGCACTGATTACACTGAGTGCAAAAAAAAGAAAGCCCTTGTATGTCTCTTCCAAACCCATTTTTCTTTAACATCCATTCATGCCTCCTCTGATCTTTTGTGCTATAGCTGAGAAAATAACCTAGAGGAGGCATTATCTTCCTATTATGATTTCTACAGTGTTATTGTGGCTCTTCTTATTTTTTTTTCTTCCTTTTGCTGTGCAAAAACAAAATTTTTGATCCACCTTAGAACTTCTTTTTCACTTTTTTTTGCCCTGCTTCATATTTAAGACCAAGATGTTATCAATATTATTATCAATATTTTTTTTTACTTTGTTTCACATCATCAAACTTGAAGATAAAAGATTTCAGCTCAACATGAGGAGAAACTTCTTTCCAGTGAGGGTGACAGAGCCCTGGAACAGGCTGCCCAGGGGGGTTGTGGAGTCTCCTTCTCTGGAGACTTTCCAAACCCACCTGAATGTATTCCTGTATGGACTACCCTAAGTGGCAGGGGGGTTGGACCTGAGGATCTTTTGAGGTCCCTTCCAACCTCTGATGTACTGTGATACTGTGATTCTAGGACCCATATATACTTCCAGAACATGCATCCCAGGCTGAGAAGACACTTCAGCAAAATCAATATATTCAGCCATGCTTTTATACAATGGTTCTATAGTGTGGTTGATATCTTCACTAGGCAGTGCCAAACCCTGCCTCATCTGTTGGAATTAGGATATTTTCTACAAGGTCACAATCTCACAGTATATCAGAGGTTGGAAGGGACCTCCAGAGATCATCAGGTCCAACCCCACTGCCAGAGCAGCATCACTTAGGGGAGTCTGCACAGGAATGCATCCAGGTGGGGTTGGAAAGGCTCCAGAGAAGGAGACTCCACAACCCCCCTGGGCAGCCTGTTCCAGGGCTCTGCCACCCTCACTGCAAAGAAGTTTCTCCTCATGTTGAGCTGAAATCTTCTCTGTTCAAGTTTGAACCCATTGTTCCTTGTCCTATCACTGTGAACCACCCAAAAGAGCCTGGCCCCCTCCCCTTGACACCCACCCCTCAGCTATTGATAGACATTGATCAGATCCCCTCTCAGTCTTCTCTTCTCCACACTAAACAGCCCCAGGGCTCTCAGGCTCTCTTCAGAGGGGAGATGCTCAAGTCCCCTAAGCATCCTCCTAGCTCTCCCTTGGATTCTCTCCAGCAGGTCTCTGTCTCTCCTAAGCAGGTCAGGTCTCTGTCTCTCCCTTAACCAAGAAATTACATTGTTTAATTTTCTTTCTCTTTTGTTCTACCCTTCCTTTGAAACTCATCTAAATCTGTAGCTCAGCATTGACAAACACAGCAACTGGTTATGTTCAGTTTAGATCTGAAACTCAGCTTCTTCTCCACAGAACATTTCTGGACATTATTTATTTTTTCTTCACTCTCATCAAAGTTTCCTGCAGGAGAAGTGTGCCAAGTTCAATTAAACCTCTATAAGAAGAAATCTGGTGAGAACATAGTCAGGACTAATTAATACAAATGAGATGTAGCAGAAGTTATCCTCTGAACACCATACAGTGAAAAGGCATTGATCAAGCCTTCACAGCCAATTTCCCTGTCTTGGAGGAAAGACTAGTGCTTAGATGACCCACTTGGCTAAATCCTTGCTTACCCCTGTCATGCATGCATTTCCATGGAAATATGAGGAAAAATTTCTTTCACTCTGAGGTGATGGAATACTGGAACAAGCTGCCCAGGGAGGTTGTGGAGTCTCACTTGCTGGAGAGGTTCATAACCCACCTGAATGTGTTCCTGTGTGATCTGCTCTAGGTGATCCTGCTAGGGGGAGTTGGACTGGATGATCTTTTGAGGTCTCTTCCAGCCCCTAATATTCTGTGATTCATGCTGAAAGACAGAAACTGTCAATGTTTAAAGAGTTGCCTTGGGAGTTAGCAATTGCCACACTGATTTGTACACACATTTTTGTTACATATATATATATATATATGTAGCCCAGGAAGTGTTAGTGAGAGACAGAGAAACCTCACAGGATTTTTAAACTCCTGGCCCTGATGCAGTAATAACAAAAAGAGAAAAGTGAGTTTTCATATATCTGACATCAAGATGCAAGGCTACTGAGAAATCAAACCTCCCTTACTGCTTTCAAAGAAGATAAACAGCTTTAAAACTTTTGCCTTTGCATCACTGTTTCTTGACAGTTTGTGACAGCTTGAAGACACTGGCTCTGGAAATGTTGAAGCCTGAAAAAAAAGAAGAAAATTCTCTTACAACTGATACAATCTGCTTAATATTGTCAGTAGCAATGAATGGCCTCTAAGTTTGGCAGCTTTTCTTCCACCCTTACAAGAGAAGCAAGTACAGGTTTAGGTTCCACTGTTTCCTTAAACTTCTCCCTCTTCACATGTGTATTTTTCCATCTCCTTCCTAACTTCCCAAATTAGAGTTTTTCTTCAAGTGTCTCCTAGGTTTAGGGAGTGAGACAGATGCTTTTTACCCCTGCCCAAAGGAGTAAAAGAAATCGTCCCACCCAAGGTTGGAAAGAATTGGGAATTTACATGGAAGCACAATTCATAAGTAAAATAATGGTACAAAGACATGAAAAAAAACCCCAGCAGTTCATATTCAGCCCAGCTCTCCAGTCTGGGCTTCTCCAAAAACCTCATTAGATCATCACCTTCCCTAAACTTTCCCGCACCAGGTCTCATACCCTGGGTCTCAAAGCCCCACCCTATGCCTCCTTATCCAGACCAAAATGATGCAGTAAAAATTAGCTCAGCCAAGAACAGGGCCAGGCTGCAAACCTCCTCCACACAACCAGAAATAAGGCCCCACAGCTACAGGAGTGCAGAGAGGGAGGAAAAGGCCAGAACAGATAGAAATAGATGTTTATAAGGGGTTGCAGGGCTTATGGGAATGAAATAGAATCATAGAATCAGTCAGGGTTGGAAGGGACCACAAGGATCTGCCAGTTCCAACCCCCCTGCCATGGCCAGGGACACCTCACACTACATCAGGCTGCCCAGAGCCTCATCCAACCTGGCTGCAAACACCTCCAGGGATGGGGCCTCAACCACCTCCCTGCACAACCCATTCCAGGCTCTCACCACTCTCATGGGGAAGAACTTCTTCCTCACATCCAGCCTGAATCTCCCCACTTCCAGCTTTGTTCCATTCCCCCCAGTCCTGTCACTACCTGATAGCCTAAAAAGTCCCTCCCCAGCTTTCTTGGAGCCCCCTTCAGATATTGAAAAGCCACAAGAAGGTCACCTCAGAGCCTTCTCTTCTCCAGACTGAACAGCCCCAACTCTCTCAGTCTGTCCTCATAGCAGAGGAGCTCCAGCCCTCTGCTCATCCTGGTGGCCCTTCTCTGGACACCTTCCAGCATGTCCATAGCCCTCTTGATAATGTAGATTACACTTTCCAGTCCATCCCTGGACCTTTCTGTTCCTCCTGATTTCTGTGTTTCTTGAAGGTACCCAGCCCTCATAGTGTTGTAAAGGGACTAGAATTTATATAAGAAATATTGAGAAATATTTAATAGAATTTTGTCCAGCCATATATAAAACAACCAGGCATACACCAACCTAGAAGAAAAACAAGGATCATATCTAATAAAAAAAAAAACAACAATATTCCCCATTCAACCATAGAAAGGAAATGAACAAATGTCTCATGTTCCAGCTTATGTGTTTAATGCCAACACATAAATCTTAGTACAGATGCAAACTAATTTTTTTTAGTAATAAGCAAGACTAAATTGTTTTGCCTTCACAGCCAACTTTTGCTGAACATGAAAGAGAAAAAAAAAAAAACACATTCTTATCATGCTGGATTCTTTCAGTAAAAGAGTTGGGAGATGTCAGCAAAACTGAGATCAAGTAGCATGTTTTTGTTGTATGTAAGCACTTACCTGTTTATAAAGATCATATTCTGGCAAGAGGAGGGAAAAAATAGAATTAGTTAAGCTGACATTTCAGAATCATAGAAGACAAGAACTTAGAAAAGAGGGCTTGGTTTGTTAAGATTGCAGTCTCCTCCTCAAGCAAACCGGAATTATTACTTACTTTTGGCAATGCCTTCCTGTTTGGTATAAATCATGAGGCTTTTATTGTATACCCCACAGGTTGGTTTTGGGTTTTTCTTGGAGTTGTTTTGTTTTGTTTCGCTTTTGTTTTGTTTTGTTTTATAGAATCGTAGAACCCTTGACTTATAGAATTGTCAGGGTTGGGAGGTACCTCAAGGATAATCCAGTTCCTACCCCCCTGCCATGGGCAGGGACACCTCACACTAGATCAGGTTGCTCACAGCCACATCCAGCCTGGCTGCAAAAACCTCCAGGGATGAGGCTTCCACCACCTCCCTGGGCAACCTCTTCCAGTGTCTCACCACCCTCATGGGGAAGAATTTCTTCCTAACATCCAATCTGAATCTCCCCATTTCTAGTTTTGTTCCATTCCCCCCAGTCCTATCACTCCCTGACACCCTAAAAAGTCCCTCCCCAGCTTTCTTGTGCTTAATTTTAGTGTTTAAGCAATAGAAATTTGCAACAGGTAAGGTCTCTAAGCATATGTAGCGTAGCAGTTATCACGCTTGCCTCACCATGAAAGTTCCCCAGTAAAGGAACAAAGCTGGAAGTGGGGAGATTCAGGCTGGATGTAAGGAGAAAGTTCTTCCCCATGAGAGTGGTGAGAGCCTGGAATGGGTTGTGCAGGGAGGTGGTTGAGGCCCCATCCCTGGAGGTGTTTGCAGCCAGGCTGGATGAGGCTCTGGCCAGCCTGCTGTAGTGTGAGGTGTCCCTGCCCATGGCAGGGGGGTTGGAACTGGCAGATCCTTGTGGTCCCTTCCAACCCTGACTGATTCTATGATTCTATGATTCTATAACACAACTTTGTCAGTGACAGTAGATACAATTTAAGGGATAAGAGTACCCTGGAAACAGCAGAGAAACAGGTCAGAGAAACAAGAAGAAGTGACACAGAAGCATGATTCTCACCGTGTATTTCTGACATTTTGTAGCAGAGACAAAACTGTGTAACCTCTCCCCAGCCTGAGGGCTTGGAGAAGGAAAATAACTGACATTTGGCAGCCCCTACTTACCATCAAGATCTAGGTACCATACTGATGACACTGTCTGAGGCAAAAATGCAACTTCAGTTGCAGTAAGTGGTCGTTCAAACACTTAATGTAAACAGCCAGCCTTTCTCCTCTCTGCTTTGGCATGCTTCCCTAAATGGGTGTCAGTGGTTACCAAGGACTTGGTAGAGATGCTAGGGGAAGCTGTTTGAAGATCAGCATCACATTTCCTTAACCCCTTGCACCTCTGCAGATTTACACTCCTACCCTTTAACCTGGGAGCGTTAACGAAGGACATTGCAGAACAAAAAGGGCAGGCAAAAGACAGTTGCAAATTTCTCTTCATGCTTGTTTTAAGAAAAAAAAAAAAAAAGCAGCCCTAACATTGACAAGCCAAGTCCACAAAACAAAAAAAAAATCACAAGACACAACTAGCACAGAAGGCTCTGGTACTGTAAACTTATACCAACCATTTTCAGTGCCTGCGAAATGTTTTAATTATGTTCTCCCCAGGAATCACAACTTCTCAGGCTTGGGTGTGTATGTGGGGGTGTGTGTTCTTTATTTATTTAATTTATTTTGCCTTTTTTTCCCCCCATTAACCTCTAAAGCAAACAGCCTTGAAAGTTAGGTTTTTATCCTGAGAAGAATCAGGCATGGCCTCATGATCACCCGATATCTGGCTCTTGATTAGCTACACATTGGTTTTAATTATCCACCTGCTTTCAATTAAGTACCAGGAAATCCATCCTATTAAGGGTACAAGCTAATCACCCTTGCACATAAACAGAAGTCCTTTTTTTTTTTTTCTTTAATTTTTTTTTAAATTTCTTGCTCAGGGTGCATCTGAAGGATAAAAATAATTTAAATCGGTCTTTTAAGCCTTCTTGCCTGCACTAGAAACAAAACACCTGTTTTAAAACCTGTATATAAATCAATATTATTATGAGGGTGGTGGGAATATAGAACAGGCTGCATAGGGAGGTTGTGGATGTCTCCTGCTTGGGGGTGTTCAAGGCCAGGTGAGATGAGGCTTTGAGTAGCCAAGTCTGGCTGAGGGAGGTTGGAGGACATGATCTCTAAGGTCCCTTCCAGCCTAAGCCATTCTGTGATTCTATGATTCTGCATTAACCAACATATCACTTCTGATTGTGAGGGTACATTAAAAGAAAGTGAGTAAGGAATCAAATCTATTGTGAAAACAACATGCAGTTGGGATGACCTCATATCTTTAAAACCAAAATTCTGACCCTGCCCTTCCCTAAGGTAACGAGGTCTTTGTTCCATGCACTGCTTTGAAAATACGAAATGACCATGACATCAGCTGTATGAAAACCCCTAATATTCTCCAGATGTGTAAAAGGATGATGCACATCTGCAGACTACATTTGGGACTCTAGAACCAAATATTACAGCTTGTTTTTGAAAATCATGGAGAAGCCTAAGAGGCACTGAATTGTTTTCTGTGGCTCGCAGTTTAGTGCTCCCACTAAAATCTGTACCGTGGATGTAGATTTAATTCCATCAGGATTTCCCTTGCATATCTTGGAATGTCAGGTGGAAAATGAACAAAAGAGTGCAGATGATTTAGAATCACACAATCATAGAACTGTTAGGGTTGGAAGGGACCTCAAGGATCACCCAGTTCCAACTCTCCTGCCATGGGCAGGGACACCTCACACTACAGCAGGTTGCTCACAGCTACATCCAGCCTGGCTGCAAAAACCTCCAGGGATGAGGCTTCCACCACCTCCCTGGGCAACCTGTTCCAGTGTCTCACCACCCTCATTGTGAAGAATTTCTTCCCTACATCCAATCTGAATCTACCCATTTCTAGTTTTGTTCCATTCCCCCTAGTCCTATCACTCCCTGACACCCTAAAAAGTCCATTCCCAGCTTTCTTGTAGGCCCCCTTCAGATACTGAAAGGTAACAATAAGGTCTCCTCAATGAAGAGGAAAGAAAGAAAATCTGAAGCAGCATTATACAGATGAGTGTATCATTAATAAAAATAAACTGTGTGTAAAGAATAGCAGTGGTGGATTAGAACAGAAACACTCAGGTTTTGGGGTTGGGGTTGGGTTTGGTTTTTTTTTTTTTTTGATGCATTATGCATTTCATGTTTCTAATAAGCTGTGCAGCTCTTTTAAAGGGAAAATAAAAATGGAATTAAATAAATAAATACCAAAAATTCCACCACTAATAAGTGCAACAATGTGCAGTGCAAGAGCACTGAACTGTGGAAACGACATGGGACTGATTTGTGCAAACTGATTTGTGAAGATGGTATAAAGAGTAGAAAGGAAAGAGCAACGGAGGGAAAGGAAGTAAAAGAGCTATTCCTACAATGCTGGTCAGAATGCAAATTGCTAGCAGATCACAGGTAAAATAGTCACTAAAACTCCTCTGAAACTCTGTTTGGAATTTGATCTCTTCTGGAAAATAATTTCAGAGGAGGGGAAAAAAAAAATATGTGCGCTATTAATTTTCTACATTCTAAGAATGTTCACAGGACAGAGGAGAAGATGATGTGTAGTAGGGAGGTATTATACCTGATGGTTCTTATATACCCGATATAAGAAAGGCTGCCATAAGATCTAATTACCAAGAATTGCCTTTTCTGCCCCAAAGCAATCATTTTGATGACAGCCTCCTCTGCACTGTAAAACAAAATGGGAAGCCTGTGCTACAGAACCTGGCTCAGCGCCTCCTTTTCCTTCCTGTGATATCAGTCTCCCCATCTCATTTATTTCCCACACGTTAATGGTAGCAGTCACCTTGAGCTGGTGATGCAGAGTAATTTTCACAGAAACCTTGATCAGAAACCATAAATCAGCCTGATGTGCTTTTATGGTCTAATAACATTCTGCCTGCTCCTACAGGCCCTTATGTAAAACTGCATTGCAGAGAATCCCTTGGATTGTTTTGGTTTCTTTTTTTTCCCCCTCCACATGCTGTATCTGTAGGTATCTGTAAGACACAAAAATCCCTGCAACGTGCCAAGATTAAGATCCCTTGCTAACACCTGTAGACACAACAACATTCAGTAGCGTCGTGTAAACAGGGGAAACATTCAAATACCAAACTGAAACGCTCTCTGTAGAGCTGTGTGCTTGGCTGTTGCTTCCTCTCTCAGGTCAGGGAGATGAAGTACCCTGGCTCTGCTCTGCCAGACGCAGTGCATCAACAGGCAGAGCACACCGAAGCGGAACGCTTTGTCTAGATTAGCGAACGCTAACCTGTACAGCTGCATCAGCAAATCCACCCAGCACAGGAGCCTCCTTCTGAAGGTGAATCTTGGCTGTAAGATTCCATCCTCATTTGTAGATACATTAAAGTGGTGGTTTTGTTTTGTTTTGTTTTGTTTTGTTTTGTTTAAGAAGACAAGAACTTAGAAAAGAGGGCTTGGATTTGTTTCCAGTCCCCTCCTGATGCAAACCAGACTTATTACTTACTTTTGGAAATGCCTTCCTGTTTGATATTCTCAGATTACAGAAATCATGAGGCTTTTATTGTATACCCCACAGGATGGTTTTGTTTTTTTGGGGGTTGTTTTGTTTTCTTTTGTTTAGCTTTTGTGTTGTTTAGTTTTGTTTTATAGAATCATAGAATTGTTCAGGTTGAAAGGGACCTCAAGGATCATCCAGTTTCAACCCCCCTGCCATGGACAGGGACACCTCACACTAGATCATATTGCTCACAGCCACATCCAGCCTGACTGCAAAAACCTCCAGGGATGAGGCTTCCACCACCTCCCTGGACAACCTGTTCCAGTGTCTCACCACCCTCATGGGGAAGAACTTCTTCCTAATATCCAATCTGAATCAACCCTTTTCTATTTTTGTTCCATTCCCCCCAGTTCTATCACTATCTGACACCCTAAAAAGTCCCTCCCCAGCTTTCTTGTAGCTCCCTTCAGATAGTGGAAGGCCACTGGAAGGCTCCTCAGAGCCTTCTCTTCCCCAAACTGAATAGCTCCAACTTGTTCAGTCTGTCCTCCTAGGAGAGAAGTTCCAGCCCTCTGCTCATCCTCATGGCCCTTCTCTGGACACGTTCCAGCACCTCCAGATCCTTCTTGTAATAGGAGCTCCAGAACTGGACACAGTACTCCAGGTGTTTTGTTTTGCTTTGTTTTGTTTTTGGTTTGGTTGTTTGGTTTGGTTTAGGCTTTTTTGTTTTCGTTTGGGTTGTTTTTTTTGGGGGAGGCTGTTTGTTTGTTTGTTTTTCTTTTTCAGCACCTGGTCCAAGAATGTGCAATCTGATCTGAAGGGTTTTCAACATTTTTTTCCCCCAGATTAATTTGTTTTGGTTTGCTGCTGTATTCCTACCTGTAAGGGAGAATAATTTTTCTCCCTGATCTTGTACAGATGATAAGGGAGCTCCCATGCACCCTCACTCCCCCAGCAGTAATTCTAACTGCTTCTCACAGGTTTGTGTACATGATATATATGAAAGCTCAGATATGCAGAGTTTGTATCACACATTTATTTATTAAGTGGGTCCTTCATCATTTTTGGTTCTTCATTATTTATTTTTGGACAGACTTACCTTTTCTTCTATGACTGTCAATATGGTGATTGTTACTTTCATGAACCATTTCCTATAGATTTTCTTAAGCCTCCCCCGGTCAGGAAGCTGATACCTCTGATCAGCACATGACCAAATGCCCATGACTGACAACATCTTTCATGTTAGGGCTTGCAGATAAATTGTCAGCACTCAGCACAAAATGCCAGCTTGTAAAAGGTAGATTCATCATTTCAGTACCTGGGATATTAGTATCTGAAGAGAAAAGAGAGTGTGGGATGGGTATCTTATTATCTTTCTCTGATACCTCTCACAGTATGAACATAAGATTGGTTGTCTGTTTGTAGAAGACTCTTGCAAACTGATTTGTGAAGAGGGTAGAGAGGTTAGCAAGGAAAGAGCAGTGGAGGGAAATGAAGTAAAAGAGATATTCTTTTCAGACTTGCTGATTCAGAGCCGTGAATAATGCAGTGGCAGCACCAAACCAGACACAAACAATTCAAACTTAGCATTCAGTCACAGAGAATGTTGTTTTCCAATCCAAAATAGCTACATTTTCCTGAAGTAACACTTCTCTCATGTTAAAATTAAGGAAAGAATCACCAAATTAAAATGAGCTGAATGTCACTTAAAACTAGAGTAAGAATGGTTACACAATATGATACTTTCTTATTGTAAGCTTTCCCTATGTCAAAGAAAATTGGTACTTTGAAATGCAGTGAATACTACCCATCTTATCTTGAAGATCCATCCTGCTTAGTCTGGTAGATGGTACCTCAGTATGAAAAAAAGGAATTATCAAAACCAATGCCTACTCTGTGTTAATTCCTAATGATTTGATGAGTGATTCTGCTTGTTTGTTTTTTTTTTTTTTCTTCCTATGGTAATTTCTATATTTACATGAGTTAAATCCAGCTTTACAAATGTCCACTCATGCTGCTGAATTTTTGCTGCAGTCAAAAGTCACTGGGGTCCTGAGAGGCCTTGCTGGTAGACAAAAATAGAACTGAAGAATAATTTGTTGGGCATACTTCGAATCACAGAATCATTAAAGTGGGAAAAGACCTTTAAGATCATGGAGTCCAACCTAACCCAACTATCAGGACCACTAAACCACGTCCTGAAGCACCACATCTACAGCTTCTTCAACACCTCCAGGGATGGTGACTTCACCACCTCCCTGAGTAGGGCAATCATAGAATCATAGAATTGTTAGGGTTGGAAGGAACCTCAAGGATCATCCAGTTCCAACCCCTCTGACATGGGCAGGGACACCTTATA